>NW_027185799.1:14252671-14268264 GCF_028583685.1 Petaurus breviceps papuanus
AACAAATGATGTATATCAGAAGTTAATAAAGCATTAAAAAAAATTTTTAAAATTTAAAAAAGAAAAAAAAGAAGAGACCATCAGGCCTATATTATCATAATCACAAAGCCCCCTGACCATAATGCTGCCAAGGGGACCCCCAGCCTCTCCATAAAGACCTCCTGATGAAGAAGCAATCTCATCCATGCCACTGTGGGGCTAAAGTTTCTTTTTATATCCAGTTTCAATCTGCTCCTCTGAATTTCTACCCCTTACTGCTCATTCTGCACTTTGGGCCAGGCAGAACAAGTCAAATACTGCTTT
The DNA here is from genome assembly GCF_028583685.1 of Petaurus breviceps papuanus. Lineage (NCBI taxonomy): Eukaryota > Metazoa > Chordata > Mammalia > Diprotodontia > Petauridae > Petaurus > Petaurus breviceps. Next base: position 14,252,975 of record NW_027185799.1, read on the forward strand.
TCTAATGACAACCCCTAGAATACTAGCAGGTTTGTCTTCAGGTCTTTCCCATGCTTTTCCACTAAAACTTTGGCCTCCAAAACCATAATAGGGTAAAAAATTCTCTTTTCTTCCCACTGAAAGATTCTCTAAGGTTCTGATCTTGTGACTTGTCCCAGTAGAATCACCCAGTCATAATACCTGCATTTCCTGCTGTTTAGTGGCTGAAGAAAGCATTTTCTACATGGAACACACATGTTACACATGGCAGATCCAGGTCTAGAACCCAAGTCTCTTTAAATTCAATCTGGAATTCTTAGGTTGAAGCTGTCAAGCATTTTAATGAGACAAAGAATGGCATGGTGTCAACCAACCACCAAGGATTTATTTGGGGATGAACTATAGCTTCATCAAGCTAATTGATTTCATTGCTACTGGGAAAAATAAATAAGTCCTCACTACAAGTGACTTCTATCCTCTGAAGGGCTCTCTCATTTCTTTGACTTCTTAAGACTTCTGCCTTCCCCACTTCTAAAAATGCCAGACATTATACACTGTTTTAAAAATCGCATTCCTCAAAATAATTGGAGAGGCCTAAGAGTATCACAAAACCAGAATTATTGATCATTACTCTAACATATTTTAAAGTAATGACCCACTAAAATGGTAATGAAAATAAGGCCTCCAGAAACCTCAAAAATGTACAATACAAACCATGAGCACAGTCATGAGAGGAAAAGAACCAGCAATAGCAATCAGCTATTATAAAAGTCCCAGACAGTGGAATTATAAAGAGAGGAAGAATAACTTGCAGTTCCTAACACAGAAAACTGAAAGCAAAATTAGGGCTACAGACTAAAAGTACCAAGGTCCAGGGGGGAAAAGACATAAGACAACAAAAGGAAAATGTGTAATACATAGTCATACAGGGCTACAACTTCACAGGGGCAAAAAAAAATCTACACTATGGTAGTTCTTGAAGTTATGTAAAGTGTAAGAAGTGATATTTATAATAATAACCCTGATCCACCATGAGTTAAAAACATATTCACATTCTGTTTAAATGAGGAAATATATAATGTATTTTATAAAGTTTTGATAAAAATGATTTATATTTTTAAAACTTAATTAAATGGGTAAACTTCAGTTACCTAGAAAACCCACTTAAGTAGAATACATTATTACTTAATGATAATAAGTAATTGTTTATTATCATATAAATACTATTACTAGTATCATACAAATTAGAATCAAAATTGCTAAATTCTTCAAATATTTAAGTGAAATTGCTCACACTCTCTTAGGTCTCAAAAATATGCAAAAAAAGTTTATGGGACCTTCATGTAAATATTTTCTTTTTTCTTTTTTTTTTTTAAGCAATCAAGGTTAAGTAACTTGCTCAAGGTTACACAGACAGTTATTTCTGGGTGTGGTGCTAAGTATCTGAGCCCGGATTTGATCCCCAGGTCATGCTCTTACTCACTGAGCCACCTGGCCGCCCCTAATGTAAATATTTTCAAAGATTGTTATATCAAATAGTAAAATAACATGTAAAATTCTTAGTAAATCTAATAATGCTTGATAGGCTACATATAGGACATCATTTTTCCATACTTGGATGACTTTTTTAGATCTCATTTTGCCATATATTTATGATTCAAACTACCTAAATATAATAGAATAAGAAAAAAAATCCTATGCCTATGGGAATTTGGCTATTCCAAGAAAGTGCTGAATTCCAACAGTCAGTTGTATTACACATATCTAAAAACCATACCAAATGAAAACTATGTAACTATAGGGTAGGTTAACATTGATTACAAGAATTATTATCTGTAGGGTAATATGGTTTTTAAAATGTTCTTAAATAAATAACTTCATAATGAATACTTACTTTTTAATAGTTTATAACTGTACATTTACAGAATAGAACACAGCATCTACAAAGGTGAATTGTAGAATCCTGGGCTAATCTTTATGCATTTTGCAAGAGTTTTTTGTTGTTGTTGTTGTTGTTGTTCTTTTTAAGTGAAATGAGTCAAAGTACTAAAACTCATGCTGTCTGGGAACAGGTGCAGTTTAGGCAATACCAGCTTTCCAAGCCAACCGTTGTGTATGGTTAACTCAACTGGTTAGAACATGAGTATATGGGTCTCAGTGTCGTAGGGTTAATTCCTGTACTTGTCATCATTTCTGTATTGGGGTGAATGAATGAGATAAGATCAGTGTACACTATAGTGGGCAACTAGAATTTTCTTTGTATTCAATGGAGAGGGATATGTTTAAATATAACTTTCTGTACATTTAATCCTTGACTTTGTAGGCTGGCAAGTATTACAAAAAGTGAGCTGATGATATTTATAATGCAATTATTTTTATCAATGACTTCCCAACTGAGGTTGTTAACTAGTTTTGTTTTGTTTTTTACAATTTGGGGTTTTCTTCTTTTAAAGTACTGCAGCCCAGTACCTCGTGGCAGCCTTGGGTGCTGATATTTGGGAGATCAAGATCTGGCTAAGATTTTGCTTCTATGCCTGTAGGAGCTTTGACTGCAGCAAAGGCAGCATCTGGAGCCCCTAGCAAAGATTGTGTCACAGGAGACATACTTTGATTGACACATCAAGTGACATGGCAGCTTCAAGAGGGGGATAAGCTATGCTCTCCTTGATCAAAACAGTTGTGATTTAAAGCCTTTGAGGAAACAAAGGGGGAATCAAATGGAAAAAAAATGTGGAGGGGAAGAACGCAAATCAAACACTCTCAAATATACAAAACAAATAGGCTGCAAGAGAAACTCTTAGAAATGAGGAAATCAAGTTACTGTACTTTAGTGCATCCACTATAGCCTCCTAAAATCAAAGGGGTCAGCTACATTCTATTTTTCCAATGTAGGACATATTATGTATGACCTCATCTAGATAAAGATAAGGAATGAATTAATCATTCACTCCTTAAATAATATCCAACAATTTCCCTTCTGTCCAGAAATATGCCAGGAATATAGGCTTGCTTTTTTTAGAGAACATAACCAACAGCGTATTTGCTAGACCTTCAACCTCAAGTCAGGACTGTCTGAAATAAAAGAAATGTTGTGCACCATTAGTACAGCCTTCCATGGTAGCCAGATATTGCTCCTTCCTCAATTATACGTTCTTGGGACAGCCCATTTTCCCAAAATATAGTCAGATAACAGTTTCAGAGAAGAGTTATACTACCTATAGAATTATTCTGTGTATAAAAAATGGAAATGGGGAATGTTCAATAATATTAATATGTTTGAGTGATTGCTTGATTCAAAGAGAATTATTCTACATCTGATTTGTCTACAGAACTAAATAAACTGTGACCTACAATGTTATACACAGATGCATCAATATCATTTTCATAAGTGGAAGAACAAAATTACTTCATGAATTTATAATGCTTTACCCTTATCATCCAACATGGATGTCTGAACTTGTCTTTCATAATAGTAATGCTTTACACAATTACTTAGTGCTTTTTTTTCCCAAAGTGTATTACAAGCTACCTAATAGTAAAACAAACAATTTGATCAAAAAAGTGTGATGTTTACTGGAATATAATTCTAAACTACTATGCATAAAAATATATATCTAGAGGTTGAGATGTAGAGAAATTCAAATCCTAAAAAACTCATGAAGCACTGAAGTAGGTGGTACTTTGAATTGCTACTTAAATTTGTGCTTGATAAAGATGCCCAAGCATCCTTATCCTTGGGGTTTTTCTCTTATAATCTATAAAACTCAGAGTCTCAAATTCTATGCTTTCAAAAGAACAACCATTTTAGAAGTGAAATAAAAGTTTTGGTTCAATGGCAACTGTCACTTATGCAATTACCAAATCCAGAGAAGCACACAGTGAAAGGAGTAATGAATGTGGTCCAAGAGTCAGAATTTTAGCCATGTTATTTACTAGCTATGTAACTCTGGGCATGTCACAACACCCTTCCTGTGGGGCTTCTGTTTCAGCAACCACAGAATGGACCAAAATCTCTGTGATTTTCCTTCTAGTTCTAAATTTTATGATCCTGGCTTTCTAGGAAATGTCCTATCCAATTTCTTACCTGTAATAGTATGGAAAGAGAAAGGTACACTTACTAAAAGAGCTATTTTTTCAATAATTAAGTTAGACAGCATTCAAAAGTTCTAATAATAATATTTTTTAAAGTCATTGTTTACATAGAATAAGAACATCCTGGGCATCTAGGATTTTTAAAACATATTTTAATGGGATTATGGTCACAAGCCTTCCTATTTGTCTCCCCTGCTTATTTACAGGGAGAGCTTAATCTTAAAAAGCATACAGATTCCCTGGAAACTGGATTATTGCATAGGAATTTGACCCTATGAGGAAACTAGGACTGAGACAAGAGGTTAGAGGTGGAATTGGGGATGAAGAGGGAAGAATGAGGAAGCATCTGTGTGCTAGTAGGGGCTTGAAGAGTATGTTCGATGTTTTATGTTTCTGAAAGAGTAAACACAGTTGAGGTGGGTTTGGGGATACACAAAGACCCTCTCCCTCAGTGGGCCACATAGCAAGTGATGAATAAATAATTACATCATCAAATTTCTAAGTTGCTCGTGGGGAGTGAGGAAGAGTGAAGCTAAAGAAGACAGGAGCATATATTTGAACCTGGGTGAGAAGGGGGAGGACTGGTGCAACTACAGAAGAAGGCAGCATGTTTTAACTGTGTTAAATCAAAGCACAGAGTCAGTATATTTATTCATAGAAGATTATAAGAAAGTCAAATTAGCAAATACTTAATGACTATTTGAAAAATTATACAGTTTTAAATGCAGACATATATTTTTATAATTATATCAGTAGCAGAATATCTTATGAAGGAAAGAGTACTTTTCTTTGTGGGACATTAATGATGGTAGTTCTCATAACAAATTAAATTTAAGAAAGAACTGAACAACTGAAAAAAATAAATTCTGTCATACCTGTTAGAATTCATTTCTGAGGCCAATTAAAATCATATAGTGTCAAAAATTTAAATAGAAAATAGATAAAATAGAAACACATCTGTTTAAACATTAAAATGCAATTTAGAGGTGTAGATCTTAAAAGTTTTGTAGGATTTTTAGATATATTCCTAAAATTATAGTGATATTTACCATATAATCTGTAGCTTCCTGCTGTTTGCATAGACCTTGGAGAATTTTCATACGATACTATGTACAATAAAAGAAGTATTGACTTCTTATTTAAAAAATATTTTTACCCGGAGGAAAAAATATATCATTATAATTTAAAGCATACCATAATTTAAAAATAAGGACACCTCTAAAGTTGTATGTAAGAAACACATTTCTAGAAATCTGAAAGAAAAGTTTTATAATATCTTCATTTAAAAATTTTTCTTTCTGTTGTTTGGGGTTTTAGGGTTTGGAATGCATCTTGGGCTTTGTAAACAAATGATGTTCTGTGGTTGTGACAGTAGTTTTAAAATTTGTTACGGTTAGAAGGAAAAATATCTTTATTAATAAGAAATAATTGTAATTTAAATTAAATCAATATTGAGGCAAGATATTTTTGATTTAGCATTTTTAAATTTCTAGGCATCTGTTTCCTAATAATTTAAGACTAATCTTTTTTTTAATGAATAAATTGAAACAAACTAGGAGATAATGTCTCATTGTTTTGTCTAGCTCAGACACAAATGATCTCTCAATGATTATTTTCAGTTATAATACATTTAGAATGTTCTCTTTGGTTAAAAAAATACATCCTCAAATTATTTAATAGGCCAATTTTCAAATAAGACTTCAATTATTTCTGAAATGTACTATATAGATAGGAGGAAATTAGTTTGCTTTTCCTTTAAGTTGCTGACCACAACACTTTGAAGCTTGCATCCTCTCCATTTAGTGCAATTTATTTTTCTGCACATCTTTGTATCAAACAAGGTTATTTGGATGCTAACCTGGCATGCTACAACCTCTGGCCCGCCCTTCAGCCCCTCCAATGCAAGGGTCTCCAGGTGCAGTTTGGGTAGCTGCAGGGTGAAGTCATTCCTGCTTGCCGCAGTCCGTGACAGCGAGATCTGATCTCTGACCTAAAGGGAAAAAAACAGCATCAATGGTAATTCCCCTTCAGACACATTAACTGGGATGAACTGGGTCCCCTTGAGCCCACTGAGTGGACTTGCATTGATCGTTGGACCTGAAATCCATGAATAAATTTAGGACTAATTGATTTTTCGTTGCAAATAAATCTCTAATTCAGAGTGCTGGGGGAGAATGTTAAGAAGAAAAAGCATCTTCCTTCTGCCTCAAGTGGGGGGGGGGGGGACCCGGAGAAGAGGAGGGGGGAATCACTTGGAGCTCTTCTGATCAAGTGGTTTCAAATTATTTTTTCAACAATCTAACCTTCAAAAAACAACACACCTTCTTTAAAAAAAAAACACAAAGAATCAATGGCAGAAAAAATGAAATTAAACATAACAAAGGCATGTTCCCTAATTGCTATTTTTCTTAATAGAATATGTAATCTAGCTGGGATACTAACAAAATAATTAAGAGTTGCTGCTCTTTGGAAAGTAAAATTTCATTATAGTATAGGTCCTAGTATAAATGCAAGTATACTCAAAACAAAAGAAAAAGATGTTCCAAAAATAAACCCAGAGTAAGCTTTCACTACTAGTTCCCCTAGTAAATGAAGCTTCTAGACAATTTTTATCAAGATACAATTTAATGCACAGTAATCAACTTAGTCACACTTTCTGAGTGATATAAACTAGAGAGAAAACCAGTAGTAATTGTACCAAATCTATGTAGTTTGATTTTAAGTATTCCAAAGATATATGTAAAAACACAGAACAGAGACAGTTTCTGTCCAATAATGCAACTACAGGCAGTTGGTATCACACTGCCACCTTCTGGATAAATGGGAAATTGCTTTAATAACAAAATAACATGCAATGAGAACCACAGAAATTCAAGTAAAATGCTCAGATAAGCAAACATACTAAATATTTTAGCTTTTAATTCCCAAACTGACTAATAATTTTATTCGCTGATGACATTACTTTTACTTAAGATCCCTGAGTTTCCATTTATAGTCATAATTTAATTAATGTAGTTTTCACATTTAAAGCATATTTCCCCTTTCAAATATATACATTTAAGAGGTATTTTATGCTGGTGGAGAAACTATAATAGTTGATCTCTTTGATAACATATATTAACATATAAAATTGCATATATTATCCACATTTTAAAACTATAAAAAAATGTACCTGGTGAAAAAGTTAAATACTGAGTAGGAATACAATATAAATTATTTTTAAAAGCCTATTACCACAGAGAAATATCTTGTTACATTTTCTATTTGTACAAGTTTAAATATACTACCATTCATTTTTAATAGGAATGATATAATCATTTTTAAAATTCTATATTTCATCCTGCTTAGGTTCCTTGTAAAACTGCAGAAAATATTGCTGATTACACAGATGAACTGCATAAATATCATACATATCTCACACGAATGTCCATAGTATTTCATCATATACCCTCCCACACACACACACACACAATGATTTCTTTAATTCTCTGTGTTAGTCTACCAGAATAGAGATCCATATATTTTAACCAGGTTGACATGAAGGGTTTTTGTCAATACCTGTGACTTACAAACATATATACTATAATATGATTTTTATAATGATATGGCACAAATACACATAACACTATGTACTAGGCTCAGAATATATACTTGCCTGGAACAAACATTCTCCAGGGCCTTCCACCAATGTGGACAGTTCTGTTAAACTTACTGAATGTAACACACAAAAAGTGGTAATTAACAAATATATCTGATTTGAGTTTTACATTTTATATGAACATCTCTTTCTCTGGCTTTTTTGTCACCAATATGCACATAGATAAGAGAAAACATTAATGTGGATTAAGGTACTAAGAATTTATCAACATCAAACCACTAGTGTTTTCCCTTCTACCCTTCTGAACCACAGTCAATAGATCTAAATATTTTACTGCACCCTGGCCAATTCATTGTTTGATGTTTAAAAACTCACCCAGAATCAAAGAAAATTTATTAAATTTGAGTCCCCAAATGAGATACTATTAGCTTTGAAAGTCAAGTTTAACTGCGATATTGATGATTCTCTTTTTTCTGTGACAAAATTCACCAGGGAAATCCTGGATGTCAAAGTACAAAAGCAGATTGCTAATACTGGCAAACACACACACACAATGTATAATACACAATACATTTCAGGTACTTGTGGTCTTTCAACTAGATTAACATCAGGCCCCAAAATTTCATCTATGAAATCTGACACATAGTAGCTAAAAGAATATTTTACATATTCTCTTATTAAAAATTTTAATAATATTTAAATGAAGCCATTGATACCAGAATTTGATGCCATTTGATAACAAAATCAATACACTACAGTAGTATGATTATTTCTCCAACATTTTCTTTTTTACCAAAAAGTCACAAACTCATGAATGATAAATTTAAAGGAAATTTATACAAAATGTTTATAGAATTGATAATTTTCATATTGCTGAGAATGATGTGTTTTACATATTAACAATGCCATTGCATTATAAAGAGACAGAAATGGACGATGGGATTGATTCAAAACAATAAACACTAAAACTATTTCTATTATTATATAAGGACTACCATATCTGTTTTTGTTTCTAAATATGGTAAAAATTTAAGAGACACCAAAAAGTTTTCCAAAAACATGAAAGAGTTTTAAGAAAAACTCAGAAATAAGATTGATAATTCTTTTATTTTAAAAAAGGAAGGTAACATTTTAAGATTTAGGAGAAATAGACAAGAAAAGTGTATAATGGTACAAAGCCCTAAAAACTAAGACAAGCTCAAGTTTTATGCAGCTAAATTATACTTAGAAGATAACATTAATTAAAATAGAAGGAAAAAGACAAGGTCCCATAAATTATTTTCTTATTATATAGACCACAAAATGTAAAAGGAGTACAAGGTCCCAGTAATGTTCATTAATTAATGATTACCAAAAAAGCATTTGACTCAAATGAGCAAAAAGCAACCTTAAAGACTCTCATCCAACAAGGAATCCTTCATGCATATGTTAATGTTAAACACAATAATTTGATAAATGTATGAAGATTACTTTATTCAATGATCTTTTGATTATTTGTGTCAAACAAGGCAAAAAAATGAGAAATGTATACTTGACAAAGGTTTTCTTTCAATACTGTCATGAAGAATGTCTTGTATAGGGCATAAATTGGTGTGTGTGTGTGTGTGTGTGTGTGTGTGTGTGTGTGTGATAGATTTCTCTGGCAATCTAATGAAATCTGTGGACCACTTATGAGAATGTTTCAAAATAACTGGATGAAATTCTAATATTCACTTAGAGATTGCTGAAAATAAAGTTGTGCTTTTTTCCTATCTAAGTTCAGAAGTCCACAAAAATTTATCATTGGACACCAAGTTGAGGATCCTTCTTCTAAAAGAACTCTCCCAAGATGATATTTTGCTGCTTAAAAAAATTAAATAAAAGCAATACAGGAACCCTCAATGAGATCCATGATTAACAAAAGAGATTAGCTTGGAATAGCCACCAAACGTAAAAAAAAAAAATTTTAAAGATGATGTTTATCTTTTAACACCAGGACAATTCTTTAAACAAGATATGCAGAATGATGTAGCTAATATAGAATGAAGTCTGGAAAGATTGCAATCCATACCAACAGAGGGAACACCCTTATCAATGAGATCATCAATCCAATGAAGTACTGAAGTCTTAGTTAAAAAAAAGTGAAGAGGGAGAACAATGAGAAAAAAAAAAGGTGAATTTCATCTTATTGTGTTGAATTTGGGAAGTGAGAGGTAAGAAAAACTGAACTGTAATCATAAGCAAAGTTCTTTGTTGCTATAACAAAATTTGAAGCATGAGGGAGAGAACAACAAAATGATTTTATTCTTCTAAAAAAAACTGATATATAACTTATGCCTGTTAGAGGCTTATGCCTGAATGAATTATTAAGGGCTTTCTGGTGCCCCGAAATAGTATGTGACCCAATATTTTTTTTGTTTCTATCGGCATCATTTACCCTATAATTGAGATGCTAAGGTCCTTTCTCTTCTAATTTATTTGCCAATAATAACTATAGAAAAATCCTCAAAATTATATACATTTCTATTGGAAAACAATGTCTAACAACAAACATCTGATATCAAGGAAAGCCACATAATATTGTTGGTCCTTTCCATTGTTCTCTGCTGCCTATTAAATTGTAGAAGCTTAATAAATGTTTACTGGTTGACTAGCTTTGGGTGATCATCACCATCAGTTCTTTGGAGACTATTGTTTTCCATCACTCACAATCAAATAACATACACTAGAAAAATATTGGTATTAAAATGACATGCACGGAAGTAAAAACAGGACCTCCGAGCAGCTCTGGCTCCCACCTTCCCCAATCAATGTAAAAGGGGACTCTAAACAAACTTTGGAGCTACAGAACTCACAAAATGACACAGAGAAGATAACCTCCACCGAGGACAGCCCGGCAGGCCAAATGGGCCAGCAACATGAGAGCTGAGGTTTTAGCCCCAGGGCGGGCCTGACCAACCACTGGCTGGAGGGACTCCACATCACCAGAAGCTGTGACGGTCCAGAATTATCAACAAATAGATGCTGAGGACAAAGTGAAAGGTCAGTGCAGTGTAGATTTTGTGAGCCAGTAGCTGGGAGCGTGTTGGCTTTTGCCAAGAAGCCGCTGAGGGCTGAGGTGCAGCCATGAGGCAGCTTCAGCCCCTGGCCTGCAGAGTGTAGGGAAACCAAGCACCAGTCTGAGGAATAATCACTCTTGCTTTAACCTTCTTGGATCTGGATTGCGGTCTAGGGTGGAGGTCCTGGGGTGTGTGACCAGCTTGCCAGAGCGTGTAGAGACCTCTGAGAGGGCACCCAACTAATACCTCCAGCAGATGAGAATACCCCAGCATTTGGGACAAAAGCTCCCCTGTCTGGTGGCAGAGTCCTACTGTGGCAAAAAGCCCAGGGGTCAAGTGACTGAGGGGTGACATGAGCAGGCAAAGGAAGCAAAGCAAACAGAAGATTCCAACTTTAGACTCCTATTTTGGGGACAAAAAGGAGCAAAGCATGGAACAGGAGGAAGACAGTGAAGTCAGAACTCCTGCACCAAAAGCTTCAAGGGAAAATACGAGCTGGTTACAGGCCATAGAAGACCTTAAGAAGAAGATAAGAGAAGCGGAGGAAAAATTGGGAAGAGAAATAAGAATGATGCAAGAAAATTATGAAATGACAGTCAATAGCCTGACTGAGGAAAATAACATCTTAAAAAACAGACTAACTCAAATGGCAAAAGAGGCTCAAAAAGGCAATGAGGAGAAGAATGCCTTAAAAAGCCGAATATGCCAAATGGAAAAAGAATCTCAAAAGCTCACTGAGGAGAATCATTCCTTCAGAATTAGATTGGAGCAAATGGAAGCTAATGACTTTATGAGAAATCAAGATGCTATTAAACAGATCCAAACAAATGAAAGAATAGAAGGCAATGTGACATATCTCATGGGAAAAACCACTGACCTGGAAAACAGATCCAGGAGAGATCATTTAAAAATTATTGGACTACCTGAAAGCCATGATCAAAAAAAAGAACCTAGAAATAATCCTCCAAGAAATTCTCAAGGAAAACTGCCCTGATGTTTTAGAACCAGAGGGCAAAATGAGGTTGAAAGAATCCACCAATCACCCCCTGAAAAAGATCCCAAAAACAAAACTCCTAGGAATATCATAGCCAGGTTCCAGAATTCCCAGATTAAGGAGATTATATTACAAGCAGCCAGGAAGAAATAATTTGAATATTGTGGAAACACAATCAGATAACTCAGGATCTGGCAGCTTCTACACTGAGGGATCAAAGGGCTTGGAATATGATATTCTGGAGGTCAAAGGAAATAGGATTAAAACCAAGAATCACCTACCCAGCAAAACTGAGTATCATGTTTCAGGGGAAAATATGGTCATTCAGTGAATAGAGGACTTTCAAGCATTCTTGCTGAAAAAACCAGAGTTGAATAGAAAATTTGACATTCAGATACAAGAAGTAAGAGAAGCATGAGAAGGTAAACAGGGAAAAGAAATCTAAGGAACTTATCAAGGAACTATTTACATTCTTACATGGAAAAACGAATATTGTAACTGATGAAACTTTTCTAAGTATGAAAATAGTTGAAGGGAATAGAAATATATATATATATATATATATACGTCTATATCGGAGGATATAATGGCACATGAATACATATGTGAATGTGTGTCTATATATACATACATAGATAGAGGGCGCAAGACCAATTTAATAGGAAGGGATGATACTTGAAAGGTGAAATCAAGAGGTGAGAGAGGAATATATTGAGAGGAGATGGGGAGAGACAGATTGGGGTAAACTATCTCATAAAGAAAAGGCAAGGGGAAATGGTTACAATGGAGGGGAAGAACAGGAAAGCAGAAGGGAATGGGTCAACCTTATTCTCATTGAATTTGGCTCAGGGAGGGAATGAAATACACACTAAATAGGGTATCTTACCCTACAGGAGAATAGGGGGGAAGGGGATGAGAGCGGGGATGATGGAAGGGAGGGCAGGCTGGGGAGGAGGGAAGTTGGAAGCACTCACTTTTGAAAAGGGACGGAATCAAAGTAGAGAATAGAACAAGTGGGAGGTGGGATAGGAGGGAGGGAAATATAGTCAGTCTTTTACAATATATTTACTCTGTTAATGTTTTGCAATAGCTACACATGTACAATCTTTCCAGTAAGAGTGGGTGACAAGGGAGGAAGGGAATGAATCTGGAATTCAAAGTTTTAAAATCAAATGTTTAAATATATGTGTGTGTGTGTGTGTGTATATATATATATATATATACATATATATACATATATATATACACTATTATTAATACTATTTTACATGTAATTGGGAAATAAGATATATAGGCACTGGGTTATAGAGATCCACCATGCCCTACTGGAAAAGTTGAAGGGGGTATGGGAGAAGATATGGGAGAAAGCAGATTGTAGGAGGGGATATCCTGTGGGACTGCTATTTTGGGGCAGTGGGTAGGGGGAAAATGGCTAGAAAATTTGTAACTCAAAATCTGGCGGAAATGAATGATGTAAATCAGAAGTTAATAAAGCATTTAAAAGAAAAAAAAATAAAATGACATGCCTCCCTCAATTTCAGGGAGAAGGTTGAGGGTCATTAAAGAGTTTTTTCAGTTTCCCAAAAGAAATTCAAACCCGTCTATTCATCACTTCTGTTCTTCAACTCTGGTCCTAATTCATTCCTCATTTATGGTGGTTTGTAAAATCTATATACTGATAAACAAGTTCTGTTGGTTCATTTAACTACATATCATAGTGGAGAAAACAGTATTTTTCACTAAATCATTTATAAAATCTTCAGAAAAGGATAGTAGAAGATTATGAACAAATTATGACCTAGTAAAACAATAAGAAGCAATAGAAGAAAGAAGAAGTTTGAAGTTATCTTGGCACAAGCTCTAATTAAGTAAAGTCATTAGGTGGACAAAGTGGTTGAAGGGGGAGGGGAATTTTTTTTTGGAGAAGATTCTGGGAGGGTGGAGTAGGTCAGAAAGTTCTAAGCTCTCAAGATTTTCCCCCACAAAAGAGTTAAAATAGCACCTTAGGGTGAACAAAGTATAGATGGAGATAAATAAGAACAGGGACACAACCAGGATCTTCCTTAGACAATTTGAGAAGATCTGGAGAAAAATCTCAGAACAAGATTTGATCCTGTAAAGAGTAAACACCTCCAGGCTAGGTTCCATTTTGACAACAAGCAGCAAGCCTTGGGATTTGTTGGTTTGAGAGGCTGCCTCCACCCCAGCCACAGGAACTTTTACCCTCAGGATAGTGAGGGAAGTTGGGCATGTAAGCATCTGCGGACCTGGATCCAGAAACCAACTGTGTTGAATGATGGGGGGGAGGGGGGGTCTGGGGGGGGGGGGGAGGGGGGGGGTGGAGAAAGTGAGAAGAAACCAGCACACACCCTGTGAGTACAAAAGCAGTGGGGCAGAAAGCCCCTGGCTGTGAACACTTACAAGAGGTTGGAGGTTGGGCTTTGATTCCAGGTTAAAGAAAAGAACTAAAGGTCTGGGGCAAGGGGCACCATTTCCCATACCCCAGGGCTAGAGGTGATTACAAAAATTAAGCTACTACCACAAAAAAATGCACAGGTAAAAGAGAAAGAATCTAACCATACAAAGCTATTATGAGAATAGAGATGACTGGGGTTCATCTTCAGAGGAGGATATTGAAGTAAAGAAATTCCCAAAGAATAATGTCAAATAGTCACTTGCCCAAAATGAACTCACAGATCTTTAAAAAGACTTTAAAAATCAAATGACATAGATGGACAAAAAACTTTTAAAGAAAGAATAATCCAAGAAAAACAAGAAGGTTGTGAAAGGAAAGTGAACCAATAAGAAAAGGAAATCCAGAATCTTAAGGAAGAAAATTACACCTTGAAAATTAGAATTGGGCAAAGTGAAACCAGTGAAATTATAAGAGATCAAGAAATAATTAAACAAAATATAAATAATGAAAAAATAGAAGAAAAAGTGAAACATAAGAAAAACAAAAGATTAGGAGACTAGATCAAGAAGAGAAAATATAAAAATAATCAGACTAATTAAAAGCTACGATCAAAAAAAGAATCTTGATACAATAATACATGAAATAATTAAAGAAAATTATCCTGAAATATCAGAATAAGGGGGGAAAGTAGAAATAGAAAAAATCTATCCATTACCACTTCAAAGAGATCCTATGAGGAACACTCATAGAAATATCATGGTCAAATTCTAAAGCCCCCAGCTCAAGAATACAATAATAAAAGCATCAAGATTAAAACAAATTAAATATGGTGCTGCCACAATTAGACTCACACAAGACCTAGCAGCAGAGATATTAAAGGACTGCAGATCTTGGAACCTAATATATCAAAGAGCAAAAGAACTGGGGCTGCAGCTAAAAATATCATACCCAGCAATGTTAAGTATTATCCCGAAGGGGAAAAAAATGGATATTTGTTAAACTCTCCAATTTTTAAGAC
Organism: Petaurus breviceps papuanus; assembly: GCF_028583685.1. NCBI lineage: Eukaryota > Metazoa > Chordata > Mammalia > Diprotodontia > Petauridae > Petaurus > Petaurus breviceps. The sequence goes on from NW_027185799.1 coordinate 14,268,110, forward strand.
TTTGTTAAAAAAAAAAATTCCTGAAGTCAATGCAAGATTCCACATACAAGAATAAAGAGAAATATAAGGTACATACCAAAGACTGCTTATAAGGGATCCATATGAAGATAGACCGTTTAGTGTGTGTGTGTGTGTGTGTGTGTGTGTGTGTGTGT
>NW_027185799.1:14268274-14281137 GCF_028583685.1 Petaurus breviceps papuanus
GTGTGTGTGTGTGTGTGTGTGTGTGTGTGTGTGTGTAAAATGTATGCCTAAGATTCTTATTAATAATTGGGTAGCTAATAAAAAAGACTGGGGTAAACCTGAGTATGATATGAAATTTAAAAGTAAAACCATTTAGGAATGGCTAGAAAGGGCAATTATTTTATACAAATGAGGTGTAAGAGGAAGAATGGATACAGAGAAATTAGTTGGGAGAGGAGGGCTGGTAATTCTGGTGACCTACTTTCATCAGAAATGGGTTTAAGAGGGAACTGTGTGTGTGTGTGTGTGTGTGTGTGTGTGTGTGTACATAGAAGAATATAAAAGTCTTCTAAATTCAGGAGAAATAAAATGGTAGGGGTATGGGGGGGAGAGGACAAGAGAGGGATCTTTAGAGAGGAGAGGAAAGGAATAAGTAAAAGGTGGGTATAGAAGGGTGTTTAGATTTATGGGAATCAGAGGATAGGGAAGGGATCTTTGGAGGGAGGGAGGCAAACAAAAGGAGGGCAATGTAGTGGGTAGAGGAGGCAGAAGGGATAGGAAATAAGAGATATGCACAAACATAAAAACAAAGATCAGGAGCAGAATATGCTTGGGAAAGTATATGTCTATATGTGTATGTACATATGTATATATATGTATATTTATTGCTATAGAGAAACATCTAAATTTTATTGTAGCCTTCTGGAGGGTTGGGGAGAGGGGAAAAAAGAACAAATTTAAAAAGTGCACAGAATACAACAAAAGAAAACTCACAAGGAAGCAAAGAAAAGATCGACAATTCTCAACACAAGCATCATTTATCATACAGGCTTTCCTGAAATGAAAATTTATTGTTACATATTTAGAATCCTCTCATGTTCTGCTATGCACACAACATGCTTTTTTTTCTTTCTAACTTTGTACTGTAGTTTCAATATTTAAGTTTATGATATGTTTTTGTTTCTTTTCTCTATTCTGTATTTGTGTTCTGGAATTTGAGTCTAAAATAAATTTTTTTAAGATTTTTTTAAAAGATGCAAAAGATCTTTAAAGATTTCAAGAAACTCTTCTCTATTAGAGCTGCCACATTTGGGATATGATATCATAACTCCATATCTGCTTCTTGAGGAAAATATGATACTCAAGAAAAAAAGACAGGAAAAGTAGCTTGAGTAAACAAAGGTCTATGAGGGAGATGCACAATTTTGAGTGCATTAAGAGACTGATCCCTAAGACATATGAAGGAGAGGAAGATACCAAAGGCCAAGAAAAAAAATCTTGGACCTTATTTTTACCAAAAAAAAAAAAGTGACTAAGTGTATATCAATAACTTTCAGCCTACTTTTCTATCTACATAAGAATAGTCTATCTATGAATTCTATGAATCTGTTCATATCCTGAATAGGATATGAACACTTTTTCTACACATGATTTCACAGAATGACATACTTTTTTAAACATTTGATTTTAAAACTTTGAATTCCAGATTCTTTCCCTTCCTCCCTCGTCACCCACTCTTACTGAGAAGATAGGCAATTTAATATAGGCTATACACGTGTAGCTATGCAAAACATTTCCATAGTGGATATATTGTGAAAGACTGACTATATTTCCCTCCATCTTATCCAGCCCTCCACTTGTTCTGTTCTCTACTTTGACTCTGTCCCTTTTCAAAAGTGTGTGCTTCTAATTTCCCTCCCCCCCAACCTGCCCTCCCCTCCATCATCCCCCCTCTCATCCCTTTCCCTCCTACTCTCCTGTAGGGTGAGATAACCAATTTAGTGTGTATGTTATTCCCTCCCTAAGCCAAATTCAATGAGTAAGGTTGACCCATTCCCTTTTGCCTTCCTGTTCTTCCCCTCCATTGTAACAGCTTTCCCTTACCTCTTCTATATGAGATAATTTACCCCATTCTGTCTCTCCCCATCTCCTCTCATTATATTCCTCTCTCACCTCTCAATTTCACCTTTTAAGTATCATCCCTTCCTATTCAATTGGTCCTGTGCCTTCTATGTATACCTGTACACATATATACACATATTCACATATGTATTCATATGCCCATATACCCTCCTATATAGACATATATGTATCTATACATATATATATATACATTTATATTCCTTTAAACTATTCTCATACTGAGAAAAGTTTCATAAGTTACAATTATCATTTTTCCATGTAGAATCATCACACAATTGACTGAAAAATGAAAACAACACGATTCCACTCTGCTCATTTGACAATGCAATCAGTTGCTATGTTGTAAATTCTGTCTCTACCAAGGTAAGTCAATAAGTGTTTGTTATAGATCTATTATGTGAAAAGCACTATGCTGCTCTCTCCCTTTGGCCTCTTCCGGTCGGTGGAGTGTCTGTTAGCGCAGGCTGCGGTGTAAAGATGGCTAAGTCTAAGAACCATACCACTCACAACCAACCACGAAAATGGCACAGAAATGGCATCAAGAAACCTAGGTCACAGAGATACGAGTCTCTGAAAGGGGTTGACCCCAAGCTTCTGAGAAACATGCGCTTTGCCAAGAAACACAATAAGAAGGGGCTGAAGAAGATGCAGGCCAACAACGCCAAAGCCATCAAGGCCCGAGCAGTGGCCATCAAGGCCCTGAGCACCAAGGCCTCCAAAGCCAAGCTCCTCAGGCACAAGATCCCCAAGGCCAGCGCCCGGCGTGCTGGCCACAAGATGGCTACCAAGCGTATCACAAAGGATCCAGGATCACAAAGCCTGACTCTAAGGTTGCCAGAACCACTGACCCCAAGTCTACCAAGCCCACTGACCCCAAGGCTGCCAAGTCTGCCACCAAGGTCAGTAAGTCAGATCCCAAGACTACCAAATCTGGCCCCAAGGCCACCAAATCTGATGCTAAGGCCACCAAGTCTGACCCCAAGGTCGCCAAGTCTGATTCCAAGGCTGCCAAGTCCGATCCCAAGGCAGCCAAGTCTGATTCTAAGGCTGCTAAGCCTGCCGAGTCCAAACCCAAAGATGCTGGGGCTAAAGCTGCTGGTCCCAAGCCTTCAAAATAGATGCTTCAGAACAGAAGGACTTGTTTAAAGCTAAAACTCCCTTTTTTCCTAGCCAGGGTATGATTATTCACTATTTTGTACAAATAAAGAAAATGGTGAGTCATAAAAAAAAAAAAAAAGAAAAGCACTATGCTGAGTCTGGTAATACCAAGAATGGCAGAGACACAGTTCCTACCTTCAAGGAGCTTTCAGTCTAATACATGAGACAATATGAAAACAACAATGTGTAAACAAGATCTATACAGGATAAATTGGAAATGATCTAAAAGGGAAGTCACTATCCTTAAAGTGGATCAGGAAAAGTTTATTTTAGAAGGTGAGATTTTGGCTGGGACTTTAAGGATATCAGGGAAGCCAGGAGGTAGAGGAGGGACAAAATTGCAGGCAAGTAGAACAACCTGTAAAAATGTACTGAGTCAGAATATTGTAATGTATGAGGAATAGCAAGGAGTTCAATGTCATTGGAACTCATGAGAATATAGAGTGGGAGTAAGGTGTACAAAGACCAGAAAAGTTGAAAAGGGGCAGGTTATAAAGGGCTATAAAAGTCAAACAGAATTTTACTAATTCTCTAGCTAATAAGGAGTCACCGAAGTTTACTGATTTGGAGGGGGGGGAGAAAAGAGAAGAGGGGTGACATGGTCAGATCTGAACTTTAGGAAGATCACTTTGATATCTGAACGGAGAAAGTACTGGAGAGGGTAAGAGATGAAGCATGGAAACCAACCAGACTATTCAATTACAATAGTCTCCACATGGTGTGATGAGGACCTGTGCCAAGGTAGTGATGGCATCAAAAGAGAGAAAGGGATGTGTCCAAAAGATGTTACAAAGGCACAATAAACAGGACTTGGCAACAGAACTGACAATGGATTTCAAGCCTAGGTGACTGGGAGAATGGTAGTATCCTTGATAATAACAAGGAAGTTAGGAAGAGAAGGAAGTCTGGAGAAAAGATAATGAGTTCAGTTTTGAACAAGTTGAGTTTAAAATTCCTGTAAGATTTCCAGTTCCAATTATCCAATAATCAGTTGGAGATGTGAACCTAGAAGTCAGGACAGAGGATAAGGCTAGATAATCGAAATATATATAAGAATTGTCTGTAGAGAATTGAAAATTGAATCCATGGGAGCTGATAAGATCACCAAGTGAAATAACACAGAGAAATAAGAGAAAAGTACCTTGGGGAACACTTACAGTAAACAGGTATGACCTGTAAAGACTGAGACACCTCATAAAGACTAAGTAAACATCTTTTGCATCTATCACTTTCTCTCCACTTACCTAGCTCACAGCCTAATCATACCTACCGCAAAAGTCATCTAATTGTTTTCCCTCAATGGTCACTAAGATGCTTTTTACCTCTAAATATATGATCCTTTCAACATAATGGTACTAATGCTTCATGGATACTTTTTAGTTCTCTTTTTAGAGCTTCAAATTTTTAAAATTCCCATACAAATGTGAAAATAAACTCCTGAATTCCCTTCCCCTTCTTATTTGTTTAAAGTGCTGGATATCTAATATTACTACTGTATGGCTCCAAGTCACTGAAACCCATTTGTGGAGAATACTATTAGTACTACACTACAATAGTAACTTTCATTTATATATCACTTTCATGCTCCACAAATTTGCCCTGGATAATACAGGTAGGCCCAGCTAATTTTTTCATCTTTTAAAATGAGGAATGGGAACATTACAGAGAATTGGTTCCCAATCTCAGGTCAAAATCCAAATTCGTATCTATGAATATCTAACAAAAGGGTCCAAAAGAATACTTTAGAGAGTTTTAAATTATCTCAGTGGTTATTGGTCTTTATATCCTTATCATTCCTCTCCTAAAGATCTCTTTTTTCCTCAAGTGCTAGAAGTCAGAGAGAAACCCAACCTGGGCTAAAGGAGGTGCAGTGAGGCAAGTAGGTGCAGTAATGGATGAGAAACCTGGAGGGTACCCCAAGATGGTTCTCTCTTATAAGCCAAAATGAGAAACATTGTCCCATCCTGTGGATTTCTGAGTTATCCTGATAGTAAAATGGAAAAAAGGGAGGAAGAATAAAGTACACCCTGTAATTTCATTAGCTAGTAACAAAAATGCTTATGAAATAATTAGGTATAATGATGAATTTTTATTCTGTATTTGTGAAGCTTTAGACTTCTCAAAGTATGTTCATACGCATTATTTCCTTTGAGTCTTAGGACAACCTTTTCATTGAGGTTTAGTTATCTTCATTTTATAGACACAGATACATACAGATTTCAAGAAATTAAGTGACTTGTCCAACTTAGTTAAAGAGCCTAGTAATCTTTCCAGTGTATTAGTGATGCCCTCACTAGACAAACCAAGGCAAACAGTCCTTAATTAATAACAAAACAACTTATTTAAGTTCTTTCTACCTCAGTTTCTTTACCTTTAAAATAGTGATAATAATATTTGTTTAACAGCTTGCATCCCTAGGTTTATGACATAAAATTAAGACTTTAAAAATTCCATAAAAACAGTTCTCTAATGAAATGCTATTTAATTGACATTTTGAAATGCTGATTGTTTTTTAAATCACAAGATTAATTTGAAAAGTATAAATAGGGACAAAAAAAATCACAGTCCAAGTTTTAACAGTAGTTAAATTTGTAATGTTTTCCCCCACACATTTTGCACAAATAAATGCATACATATATACAGAAAAACACACACATTACATAAATAACTGAAAAAGTAACCACTTACATAATAATCATTTTCACATAATTGTCAAAAATTGATTTTGGAAATTCCCCAAACTATGAGGTCTTTAAATCAGGAATGTATTCCTATTATATGAATTGGCCCCCAACCTTGCAACTATTAAACTAGAAAATATCATAACTTGATCAAGACATTTCTTTAAAGTACTGATCATTGTTTTAAAGCTATGTTTTAGTTACAGAATATGTTCAATGGAGTAAATTCCCAAAATGGAGTTTAATGACCTTGATCTACAAAAAGAAAAATTTCCAAGACAGAAAAGACTATCAACTGTATTAACTGATGGCACAGTCCCCTACAAAATTATATCTCCTTTATTAAGGTAAATTGTTCCAAGTGAAGAAGACAGATGTAGTCTTAAATTAGTCATTTAGAGTTTTTAAGCTAGAAACAGTTAAGCACGTGCATATAACAGTCTGCAATGTCTTATCTTTAGTTTGTCAAGGTTTTTAAATCCCTCTTGAGCTCAAGTACCATTTTTAGCTTGGCTAGGTCAGAATGACACTGAACAATATGAGTGATGACACACTAGACAGCTATATGGACAGAGTTGTCATCAGCAAGCCAGCTGTGCTAACACCTGTATGTCCTGCACAACTGATCTTTAGGAACAAGGATCAAGAAAGTCAGAATGGTGAAATAGGAGGGGATAGTTTGAGAAGGAGATAAAGGTTTATGAGTCCCTAACAAAAAGTCATTTATTATATACTACTAAAAATAGGTTTGTGGAAACATAAAACAAGTAAACTGCTTTTTAGTTTTAAATATTTTATTATCCTCATAAATATTGTATATAATGCTTATTTCTTTTGTACTTCTTAAAATTCACTGAAAACTAAAAATTAAAAGATTATATATAGAGATACATACAGAGAGAGCATATGTGTGCTCATTAATATATTCTATCTTCTTTTCAAATCATAAAACGATTAAACGAGTTTTTAAACAAAAAACACTTTCTACTAAGATCATACATTTTTTCCTCTTCTTAATCCTTCTGAATATTTATCTTCCTTCAAATTTCAGGTCAAGTGCCACCTTTCTGTCAGGCCTCAGATACATCCAGGCAACAGTATTTTATATATGGTACTATCTCTCACTTCAAAATTTCCTCAAACTCTGCCTCTAGACTTTACTTCACTCTGCTCACCTCCTATCTGTTATAATTATTTATACTCAGATATAATGATTCTAAGAGCATACATTTTATAGGTAATTTATATTGCCTATACCATTTATATCTTCATATAGCTTTTCCTTTTCCAGCTCTGGCTTACATTCCCTCCTTCCTTCCGCCTCACAGATGTCCTGTAGGGCTCAAGTTCTTCCTGCAGACCTCTTCATGTTTTTTTTAGTTTTCAGTGCCCTGTCTCTACTCCCCCACTCATTACTGTGTTTTCATTGGTGTATATTTTATGTTTGCTTATCTGTGTACAGGTGACTTTTCTCCAAAAGGATGAAAGCTCTGTGAGGGCAGCAACTCCTGTTTTCTCTGTATCCCCTCGCATCAGTCACAGTGCTTGACATATAATAGGTATATAATAGAAAGATAGATTGGTAGGTAGCTAGATAGATGGGTAGGGTGGGTAAATAGATGGATAGCTTATACTAAGCACTTATTAAATGCCAGTCACTGTGTTAAATTATTGGGATATAAATACAAGCAACTAAGATATTTCCTGTTCCCCAAAAGCTTACCTTCTAAAGGGGATGACCATCCAAAAAGTGAACTGGAAAGCAAGGAGTATAGATATTTTCCTGCCATATATTGGTAGCCAAGAAATGATGTAGAGTCCTAGTTTTAGGAATGATCAAATGAAAGCCCATTTATCAGAAACAAGATTCTTCTACTAGTAGAGTCCAGGTTACATTGGGAGAGAGAATTGGTGGGGGAAGGGGAGAGGTAAAAACAACTATTATTAGAATCAGCTGTCCCATGGGACAGCTAGGTGGCACAGTAAATAGAGCACGGGTCCTGGAGTCATAAGGACTTGAGTTCAAATCCGGCCTCAGACACTTAACACATACACATACACATACACATACACATACACCCACACACACACACACAAACACACACTAGCTGTGTGACCCTGGGCAGGTCAGTTAACCCCAACTGCCCTACCTTTCCCCTCACCACCCCAAAAAAAGAATCAGCTAGGGAACAAGGGAGGAGTAGGAAAATTGGGTAGTTCTATTTAATCTATTATGAAGTGTAATCTTATGGTAAGTATACTGAATTTGGAATTAGAAGACTTGGATTCAAGTCTTAATCCCCTTTCTGAGTCACATTTTCTTCAACAATTCAAAAGATATTAATTAATTAAATACCTATTACTTGCTAAGTTCTGGGAATACAAGTTTCTGTCCCTCCCTCAAATAAGGCCCAAAGATCCCATGAAAAGTCTCTTCCTGGGGCAGCCAGGTAGCACAGTGAGTAAGAGCACCGGCCCCAGAGTCGGGATAACCTGGGATCGAATCCAGGCTCAGACACTTAGCACACACCCAGAATAATCACAATGAAGTTACAATGTTATATACATCACAATAAAATGGATTGAGAATAGGATGGCCTGGCCTCAATTGGTCTATGGCAACTTAAATTCTTCATCCCAGTGCCAGGCACTGGGCTAAGAACTGGAGATACAAGGAAAACCAAAAACTGTTCTCAAGAAGTTCACAATCTAATAGAGAAGACAATATGCAAATAATTAGGTACAAACAAGACATATACTGTATAAACCAAGGAGCGTCTCAAAGGGAAGGCACTAAAACTAAAGGGGACTAGGAAAAAGTTTCTTGCAGAAGGTGAGAGAAGGGACTTTAGCTGACACCTGAAAGAAGCCAAGGAACCCAAAAAGTAGAGAAAAAGAGGGAGAGAGCTCTAGGCATGGGAAAAATGCTCTGAGTTGGGAGATGGGGTGCTGTGTGTAAGGAATAGCAAGGATCACAATAGCAAAGTCATTGGTTCACAGATTAAATGAAGGAGAGTAAAGAAACTCGGGGAGATGAGGGTGGCCACAGGTTATAAAGAACTTTAAAAGCCAAACAGATTTTATACTTGATCCTGGAGGTAATAAGAAACCACTAAATTTTATGGAATAAGACAGTGACATGGTCTGACTTCCATTTCAGGAAAACCAATTTGACAGCTGAATGGAAAATGGATTGGAGAGACTTGGGGCAGGAGTTGATGCCACTTTGAAGAAAAGAAAGGAGTGTATATGAGTACTGTTATGAAGATGAAAATGATAGAATTTGATAACTGATTGTAAATGGAGGGTAAAAGAGAGTGAAAAAAGTTGAGGATGACATGTGGGTTGTAAGCCTAAACAAGTGGGAAGATGGTGGTACCCTCCACAGCAACAGGGAAATTAGGAAGAGGAGAGTGGGGTGGGGAGAGAAGATAATTAATTCAGTTTTAGATATGTTGAGTTTATGATGTCCATGAGACATCCAGTTCAAGAAGTCTAACAGGCAATTAAAGATACAAGACAAGAAGTCCGCAGAGAGGTTAAGGTGGGTTGAGTTTATGATGTCTATGAGACATTCAGTTCAAGATGTCCAACAGGCAATTAGAAATGCAAAACTAGAGATCAACAAAGAGGTTAATGTGTGGATAAGCAGATTTGAGAATTATCTGTATTGAGATAAACTGAATCCATGGAGACTGGTGAGACTTCCAAGTGAAATAGTAGACTGAGACAAGAGAAGGCCCAGAAGAGTCTGGTGTCCCTGTGAAATACCTACAACTGGCTGGTGTGAAAAGGATGAAGGTCCACCAAAGAAGACAGAGGAGCAGTCAAAAGAGAGCAGTGTCATGAGAACCTAGAGAAAAAAGTATCAAAGAGAAGAAGGTGATTGGTAGTATCAAAGAGTACAGAAAGGTCAAAGAAGGATGAGGATGGAAAAAGGGTCATTAGATCTGGTGATTAAGAGATCATTAATCATTTTGGAAAGAGCAGTTTTGGCTGAATGACATGGTCAGAAGCCAGGCTGCAAAATGAGAGGCAGAGGAAAGGATAAAAAATTTTATTTAAAAAAATAAACATTATAGATGCTGTTGTAGATGATGTCAGTGCTACCTAATAATCACAGACAAAAAAACTATGGACACAAGTGGCACTAATATAGAGTCAGAAAAGGCCACAATGTACGGAGGAGCATTCAAAATGAGGAGCATTCAAAAGATCTGTTTCAATGCTTATGAGATCCATCATTGTTCATTACCTATCTGTGTACACCTAACTCCTGTCTAGCTACTCAATTTGCCCTTGGCTTTTCCATCTTAGTACCTTTGCTCATTAATTCTTTCATATTTACACATAGACGGATCTTCCTATGCATGAAAATGTCAAGCCAAAAAAAGTGAAAGCTTCTGCCTTCTTATCTCTTGGTAGATCTTTTTGCAGGCTAATTGTTGGGACAGATCAGAGTTTGGAACTCAATACTCCCTTAGTATCTAGTAGTGGAAGTAAATGGCCTCAACTGGTCTATGACAATTTAAATTCTCCATCCCTTCTCTTTCTGTTACTGCAGACCCTAGCAGGAAATTAGAGGGAGAGGGTGCTTTTCCTCCTCATAAGCAGCTGATCAAAATGGCAAAACGTTATGTTCAGATACCCATCCAAAGAGAGGCTATTTTAATAAATGGATCTTAGAGCTCTCTAACCTTAAAATGCTAGCCTCTGGATTTAAATGATCATCCTAAAAGGAAAAGATTAATTGGCTACCTCAACAGCTTCCTTGGCCTCCTCAGTAGCAGCACACTGATATTCCCCATATTTTCAGAGTAAGCTGATAAATTGGCAGGCTTCCTTTTTAAAGCATAGCAGTATAAGAAGTTCTCTCCCCACTATAGAGTCTATCTGTTCATGCAAAGAGTAGGTTCTAACTCTTCTGACAAATTAGCCCATACAGTGGTAGATGGTACTCGTAATGAAAAAATCAGCCAGCTGAGAAGCCCACTGGGCTCTTGCTATATATCAAAATTGCTGACATATCAAATACATATGTAAAGTACTTAGCAAACCTTAAAATACTACTTAAATGCTATGATTATCATTACAATTATTATTGTTGTTGTTACAAATTCCATCATAATCTTGGGCAGCAGTATCCCCTAGATTTCATTATAGTCGTACCCAACCCACGAATAGGGCTTAATCATAGTAGTAATTTGGTACTTTCACAAAAATTCCCCCTCTTTCTACCATTCTGAATCTCTTACTTCATCAGAAATTTGTCACTTTCTACTTTGTAAAGTATTCCACCTTTATGGCCTTTTTGAGCGCATAACTACACACTAAAAGTAAATACTCTGCATTAAATTTAATATTAGGAGTTATCTATCTATTATTATATTAAGCCAGTCCAATAATCAGATGGAATGAATAAACCAGACTCTCAAAAGCAGCAATTAGTGAACTAAGCACTGTTGAAGAGGTAACAATAAAGTTATTATTGCCCAGGAAATGTCCTTTCACTGGACAGAATTCTGAATAGCTATCCTTTCTAGGATTACTGCATCATACACCCACCCAGAACATGTCCTTACTCATCAATTATGGTATTTGCCCTCCTACACTCATAGCCTCGTTTGAACTTGTATTCAACTACTTCCTAGAAAAACTAAATCCTTCTATCTAACTTACAACATGCTCTATAAACTATAAGTTATTGATAAAATTATCAGCAGATCATTAATGGATGAGATTTACATAAATATATGTAATTTATATATGCATAGAGAGACAGACAGACAGACAAAGCCTTAAAATCCAGCTGCCCCCTCCTTGAAAACTGGAAGGCAGAAGCCTAAGGTACTTTCTGAGCACCTGGGCATCGGCACTCTGGCCTTCCAGTTAGGGCTACTTAGAAATCCCCCAATTTCAGGAAGAGTCACTCTATTTCACCAGCCATTGCTATAAAGTTCCATCACTTTCCAGGTTACAGTGCCCATAGCTCAATTACTGTGCTACTAAGCATGTTTAATTCCACCTGTTAGAATGAAGATAACAGGCCTAAGAAACATTCTTGAGAGCTCACTCTTAAATCTTCACACCCTTGAGTTAGCTCATAACTCTAAGAATAGTGTATATACAGATATGGTGTCTGAGGGATAAGGAAGCCTCCTAGAAAGAGGGATTGTGACAGCACCAGCTACAACACTTTATAAATCAGTCAATCAATAACATGAAGTACCTAGTAAGTTCCAGACCCTGTGCTAAACATTGGGGATACAAAAAGAGGTAAAAATCAGTCCCTGCCCTCAAGAAGCTCACATTCTAACAGAGGAGACAACAACCAAACAATAAATATAAAGCAAGTTATATACAGGACAAACAGAAAATCATTAAAAGCCTGAAGGAACTATAGAAGGTGGGATTTTAGGTGAGACTTAAAGGAAGCCAGGGAAGCCAGACACAGGGGACAGCCAGAGAGAGCACCTGGAAGCCAAAAGATGGAGCATTTTGTTGTAGAACAACCAGGAGGCCATTGTCACTAGTTCATGCCAGGGAGTAAAGTGTGAGAAGATTGGAAAAGCAATTCTATGTTATAAAGGGCTTTGAATTCCAAGCATATCATTTTGTATTCTCTCCTGGATACAATAGGAAACCAATGGAATCTATTGAGTAGGGGGATGACATGATTAAATCTGTATTTGAGGAAAATCATTTGGATTGGAGTGGGGAAAGACTTGAGGCAGGCAGACCCCTCAGCAGTCTATTGCAATAATGAGGGTGTGAAGAGATGCAGGACTGCACCAGGGTGTTGGCAGTGTCAGAGGAGAGAAAAGGGCGTGTTCAAGAGATGTTACAAAGGCAAAATTGACAGGCCCTGACAACTGGAAATGGGTAAGATGAGAGATAGTGAGATCAGGTACATGCAGGCAGCAACAAGTGAAAAAGACAAAAGTCTAAATTGCCCTTTTGAGTGTTCAAAGTTGCCCTCTAGAACAATGTAAGCTCCATAATCTCTTGTTCCTGCCAACAGACACCCATTCCTGGTTACCTGATATAACCTTACCTGCTATTTCCTGGCAACTTTACACACACACACACACACACACACACACACACACACACACACACACA
>NW_027185799.1:14281147-14375086 GCF_028583685.1 Petaurus breviceps papuanus
ACACACACACACACACACACACACACACACACACACACACACACACACACACATCCTTTCTTGAATTCTTATGAAATGATTCTCCTTGATACAAACCACAGGATTTCTTCCTATGCTCTTCCCATTCTTGTATAGCTCTTTCCCACTAAGGATCAGTGAATGAAACCACAGTTCCTAATCCTGCCCTCCAGCCTGGCTGGGCAGCCTCAGCCAGTTTATGACATGAGACTGGGAGTCAAGAAAATAGGGTTTCAGTTCAAGTTCTGCCAGTCACTAGGTGTATAATCTTAGGTAAGTTACTCTATCTGTCTAGATCTCAGATGCCTCTTTTAGAAAATGATGATGACGGATTAGGAGATATTTAAGTTCCCTTTCAACTCTAATGTATACATGCATGCAAAAATGCATGTATGTTTTTATATGCACACACATATACCTATATACATGAACATATGTAAAATAAAGATACATATAAACAGTTCAAATGTCTACCTTTTAAAATATAATATACTAGTTTAAGTATTATGATTACATTTTCTATATATCTGTTTCCCTCTTTTTATTTCATTTTTTATAAAGGATGAAGACAAATTTTAATTAAATAAGTTTATAGTCATGCTAAGGCATCTAAGTACTACCAAAGGCAATATATTAGACCTGTATTTCTAGGGCAGCAGGGTCCATGGTGGTAATAGGATAGGCCGTGTGGTCAAACATTTTATGATTAGGAGACAGGTAAAAATCTTAAATGATCTCTACTTCATTCAGCAAAGACCACAAATGATTCAAGTGCAATTATAGCAGTTTGGGGACAATTTTCTTTTCTATAATTTTATTAAGAGAATAAAGTATACTCAAGGGGTAGATTTTTGAAATTTGGATAAATTTGGGGTCAATAAAAGTAAGAAATATATTTATCTTTTGAAATAATAGAGTATTTTCATTATTTGAGATTTTATTAAAAATATTTTTAAATGAGCAAAAGTACTTCATATGTTTTTAATAAAATAAATCCAAGTAAATGGTATAATAACAAAGTTAAATAAAATTATAAAAATAAATAATATTACCTTATGAAGAGCACTTTCCACTGATCTCATATGATTAGCAACACATTCTTTGTCTCTAGAAAAAGAAAAGACTAGGTTTTATGTAAATAAAAACTTCATTAAAACAGTAATAAACTAATATAAATCATTATTACTAAGAATAAAAGTTAATGTTCTCTCAAAAATGTGTAGACTGACTATATTAATAGTATTCTTGCCCCCCCCATACTGTTAAGTTGCCAAATTACTACGGGAAGGAGAACTTGATGGGAAAGTGAGGACTTTAAGGATAAAATTCCAAGTTGAAAAAAAAAGCATGTTGTTCATAATGGAAAATGTGCTAAAGAAATTGAAGACTGAATTATTCTCACGAAAAATACTTTCAAAATCACACTGGTGTCAATGCATTATGAATACAAACATTACCCAAATAGACATTGGCCTTTATTTTATATGTACCATATTTTATGTCATAAAAATTTAACAAAATTTACATCGTTGCTTTTGACTAAGAATATGTAAAATTGTCATAAAATGGCATTTCTTTTGTTCAAAGTACATGATTTTTAAAAAATAGTTAATGAATATAATTACTAAAGGTATAAAAACTATTTTTTAAATTAGTTACTATTAGCTTGTATTACAGGGACATAGACTTACAGACTGTATAAATTCCTAATTAACAATGATTTTGCGTTTTCCTGTTTATCAACATAAAAAGACTTTACAAATAAAGCCAAATCATCTAATTTTCTTAGAATCAGAGAAAGTTAGAATTGGAAGGGAATCAGAGATGACAAATTCTAATCGCCTCATTTTGACAGCTGAGGAAACTGAAACTAAGAAAGGTTTAGTGACATTTCCAAGGTCATACTATTACCATTAGTTAACTACAGAACTGGGAAAACTATTGTTAAGTTATATGAATTTTAAAAATTAACACTCACATATAAAACCAGGGGTGTATAACATTATATTCTGACAAGACTTTATGTCATACCTACACAGACATATTATGTAATTATGCTTCTAACATATGCTTCCTCTATAAATGAATATATACATATGTATAAAAACACATACATCTAAGTTTATTTGTATAAGGTTGGTACATATATTGAGAGGCAGATGACAAAGGGGATATAAGGTTGAATTTGGAGTTGGGAAGATGTGTGTTGAAACCCTACCTCTGACACGCTAGCTATGTGAAAAGCAATGTTACTTACAGTCTTAGTGTCCCAAAAAACTTTTTAAGACTATAAGTTAGAAATACGTTCCTGATTTTTTTCAGTAGAAGAATTTCTACATGGTAGCATTCCCCACATAATTAGACCAAAATATATGCATACATATATATACAAAGAGATTTATTTATAAAATATAAATTGTTATTTTTACATGGGTGACATGGTTGGCCTTTTGTCAGTTAATTGAGCAAAAGTGATTTCTCCAAAGCTAGCTAGGAGTGAATCTACAGATGTAAAGCCAAAATTTGCTAACTTTCTTCCCTAATATCTAATCTGGTGGTTTCCTTCTTATTTCAGGGTAGTTTTGTGATAAAATTGTAATATTATTATCATTATCACATAAATTGTAATAATCTATTATATACTCTAAACAGATTATTGTTATATTGTTATACCATTGTACAAGGAAAAATAAATTTTCTTCAGAGTTGTTAGTTGATTTCAATTTCATTACTGCTACAAAATACAAAATATGTCCTTTGTACATTTCTGCAGTTTCTCAATTTTTTCTCTTCATAAAGTATATGCCAATTGCTATATAAGGTCAGAAAAAAACAAAATTCATAATGAAGCCTCTTTCTAAAAATTTTCCTACACATTGATATTGTCACTAAAAATCCCATAATAAACATATTAATCTCCTAACTTACTTAATATTTATTTATACAAATGTTTTGAAGACTACAGTACAAGATAATACAAACACAGTTCAGTCTTGGGGAGAAGTTATGTGAGAAAGGTTAATAAATAAGATTTGACTTTTAAATAGAAGAATCAAATATTTCATACTCAGTAACACAAGAGTTTCAAAGAAGTAATGACTACAGAAAGCCTAAACTATGTGTACTATAAGACTGTACAGGATTTTTATGCTTTTGTGAAGTTTCTCCTTAACATACACCCTTACTATGGTGAGCAAAGAGTTTTCTTTTTTGAGACTGTATCAGTGAATTTCAAAGAGAGATAGCTGTACTTTTGTTTGCTAACACTGTATTATCCAGGGCTAAAACCCTGCTCATGAAAGTAAGAATTGATCTTTTTGTCTGTTTTAAGTGATCTCCCCAAGGTCTGCATGCTCACTTTGCTGCCATGCGGAGGGCACTCTCTGCATCATGGATGCTCTCCTCTAGTCGCCGCTTGTCCTGCTCCAGCTGGGTAAGATGTCTATTGAGCTGACGCAAAGATTGATCTTTTCTTCTCAGCTCCATCTTTGCCTCAGAGAGACTCTGCAAGCAGACAGAAAACAGAGTTACTTGTCAGCCCTGATAATTAACTTCAATTTATGCCATAGGCTATTAAACAAAGAATACCGACTGACTGTAAAGTAGATTGGGGCCATTACACACCGAGGTTTAACAGATTTTCTACAAAATTCTTACTCACTTGCTAATTAAAAATTATAATCTGCTAGGATTTAAAAATAACATGTGGCTATTAACATTATATACCTACTTTTGGAAATATTTAGTTTTCATGTATAAGGTAAAAAAATATCATTTGCCCTCAAAATTTCTGAATACATGAAAACTTCAAGTTCTTAAAATAAAAACATGAAGAAATATTTTTCTAGGATTACTTAGTTTCAAAGTTCTACATA
This sequence comes from Petaurus breviceps papuanus, assembly GCF_028583685.1. Lineage (NCBI taxonomy): Eukaryota > Metazoa > Chordata > Mammalia > Diprotodontia > Petauridae > Petaurus > Petaurus breviceps. Next base: position 14,285,041 of record NW_027185799.1, read on the forward strand.
TTCCACCAGAGATATAAATTGTTGTTGTTCACTTGTGTCTCGACTATTTGTAACCCCCATGGACCATAACACACCAGAGAAAATAAATACTCAACAGCAATCAAAGACAATAAAAGTGCTAGATCAAAATCCCTTAAAATATTCAATAATATTGATATTATAGAACTCGGGAGTGTGGAAACCCATTTAAAGAAGCTATGAATATATTTTTCTTTTAATCTGTGTTTGCTGTCAAACAAAACCAAACCAAAACACTCCATGGTCATGTTTAAGTTAAATGAACATATGTAGCTGTTAAATCATTTTAAACCTATGTAGTTGTTAAATCATTTTTAAAAACTATATTTTATTCATGCTTTTTTCTATCATTATTATGCCCCAGTCATTTTTTCCCAAACAAGAGAATTTTCCTTTGTGACAAAGTTACACAGTTAAGCAAAACAGATCAATACATTAGTCAAGTCTGAAGATTTATGCCTAATTCCACACCTATAATCTACCATTTCTCTATCTTGAGGCAGAGGGATGCTTCAATGTCAGTCTTTTGAAGTTAAAATTAGTCACTTCATTGATTAAGAGTTTGAAGTCTTTCAGTGGTGTTTTCCTTTACATTATTGAAGTGAGCAAACATTTAAACTATTCTGGTTCTCCTAACTTCACTCTGCTTCAGTTCAAACAAGTCTTCTTAAGTTCCTATAAAGTATCCAATCACAATTTTTACACCTCAATAATATTCCATTATATTCACATACCACAATTTGTCAAGCCATTAGACAATGAAAGGTATCCTTTTTTTTTTACCATTATTTGCTACAAAAAAGAGTTGCTATAAATATTTTTTTCTGTATGTGGGACCTTTTTGTCTTTGATCTCCTTGAAAAATATGTTTAGTAGTGGTAATTTGGGGTCAAAAGGTATATCCTGTTTATTTTCATTTATATTATAGTTCCAAATGGTTTTACTATATAGTTCTCATAATTAAATCAGTCTTTTTTTCTCTTAAGTATTTAGATTAATAATTCTTCAAGTATCTGAAAGGCTATTATGTGGGAGACAGATGATATTTTTTTTCAACTAGACCCCAGAGAGCAAAACTAAGAGTAATGGCCTGTTAAAGAGTTAAATTAAGTTTAAGAAAAAAATTTCCTATCAATTGCAGTTATTCAAAAAGTAAACGGAGCTCCTCAGAATGCAGTAGATTCTCTTTTACTAAAGGACTTCAAGCAAAGTCTGAATGACCATATATGTCACTTATGGCATAAAGGGAATTTTTTTTTCAGGGATAGTTGGATTCAGGTATAATCTATCCATTTCTTCCTAACTTTAAGAATGGGTAATATATTGATGGTAGCTTCTTTATTGTTAATACTAATTCTTAAGGTGGAGGTAGTAATTAATGGGTTAAAATTAAATTATCTAAATTTACCTGGAAATGTCTAATGTTGATATTAAGATAAATAAAAATTTATTCACCAATTATCAACCAACCATAAAAGATTATTAATACAAAATTTTTTGATTCTGTATTTTCTAATAATTTGTTTCTAGTTTAAATCTGACATCTGGTCCTAAAACTTCAAGTCACTGCAAGGGAACTTCAGAGGACAAATGTGTACTAGACATGAAACTAGGTAGACATTTCTGATGCTTATAAGCAGTACGATCCTAGTCAAGTCATTTCTCTGATTCTTGGTAGACTTTCTAAAACTGTAAATTAATCATAGGATTGTCCTTGGTTCCCACACTGATGAAATAATGGGTCTTTCCTATAGTGGCTCCCCAAAGGAAAAATATGATAAGGAATTTCCTCCTCTTAGATACAGAGGGGGGCACTATGCATTTCAAATAATGCTTATAATTTAGGTCAGATTTTTTTAATATGTTGGTCAGTTTTGCTGATCAGTCTTCTTTTCCATATTTTTCATTCTTTGTTATAAAAGACTAGCACTGAGTGAGAGAGAGATATTGGGAAAGGTAGGTGAGGTGAAAATAAAAGATATAAAAAATTTTCTTTAGAAATAACTGGTCCAGGAGCAGCCAGGTGCCACAATGAGTAAGAGCACTGGCCCCAGAGTAGAGATGACCTGGGATCGAATCCGGGCTCAGATATTTAGCACCACACCCAGAAATAACTGGCTGTGTAACCTTGAGCAAGTTACTTAACCCCAACTGCTTAAAAAAAAAAAAGAACTGGTCCTTAATATATAGCTAAAATGTGAAATCAAGTCTAAAAACCATTTGCTGACTTTATGATTATTTTCATCTTTGTTCTTATCTTCTCATTTCACACCTTACTTCACCACTTTAGGTCTTCTCTGACTTCTCTTCCACCTCCCAGGAAATTCATTAGTGGGATAATCTTCTGAATCATCCTGAAAAGTCTCATTTGCCTAGGTTCTCCACCTCATCTCCAACCTCTGCCTCTTTGACTGGAGGGTGGGGTCACAAACACCAAACCTCCATTTAAGGAGAGTCAGCTGAGAAATCTCATTTCTCACCTGGCTGCACTATTTTGGGACTTCTCTGATTGACTTCTTCATCCTGCCTCCAAGTCCAGTGCCTTCTCTCCCCACTACACCCCAGCTATTCAGCTTTCCTTTGTGTGCTCTCTTCCTTTATTAGACTGTAAATTCCTTGAGGGCAAGGACTTCTTTCTCTTTTTGTATTCCTATCCCTAGCACTTAAAACAGTGTCTGGCACATAGGTTACCACTTAATAAATGTTTACTGACTACTATCTTCTTTATAACATTTTTTTTTTCACAAAAACATGCTTTCTCGAATATTTCTCATTGATAGGGCAATTATCTAAATAATTTGCAGTGCATATATTGAAAGTTTAATTACAAATTAGTGCCATGAAACCCACTAATGCTTCAAAAGTCCAGAAGTTTCATTATAAATGTACTGTAAATGCTTATTAAGTAAAACTAAAATGTTAAATTTTCAGAATTAACATGTCCTTGAAAATTTCCAACTATGTAAAACATATTAAATTATAAGGCCCACATGAAACTTTCTTTTTCCAATATTAAGGAATTCATGGACACAAAAATAATCCTTAGAAATATAAAAGTATATTTAGAAATTTGAAGTCCTCTGAGATCTTCAAAGTAAAAATATTGCACTTTCTTTATGGAGATGTCACTAGTGACCTACCACTAGTGTAGAATACAGTTTATTATTTCAGTAGTAGACTTAATAAGATTAAAAATAAAGAATCTGTCATCTTATTGAGTAATTCCTTCCATAACACATAACAGACAGTTTTAATAGTGGCTAAGATCAAAAGATTTTAAGACCTAGTAGCCAACTTTCTGGTAAGGAGCCTCTCAAAACTTCGCTGGGTTTGTCCTTGGAGGACAGACATACACTGTGAAGCTAAGACTTTCTAGTTTTGTTGGACCTCCTAAAGCTTGCATCTTGTTGTTATTGCCTTTGAAAGCCCAAGGTTATATCCATGTCAATAATATCAGAGGAGATCATTAGTGTGATCTTGGACAAGTCACTTAACCTCTATACCTTAGTTTTCTTATCTAAAAGTAGAGTGTTCAACTAATATGACCTCTAAAGTCCCTGGCCAGCTCTAATCTATGACCTTTTAATCCTATAAATAACAACTTGTTTATAAAGTACATAAAGATTTACAAAGCAAGTTCCTCACAACTCTGGAAACTAGATAACCTGATATGTGTTGGGGAGTGTTGGGGGAGGAGGAGAAGGAGAATTAGGAGAAGGGTATTTCCTTCATTTGAAACAGATTTTAATGTCTCTATGACCTGGTAGATAATGTCTGTGAGGAATGTTATGCCTGAAAATTTTATTACTTAAGGAAAATATCGTGTTGATACTTTCAAACCTCAGGATACTTTTTCTGATAGAAATCATACAGTCCATCACAGAGTCATAATATTATTCAATTCGACAAATACTTATTAAGTGCCTTCTATGTGCAAGATACTTTGTTAGACACTAGGAATACAAAGATAAATTGGAAAATAGTCCCTGCTCTCAAGGAGCTTAAATTCTACTACAGAAATGCAGTATGTGAATGGATCAAAGGACAGAGAGAAAGCACTAACAACTAGGGGATATCAAGAAAATTTTCCCAAAGGAAAAGGTACATAAGTTGAGCTTTGAAGGAAGGATTTGAAGAGGTAGGGGTGAGGAGAAAAGGCATTTGAAGCATGAAGATCAACCTGTCCAAAGAAAGAGAGGTAGAAGATTGAATGCCCAATTCAGGGAAGCACCAAAAGACCATTATGAATAGAACACAGAGTACAAAGAAAGGGCAAGAAGGCATAACCCATAATAAACCTAGAAGGAGGCTGAAGCCAGACTGGGTAGTGTTTTAGATGCTCAAATCAGGGGTTTATATTTTATCCTAAAAACAATAGTCAATGAAGGTTCTTGAGCAAAAGAGTATCATGGATAATTTTATGCCTAAGGCAGATTATTTTGGCATCTATATGAAAGATGCACTGGTGAAATAATGTGTCCAATTAGGCAGATAATGATTCAGATGAGAAGTGATGATAGACTTTCCATTTTTAAAGGGTGTTCCAAACCTTGCCCTATACTGTCATCATTCTTGAAGTACCTAGGGTCTTAGTCGCACACCATGAGAAAGTAATACATTATAATTTTAGCAAGTTAGATAATGGAAATAGTATTATTCCCATTTTACATATCAGCAAATTAAGGCTCAAATAAGTTAAATGACCTGACTATAATCACAAATTTAATACTGGTCAGAGCTGGGATTTGAAGAGATGTCTTCTAATTCCAAGTATAGAGCTTGGTACACTATGCTTCAATAAACTGTTTCCTCTTTTCTAGTCCCAGTTACGATTAATAGAATTAATGTGTGAGAGACCTGGCAGGGGTGAAGAATACAGACGGAATGTTGCTAATTTCCCTCACAGAGGAAACAACTCCAAGATCTTGACACCATTATAAAATTGACTTGCTAAAAATTTTGTGATATATTTTAAAAGATCTAAATTATATTAACATATAGATACATGTATAAATATATGTAATACACACATTTTATTGCCATTTCAACTGCCTGTGAACAGAGGCACAAAATAAAAGTTACAGCTGACATACTCTGTTCTAGAGAATCTTCATGGATGGTTGAGTGTCCTACATTAACACCAAACAATCTTGTGGAAAATGTTCTATATACATATACAGTTACAAGTAAGCTTTGCAAAGTGGTTAAATAAAAATAAAAATTGGAAAAAAAATAAAGAATAATCATGGACATGAGAGACAAGGTATCACAGTGAATAGCTGAGATCTGACCTAAGAGCCAAGAAAACCTGGGTTCCATTTCCACCTCTTGACAATGAACCTGAACCACTTAATCTCTCAAAATGCCCCAAGCAACTCTTTAAGACTATAAACTTGAGAACAGGGGCAATGCTATCTATATTAGAAAGGCGGATAAGTTCCTCACAGGAAGGCCCCTTTAGCTGATGAAATCACAGGTATAATTTTTTTTTAATGCCTATCAAATCTTTTTTTTGGAGGGGGGGAGGCAGGGAGGGTAATTTGGGTTAAGTAACTTGCCCAAGGTTACACGGCTAGTTTTTTGTGTGGGTGTGGGTGTTAAGTGTCTGAAGCCAGAACTGAAATCAGGTCCTCCTGACTCTGGGGCCAGCGCTCTACTCACTGCACCACCTAGCCACCCCAATGCCTATCAAATCTAACAGAATAGTACTCTCCATTTTAAAGAAGTAAGGAATACCACCATTAAAAAAAAAAAAACATCAAGGGCCTGCATCAGTAGAAAAGACAATACTGAATTACCTAGGCATAAGGGCATTCATTCTTCAAGGGCCAAATATTGGTTTAAACAATCAAAATGTTAGTCATATTATTCAACTACCCTACCTTTGTGGATTAAAATGGAACTGTTGAAATTCTTAACACTGTGCTTGAAATAATATGCCTTTTTATTGAGCTTCTTTTTCTTCTGTTCAGATTGATCTAATTAAAACCCTTGATAAACTTTATGGACTCTAATATTTCCAAGTGAGTGACTGAAACCAAAAGGGTGCGCCTCAAGGCAGCAAGGCAACAATGATAAGCAGCAGGTTAGCCACTAATTTCTCAACCAGGGTAGATTGTGAAAGTGTGATGTTCTGATATCCAAGAAACTGTTCAGGAGAGAATAGGATAAATCAAGTTTAATAACTCTGCTCCTAATTGTTCCCCCAATGCTCAACTCTAATTACTTGGAGAACTCTCCTGACTGTCACCTGATATTAAGTTGTTGGAGGCTGAGCCTGGAACAGTGAGATAATCAATAAACATTTAGTGGGGAGAAGAATGAAGATCCTGTTAAGCAGTGGGAACCTGCAGCACCCAAAGCCCTTCTGCTCATGAGAAAACCTATGGGACAGCCATAGTGATTGCAAAGCAATAATCCAAAGCACTGTTTTTAGGCCTTGAGGCCTTTAGGCAACAGTACATTTGAGAAAAAAAGGTTAACACGGTCACCCTAATTACAGCCCACTTTCACATACTTCATATATAAGCGAAGACAAGCCAATTAGGTAGAAAGGAAGATAAGGGAAGTTTTATTTGTATACTAATTAAACCCCTGATGAAATTAAAGGAAAAACATACAGCTCTGTAATTGTGTCTGAGAAAGGTCACTTCGGGTTCAGTTATCAGAACAGCACAGCCTTGAGATATTTCACTTAATCCACAATATAGCTCTCACTTTGTATCCTGGGTCTTAATATTTACAAAAATAAGAAAATTTCAAAGCCTGATAGTGCATTTATCTTTAAACATTGCTATGAATAATTTCAATTGTTAAAAAGTTAAGTCTAAATATGATAAGATGAGTTTAAAAGAAAAGAAAATATAGGGGAAAAAAACTCTATCCATGAAAAACCCTATATGCCACAATGTTAATTCTTAAAGATGCTGAGTTTTCACTTTATATACAAAAGATTTTCAAAAACCAATCCCCTAAATTACCTACACCGAGCAAACTGCTCTTTAGTGTAATTATTACATGTATTTAGGAATTCAGATGGTCACTGAACACCGTGCTTCATGGTCCACAGTATCTTATTGTACAAACTCATTTATTATCAGAACTCTTACGCCTTTTGTCTCAAGGAGAATATGGTAACCAATTTGCAATTGGTGAGATGAAATTAACAAAATGGAATAGAAGTGAAGAAATGGGGAAAGCAAGTAAGATATATGGAACTTCAAAAGTGGAAAGCACTGGCATATTTAAAGTGCTACAAATAATTTTTTTCTAAGGCTTAAAACATTTATGGTTGTAAATCTTTTTATAATAAATTGTGAATTGAAATAAATATTTTGTCCTTTATCTCATCTCATCAAAACACCGTGTTAAATACATGTCCATTTTGTAGTCCTCTTGAAAAGTTCTTTAAAAGCTAGCATAATAAAATGACTATAAATACCATATACCTGTGTACTTAGGCACAGACAAAAGTAATTTAAAACTATAAAAAATGCACACAGGATATAACTGCAGTGGTGATGAATAAAAACTATTGAAAATGTAAGAGTTATAAAATTAAGTCCCCTCACTAAAATGATTTCTTAATAAGTATGGCATAAAATACTCATTAAAGTTCTACATATGGATTTGCATATATAAAAAGTGAACAACTATGTATCACTGACAAATGCTTAATGTCAAGGGAATAGTCAAACAGGTCTTCCACACGAGGGTGCAGACCAGTAGTATTTTAGGCCATTAGGCCAACCAGGAAGACAGTGCCCCAGGGGATGATACAGCTTTTATAGATTTTCCTTTGTCTACTGGGAAATGTCTATGGATCTACATTCCTATGGAATAGAAGCTAATGGTTCACTCATTTTGGAACAAAAAGTTAATAATAAGAAATGATAGAGGAAAAAACAAAACAGAGATGATGAGCTAATGTCTTAATCATAAGAATGGCCAAAATGCACAAATAAACGATTTGTAACTAAAGATATTAGTTACTGCTCCCCAAGGGTATACTATCCTGTGTTGGATTGTATTAAGTGAAATACCTGAAGGCTCCTAAAAATTGAGAATGAAAAAAAGATACAAAAAATGCTTCCTAACAGACATACAAGATTTTTAATATACTGATTGTATGGCACAAATAATACATTCACAAGGAATTTTGAATTTAACATTTTATATTTTCTCAGAAAATTGTAATAAAAAGATATATCATTCTGGATTTCCCTCATCATAAAAAACCATCAAGATAATAGAATTTACAGCTAGAAGTAAAATTTGTGATCATCTAGCCAATATACTCCTTTTTTTCAAATGAAAAACTGAAGCTAAGAATAGTTAAGTGGCATCCACAGTCATACAAGCTTTTAGCACAGTGACTGGCAGATAGTAAGCACTTAATAAACACTTACAAGTCCAATGATTTTTCTACCCCACCTTATATAAAGCTCTCTTTTTAAAAGGCAATTTCTCCAAAAAGCTAGCGTTTTCTAGACACCTAATTTGTTCTAATTATATCTATGTAAGGAAGGCAGATTGGAAATGATTATAAACTGAGGCAGAAGAAGGTTGAATTTCTAAATTCATTTTCACATAATGAATCTACGATGTCACTGAGGAGGCCCTGCAGTATTGTGCAGCCAGTACACAATGTCACTTAAGCAAAATTATCTGGAGGACTCTGCATGGGACAGTGGCAAACACTGTTAGGACGGATGTTTTATGCTTCACTTGATATTGCTAATCAGAGGATCACTGAAGCAAGTTTTCTCGCTGGTTGCATCTATTAAAGAATTTTGTATAATCTCACCAGTCTTCAAAGTATTTGAAAAGCTCTCATGTGGAAGAGGAAGTAAGATGCGTTCAGCTGGGCCAAAGGGGGAAAGTATTCAGAGCAAAGCATGGAAGGCACAGAGTTATAGTTATGCTGCATATGAGGAAAAATTGCCAAGAGTTAGCAATATCCAAAGGTGGAATGGGCTCCCTCAAGATGTAGCATATTACCTTAGTGCAGGCCTTTGAGCAAAGGCTGAAAGTGGGACTGATAACCTCTTGTTGATGATATTGCAGAGGAGATCCTTGTTTGGATGCAGATTAGACTTTAGGACCATTCTGAGGTGACATAACATTAGATTATATGATTATGTAAAAGTAAATGGCAGGAACAAGATAAAACTTGGTTTGCTTCTAGCATCCATGTCATTAGTGTTAATATTATTTTTTTTAATTTACCCATCTCAATGGATTACAGTTCAAATGTTTTGTAGACTGTAAAGTACAATGGAAATATTACACAGGCACACACATATACGTATACACTTACACACACACATAAAATCCTTGCTGCATTTGGAATTGAATTTGTTATTATGCGTCATCCTGCCTGGTTATTTTGTACTTTGTAGAGTACTTATGCTCATCTTTCAAATAACTCTGCCACCAAAGCAGAAGAGACAGAAAGAAATATCTAGAACTATTTGTGATAAATATTAAGCATAAAAAGAAATTATATGCAAAATCTACCCTTTTCTAGGTAATTATTTACAAATATATATCTATTATACGAAGTATAATTAACAAAACTGGATTCTGTAAAGAAACACAAATAAGACTGAGCAAATGAGCTGTGGATATTCACCTTTAAAATTTCAAATCACAGTGCAAGATTTTGCTGTATAATGTCTACTGATGATTGGAACCATGCTGTTACATATTCCCACACATTCCTTTGAAAATATACTTCTAAATTTCTGCCCATAATAAAGAAGGAATATAGTCTTTCCTGGTAAAATAAATTGAAAGTACTACATATTAAAACATAATAACATAAAGAAAAAAAGAAAAAGACATTCATGATCATTTAAAATTTACCTTTAGACTGAATTATTAAGACACATATAGTATACAAAATTGTGGCAAGGGTTAAATAATGAGGGCGATGGGAGAATGATGGGAACCAAGACATTAACATATCTCAAAAGACAAGAAGAGGAGTGTTATGAAGAAAATAGCAGAAATTCTCTCAACTGGAAAATATACTCAGAAAAGTGCAGAATAGACAAGCAGTAGCTAGATTTATTGTGACACACAGCATGTAACCAGTAATGTGACAGTAATGTTTTTGCAGCACATAAAGCAAACTACATCAACTGTTCTACAGATCTCAAGAGACAAACTACCTGAGGATGGCAACCAGCATAATGCTGCCATAATAAAATCAACTTCGATGTGGTTTCTAAGTTCTCTTAGAAGAGACCTACGAATGCAAGAGAATAAATTATGTAGGGTTTTGGCCTAAGTTATATACATATATATATATATGTGTGTGTGTGTGTATACATATATACACATATGTATATACACACATACATACATGTATATGCAACTATTACCCCTTTTCTAGGTATTTCCAAACTTATGTCCATTATAGAAAGTATACAATTAGATAATTAACAAACTGGATTCTGTTATATATATATACATATATATGTATTTATGTGTGTATACATGTATATGTATGTATATATTTATGTGTTTGTGAGTATGTATGTAAACTCAGGGAGTTCTATAACTTCATTCCTTTCTCACCATTACCTGAAATTGCCTAATTCCTGGGTTGGCAATATTCTAAATGACTTGAGTAAGGTATATTAAAAAGCAGGAAAAATGATCATTCAAAATTCAAAGAGCATTTTCACAGAATCATTTAAATTCAATCAGTAAATTAATGTAACAGAAAAGTACCAAAAGGGGCATAAAGATAAAGAAATATGTAACTACACTGAGCACTGATTGGTTAGAGTTGAGTTTCCATATTACAATCAAAAGGAATTTTGGTTTGAAAAATGGTTCAAATAGAAGTATTTAATACTTCTTTACATTTAACAGAAGGGTTAAAACTCCTGAAAAAGAAATTACCCAAAAAATACTTTAACAAAGTCTTACACAAACGGATCACCAAGGCAAGAGGTGCCCTGTGTTCTTAAAGACTTATAAAGAAATCTATATTTCTGTCAATTCATGAACTCAACAATTTGGACAATCTAATCACTGAAACCCAATTTTGAAAATCTACTCTAGGCCATTTTAAGTTTGAAAGATAAACATAAAACATCATTTTCTTAATTTTGATGATAATATTTTTTAAAACTGCCAACTTCACTATAGCTTTGTACACTGGAGGCCTAGGGTTCCTTAAACAACTGTTCATATACTGAACATGTGACTATGGAAACATATTCTTCCACTATTATAAATTCAAAGGTGTATCTCCATAGAAAAAAAACCTAACCCCTAACCTTGAACAAAAATCCTACTTAAGAATTTTAACCTAAACTGGTATCAGACCAGTATTCCTTTTTTCAATGTGGTGTTTAAATCTCTCTTAGAATTGTTAGAAGGAAAAAATAGTCAGTGACAATTCACATAACCTCTTCATCTAACTGAATGCATAAATATTATAAATAGTAATCTCTACAAAATCCCCAACTAGCCATCTAACTTACCTTTAAAGTTCTCTAGTGATCAGAAAATCCATCTCTCCCAGGACAGGCTTTTCTACCCTTGGATAGCTCTTATTAGGATATTTTTCCTTACATCAAGTGAAAATCTGCCTCTCTCTAACTTCTACCTAATCTACTTACTTCCTCTGGGGACAAGCAAGACGAACAAAACCCATATTACAATAATAGCCAAAACTTCCCCAAAACTTGAAAAGAACTGTCGCCCTAACGTCTTTCCAGCACCACGTCAAACACTCCTATTTCCTTCAACCAATCAACATATGACATAGTTTAAAATCTTCTCACTATTACAGTAGGATTCTGTTCAAAATTTAAATATTTAGTAGCCATACTGGTAATTCTCTGCATATTGAACAAAATCCATTAATAAGAAACCTCACTTATATGTAACTACCCCAAGTCACTCATTCATCAAAGTGTCAATAAAGAGAGAAAAAAGTGTTACCATATCTTTAAAAGTGATATTAATTTACCCTTGAATATATCCCAAAAGAGATTTTAATATTCCTTAATAACTTAATTTCATCAATAAACTAAGCATTTGTGATTCAGGACCTCCCATATATAAGATCCCTGTCATCATCATTATCACAACTCAAATTTATATTAACATTAAGATTTAGAAAGAATTTTCCTTAGGACAATTCTATGAAATAGGCAGTACAAATATTACCCTCATTTTATTGATGAAAAAAATGAGTAACAAAAATATTTAAGTGACTTGATAACTATCTTACAATGAGTATCAAAATGGGTGGTTCAACTTGAGATCTCCTGTCTCTGAGAATATTGTCCTCTCCATTATATCACTTAAGGGGAACTCTATAAAATAAACCTACAACGCAGGACTGGCTAAATATTAGATTTAAATATTGGATTTTCAAAGTAAAGTTGATCAGAAATCATTATTATTTGGAAATTAATAATTGTATGGATCCATGTTGGATAAATCCTTTTTTTTTTTTTTTACAGAAAGCAGTGAACTTTCCAACAAGTGACACGCTGCCAGACCACAGTCTTCCCCTGTGGTTCTAGAGATATCATTTTATGCTAGGCTGCAACATATAACCTCTCCAAAACCCTTTCATAAATGAAACAGCAAAGTGCACTTTTTCCAAGCGATATCATGCATAATCCCCTTCAGTCTCTCTTCTACTGGGAATGCAGAAAGTAGCCTCATTATGGAGTTACTGCAACAAGATGTAGGCCATTGGTATGGACTCATTGTGATGGAATTCCATTGAAATATTTGAAACACAGATGACCTATATTAAAGAATGAGTCTTTGTAGTATAGTATCTTTTAATGTGTTATAGTAACATAATTTGCCAAGGAATTCAGAAGTCAAAAAGTTTCTTTAGGAATGAAATGCATAATAAACATACTAACATTCCTAAACTATACTCCTTTAATACCTAAAGAAGAATTACTTAAGCTCTTGTATTCACACATTGACCACAATAAAATAGCTCATTTAAATCTTTGGTTGGGTTCTGCCCAGAAATTAATAAGATTTTATCTATTTGTAGAGAATCAATGATGATGTAGTGTACAATTAATTAATTAATTAGAATATTATTTTGTGGAGAAATGTGTGCTTTTTACCATTTAAAGATATCTTACAATATTACTATAAAGAAAATAAAGTGTGGGGGAAAAATCTTGCTATCAGTGGTGCCCAGTTTAACTGACAGTTTAGGCTTCTTGGCAGCTGAAGGTTCTGGCAAAGAGTTTCTTGGCTGTGTGATCAATTAACCGCTAACAAAACCCTGAGACCAGAAGAGAGGTGAGAAGGACTTGAGAAATTATAATGTAGGTGACAAAAGGAAAACACGCCTGAAAGACAGACCCCAAATATTCATCTCTTGTCCAAATGACCCCTAATGGGGTACTAAAAAAAATGAGACAAAAGAGCTAAGTAGTTACCATGTTTTCCCTTTCTGAAAAGGCCTATGGTTGAAAAGAAATATGGGCATCTCCAAGATAGACAGATGGATAGATAGATAAATTGATAGACAGAGAGACAGACAGACAGAGACAGACAGAAAGATAGATATATTATCTTGAGATATGTGTGTATATATATAGTATATATGTGTATGTGCATACACATATAATTTATATACACATATATACATATCCTCATTTCAAATGGGATTTGCTATCCTGGCTTAACTACATATGTAAGTTATATCACTATGATGAGCAAAATTTTTCCTTAAAAATGTTTAGACTTCTGCTTCATTTAGATCCATAATGACCATACTTCTCATTTCATTTGATTTCAATGAACATTTACAAAATGCCTACTAAGGAAAAAGCACTGCTCTAGCTGTAGGAACACAAACACAAAAATGAAAGTAGCCCCTGCCCTCAAGGAGTTTACATCCTCTCAGGGATGCATCAAGTTCAAAGTTCAGTATTAGAATCACATTACATTCTTAAGGTGGTAAGTGAGAGAAAGAGAAAGGCAAGTGAAGGTAAGAACACTGGGAACCATTGTGGCAGCAAGCACCCCAGTGTCCCCAGAGTTTGCTGCCACCACAGGTTCTTGGATCTGCTTTGATAAAGGAAAGCAACTCAAAATGGGTTAACAAGCTTACTTTAATCAGTCAGATATGTATCATTCACCTAGTCCAGGGGAAAAAGGTCAGCACCCTGAAATTCAAAACATACCAACAGAATTATCAAGACAAAAACAGATCAAGTAGACAGATTTCCAAACTGTCCAACCATTACATCCATACCAAACAACATCTGGGTTTCAAAGCCGGGGGGGGCCCTGGACAACGGCCTTCCAGAGTTTCATCTGATCAAATCACAGAACACTTCTCAAAGTGAGCCCCAAAACAAAGCTACACATCAGGGCTTATATAGCCTTCTCCTGGCTCAGAGAATGTAACAACCTTATTGACTCACTGGCCAATCAAGAAGTATCTACTGAAAAACAAGCCTCCCACCCCAGGCTCCAGGTGCACTTTAGCCTAGGGGCAGGGAAGATCTTCAAATTTACATTCCCATTACAACCTTAAGGACTTAGGGAATGGACATATATCCAGCAAAGGAAACAAAAAAGGAACACTTAAAGATGAAAAAACACCAAGAGTATATATTAATACAATGACTGGGGCAATCACAATTTCAATCTATTATAAACACCTTGAAGAGAATGACTATGTATTATTTCACATTTTCATCAACAGACCTAAAGAAAGACATCTGAAATATTAGGTAGATGCTCTACAGAAGATTTCATGAAAGTTATGGACAGGAATCATCTAAGATAATTAGGCATATATGCACGAGAAAGAACATCAATAGAAGGATTGTTCTCACCCTGATAACATCACAAACCCTCTGGAGTGCTAAAGCATCTTCAGAGCCTAGAATCATGACTTAGACTTAGTGGGTAGAAAATAAATAGCTAGGGAACTGGGTTTATTGAACTGAATTTTGAAAACAGTTTAAAATGCGTTTTATTGATATCTTCTGATTTTATATTACCAGTATTTTCCCAATTGTATTACACCACCAAGCCACTGCTAGAAAATCATCCCTTATAAAAGATTATGAAAAAAAGAATAAAAGAAAAAGTTCCATAAAAATTAAAAAAAAACTTAAAGTCAAATGAAATATTCCACATCCATTGCTCCCCACCTCTCTAAAGAAGACAAGGAGGGAGAGGCATTTTCTCTTTGTGGAATTTAGGCGCTTAAAAAATATGAGCAACTACCTATTTGATAAGAAAAAAAGTAAAATTAAAATACCAGTATTAAATATGAAAAAAAGAGAAATCACAACAAATGAAGAAATAAATAATCCTAGAAATTTTGCTTATGCGTGTGAATTTGTTGAATGATAAGAGCTTATAATCAGAAAAAAAGTGTCAGAGTTCATAAATATGGAAATAGAATATTGTGGCTTATAGCAAGATCAAGTATATGACCACCTTGATGTGCAACTAAGGTGAAACAGAGGAACAGGTGATGGTGACTGAGGAGCTTGAGGTATGGAGAAGTTAAGAATATTGGTGTAGTCCCTTAGTATAAGGGCAGGAGTTGGGGGACACAGAAAGGTATTGAACCAGGAACTAAACTCACTGAAGAAAGAAACAGAAAATCCACAGAGGGAGGGAAGGTAACAGTAAATGACTATCAGCATCTAAACTGAGTGATAAATGTGAATAACATGAAGCTCAAAGTAGGAGAGGTTGCTGAGTGATAGTAGTAGAAGACAGGTCTGGAAGTAGCAATGGGAAACAAGGAATATTCTGACTCCCTCATCATGGTAACTCAAGGAGGAGTGGGGGGGGGCATCAAGGCTGGAAAGTGGGATTAGCAATAGTGTCATGAGGAGGTATCTAGGTCTCTATGACTGTAAAGATGAAGCAGATGTATATATCATAAACCCATCTTTCTTTTAAATATACAGAACAATGAGGCCAGTAGCATGAGAACATAATTTAGGAAATCAGTTTGTATCACAATTTAATACTTATCACCATAAAAAGACATTCTAATTACTAAATATAAAAAAGGTATTTGAATACAGAAACTGTATAAAGGGATCAAAAATTTTACACTCAAAATATTTAGCTCTCAAAAATTCTGCAGCCTATATCTACAGAGAGAAATGTGTGTATACACGCAATTATTTTTTAAGACAAATATTATTTTCATAGGAACAGTTATGATTGTAGAAACACTGAGCTATACCTTAGTATGAAATTTCACTAATAATTATTCAAATCGGTGATGAGGATATTAAGCCTGTTAAACTTTTTTTTTTGGTCCAGACCTCTGATTTCATCAGAAGAATTCTCAATTTGCTAACTGCCTCCCAAGACTTATATTCTAAGAGATTGCTTTTGATACTAAAAAGTTAAATAATGTGTGCAGGGTTCACATAGATAGTATGTATCACAGTCAGGATCTGAACCAAGGTCTTCCAGACTTTCAGGCTGGTTTCCTATTTACATTATCTTAAGACAAAATGAGGTTAGGAAATTAACTGACTATACAAAATCATTTTGCTGGGGCAGCTAAGGGGCACAGTGGATACACAGCACAGGGCCTGGAACAAACGAGAGTTCAAATGAGTTCAAATCTGGCCTCAGACACTTACTAGCTGTGTGACCCTGAGCAAGTCACTTAACCCTGTCTGCCTCTATATCTTCATCTGTAAAATAAGCTGGAAAAGGAAATGGCAAACCACTCCAGTGGCTTTGCCAAAAAAAACCCTATCACGGAGTCATGAAGAGTCAGACATGAAAGAAACAACTCAACAATGACAACAAAAATAAAATTATTGACCATACAATTTACATGTATGTAATTGGATACAATTAACATTTATACTTGATTACTGTCATTTGTCCATCCCTACAAACATTAGAAGACTTTCTTAGTATTGACACTACAGGAATTAATGTTCTAACCATTTCTAATTCCTAACATAATATTCCCATCATAATAGATATCTGTGGTGTTCAAGTTAGATACTCTAAAGACAAGTTTTCTGCTTGTCTAAAAAATTGTTAGGATAACAGGATATAGGTCTCTTTTACCTATAGTTTTTACATCCAAAAGATTTCCTAATCTCCAAAATGGCTGCCCTGTGTCCCTGGACTTAGATGAGAAGTTCTCTTGCTGATCTTGAGGCAGGTTCAGTGTTCAGACTCTACTTCTGAAATAGGACAAAACCACATGAAAAGGTGCCTGTTTTATCTCCCAAGGCAGTTCTTACTGGCCTATTAATAAGGATCCTTGTATAAAGCACTTATCTACCAAGTCTCATGCTGGCATTTAGCCAAGCCTTTAATATTCAAAGACAAAGCTGACAAATATGCTTCACACTGTAGGGTTTCAGGTCTTCTACTTTTATGGAGGTTAATACTATCCCATACATTTTTTTGCAAGTGTAAAACAGTACAAAGGCAATGCCAGCATTCCAAAAGAAGATCAAAGCACTACAAAGGCATACTTATTGAGTAACTCCCTTCCCTCTGGAAATTTGATCATAAAGTATAATTCCTTAAGGGAAAATGTTGTTGGTTCCTAAATTGGACACTTTAAAGTAACTAAATGTATTGCAACAGCATTATAACAAAAATAAAAGATGAATATATTAGTTGAATATTTTTCTAGACAAAAGTATGTGATAATTAAGGCTACAGAGATTATCTGTAAAATGTATTAATCATCATCACATAATCATGTAGAAGATAGGAATATATGCTTAGCTAATTGCCTCTAAAGTTTTTGTCTCCTCATTTCACTGTAAATGTAACAATGTAATTGGTAACTTGAATTAGTGACTACAATTATATTAAATAAGTGTCTGAAGAAAACAATCACTGAGTCTAAGATGAATGAAAAGTTTAGAACACAGTAAATTCTTAACTTTTTGCAAGGGTATAAATTAATTTTGGTCAACCTTTTAAACAATAATGTATTATTTGCTAATAACATAAATCTCAAAGACAGACCCTCTGGAGGTCCACTAATCATGTATTTTCACATTCAGTAAACTATGGATTTTGAAATTTAAATAAATTAGTATTATATCCAGGATGTTTAAGTGGCTAAGATAAGTAGTACTTTCCTAGTGATTTCAAAAGTATTGGTTTTCTAAATGCCCAGACTAATTTCGTCACTATCATCATTAGAAATACTTTAAAAAAAAAGAAAGAAAAACTTTTAAAGTGCTTATCTGTATGACACTCTTTTGAGAATTAAATGCTGTCCCTTACTTTTTGGAAGATTATGGTTGAAGACAAACTATATAAATATGCACATAAAATAATGAACAGGCTAAATACAGATAGCAAGGACATAATCTGTCATTTTGATATTATTTTTAGATGCCAAAAATGAAGTGTATTACAGAGAAGATAAATTCGAAAAGTCACAAGAGCTTCAAAGATGTTCTGGAAGTAGAAAAGCATTCTATGAGTTCAGTTAACCACTTTATAAAGTTTCATTTAAAAAAAATAACCATGTAGGAATGAAATTCTTTAAGATGGTAATATTCTTCAAAGATTTACTTAATACTTATAATGGTTATTTCATTTCCAAAGTAGAGAACTTTGTTTTAAGTGCTACTTAGCATCTTCAAAATTACTTTAAATTATTGCAGATTACTTCTGTTGTGGATAGTAAAAAGTTAATTCAGCTTCTACGATTCTAAAATAACATCACTCAGAGGATGTGATTCATTAAATACAGAAAAACTGACTGAAAATTAACTGCATCTAAGAAAGGCTGATTACGAAGTATAGTTAAGCAAGGTCACACTAAAGCAAAAAATGATTTATCTTCAGTTTCATGCCAAGATATGCATTCAGCATTCCATTTGAACAGCCATCTCCATGTTGGTTTATCTATGGAGTTTCAGAGTTGAAAGATGAAAAAAATCTTTATGGTCTCAAATTTAACAGCAAAAGAAAAGATCATGGAAAAAGTTGATTAAGGTGAA
Source organism: Petaurus breviceps papuanus (assembly GCF_028583685.1). NCBI lineage: Eukaryota > Metazoa > Chordata > Mammalia > Diprotodontia > Petauridae > Petaurus > Petaurus breviceps. Next base: position 14,304,054 of record NW_027185799.1, read on the forward strand.
AAAATAAATGTACCCTACGGACATTTGCTCTAACTAATACTCCCTTATAAAAACGAGCCAAAAAAAAAAAAAACCAACCCTCTAACTACAAGGGACTTGAGGATTACAACCAAAAACTATATATAAATAATATAAACAAGGAAGTCATAAGTGCTACTATTTAGGCTGCTGGAGGGGGGGGAAGGGGGAGAGTGCTTTAAAACATAAAACCCACACATTCGGTTTTATAGGTCTATTGATTGCTTTTGCACATCTCAAGGTAATGTGGTCACTTTGTAGTTGATTCAATAATATTACAAAAATCTCTCAGGAATCTAGATTTAACAAGAAGCTGCCCTGTATGTTTTGAATGAAAATCCAAAGCTACTTGAAGCTTAAAACTAACTGGAATAAGTGATATGCAAGTAGATGTGTTTAACAACTATGCATCATACTTATGCAATAATCCCATTTTTCTTCCAAAGCTTCAGTCAATAAATCTCTAACTGTACTATAAATTCCAAGGTCATGGACAAAGGAGTTATTAGTATAATTACAATGTAGCTATAATACCATTAAGCCTCCAGTTCCACATTTTAAAAGTTAGTAAAATTTGAAGATTAATAAAGTCAAGAGAATGAGTTCTTATATACTAAGAAATGTTTACTATCATTCCCCACATCTATATATTCTATTACTTCTAATTAATTCTAAATTTCTACAACTGCATATCTTTAAAAACAAGGAACATTTTTTTAAATTTGGCAAAGTAATTTTGTAATAATAAATAGAAGACATAGAAAAAGCAAAGAGTTAACAAACAAAAAAGTAGTCTTCTGAAAACAACCAATTACAACAGACTGAGTCATATAAATTTAAGTTGAAAAAAATAACAAGCTAAACAAAGCTTTGTTATATAATAGATTTTGTAGACTCCACTTAGTTCTTCCACAGTGTTTAAGACTTCTGCTCTCTCAAGACTAAACAAAAGCAACATCACCTCTAAGTCCTGGTTTAAAACCCGGACATGTCAAACTCAGTGCCTAACCAAATTAAAATGTAATAATAAAATGTTTAACATAATAAATAAAAATACAATACAACATAGATAAAGGTAATTTGTGCTTTTTAAGTCAATATGCTGACTGCAGGGATCTCCTTCTATTTGAATTTGACACTAGGGCTCTACATGATCCCAGAAACAGCACTCAATTAAAAGTAGCATTCTATCAGGGATCAATCACAGAGCTTCATAAAGAAAAGTATAAGCTGAGGTGGCTAGGTTGCGCAGTGAATAGAGCACTGGACCTGGAGTCAGAAAGACCCGAGTTCAAATCCGGCTTCAGACACTTAACACTTAATAGCCATGTCACCTTGGGCAAGTCACTTAACCCCAATTGCCCTGCCTTCCCCCCTCCAAAAAGGAAAAAAGAAAAAGAAAAGAAAACTATAAGCTTTAAACAGTGATCAAAGAGTTCAGGTACTTTCCAGCTCTCAGGACAGTGCCTGACACATAGCTGGTGATTAATAAAAAAAAAAAAGAAAAAAAGGAAGAAAAAATTAGTATAAAGGATCAAAACATTGAAAAAGCCCAAAAATATGTGGAATGTACAACTGGTAGACCTCCTATCTCTGTAAAAATTATCTTCTCATATCTCTTCTTTCAAGTCATGCTAGTTACTTATAATTTTGCAACAATGGCTTTTGATTTTTATTTTATCATTATTAATTCAATTGACACTTTTGGGCTCATTGCATATTTGTCTTCTTAGCTCTGTTTACTTCACCCTGCTCCGATTTGTGTAAATCTTTCCATGTTTCTTGGTATTCAAATCTAAGAAGAAATTCATCATTTCTTATAGAAAAATAGTATTCTGTTACATTCATGTATGATAATTTACTTAGCCATTCTCCAATCAATAAACATTTACTTTGTTTCTAATTCTTTGCTATCACAAAAAATATTATAATAAATATTTTGGTGTATATGGAGGTTTTCTTCTTATCACTGACCTCTCTGGGGTATATGTCTACTAATGGAATCTCTGGTTCAAAGGGTATGGATATTATAGACCCATTATTTGGATAATTCCAAATTGCTAAGGACTACTTTAGCTTCATCCCAGAAATTTTGGAATGTTGTTTCCTCATTCTTTCATTCACATAAATATTGTTGCTATAATTTGTTGTTTGACCCACTCATTATTTGGTATTCCATTATTAAATATCTGTTTTAGTCTGTACCTTTTATTTATGCTTCCTGAGTTAATTATTACTATTACTATGTTATAGCCTATAAAACATGTGTTTACTGTAAGCCTTTTTTTCATTTGTTTGAAATAACTTTGTGGGCTAATATATATTCAGTTATTTTAAAGATCAACTTGGTGCTGAGAAATGTATAAATACTTTAGTAGCATCATTTAAAAGATGCCATTAAGTATTTTAGCTCTAGACTGCAACAATTTGTTATTCTGATGGACTTATCAAAAACTGAGAAAAATAAAAATCATGAAAGCAGAATTGGTGACCTACATAGCAAAAATAATTTCCCAAAGGGGGAAAAACCGAATTAACTGATTGGGAATGCACAGAACTGAAGAAAAATATTAAAGAAGAAAAACAAAAAGCAACAACATAAAAGAAAACATGATCTCCTAACAAGCTACATATAGATCTAGAATATACAATGTATAGAGACAGCTTAAAGACTATAGCTTTCCCAGATGAATAGGAAAAGGGGGGAAAAACCTGACTGCTCTTAAAATGCAACAGAACCTTCCGGTTCTTCCGAATAGAGAAAACAAATTTATATAAGGATAATATAAGAATAAGGTGGGGGGAGAGAATAAGGGAGAGATTCTGGTGGGGAGGGTAAGAGACAGGAGTGTAAGGTAGTGGGTAAAAATAAAGCAGAAGAGTAAGGAGGGATAGGAATAGGGTGAGGATAGTGAGGAAAAATAGGAAGAAGGAAAATATATAAGTAATTATAGCTTGGAATGCAAATGGGATGAATTTACCCATAAAATGAAAACTGAGAACAGATTAAAAATTTGAATTCAACAATATTTTGCTCTCAGGAAATGCTATAAAAATGAAAGATATAAACAAACATAACACAAAGGTCACAAGTAGAATTTATTATATAAAAATAGGGGTAGTAATCATCATCTCAGAAAAAGTTAAAGCTAAAAATCACATGATGGTATACGTAAAGAATTCTAGAGAATCAACTAAAAAACTACTTGAAACAACTAACTTTAACAAAGTTTCAGGATAATAAAACATCAGCACATCAGCATTTCTATATATTAGAAAGCTCAGCAGCAAGAGATAGAAAGGGAAATTCTGCTCAAAGTAACTGAGATAATATTTATCTGTCAAGATAAACCTAGGAATTATATGAACACAATTACAAAACACTTTTCACACAAATAAGCTCAAGAAAAGACTTCAGTGTCTAATATCTTATCTTGCCAGGTGATCTTCAGAATCATCTAAGACAATTCAAATGGAAGCAATTCAGTTTCCTGGCAAGGCATTGGAAGACTGTCCAGGTTTCACAGGCATACAACAAGGTCAGCACAATGTTGTAGATTTGGACATAAACAATTGGGAAAATATCAATCGCTCATGGGTAGACTGAGCTAATATAATAAAAATGACAATTCTACATAAATTAATTTATTTATTCAGTGCCATACCAATCAAAGTACCAAAAAATATTTTATAGAGCTAGAAAACACAATAATAAAACTCATCTGGAAGAACAAAAGGTCAAGGATATCAAGGGAATTAATTTAAAAAATGCAAAAGAATGTATACTTACAAGATCCAAAACTATATTATAAAGCAATAATCATCAAAGCTATTTGGTACTGGCTAAGAAATAGATCGGTGGAGTAGGCTATGTACACAAGACACAGCAGTAAATGACTATAGTAATCAGAGTTTGATAAGCCTAAAGATTCCCGCTTTTGGGGTAAGAACTCACTATTCAAAAAAACTGCTGGGAAAACTGGAAAATAGCATGGCAGAAACTAGGCATAGACCAACATCTCACACTCTATACCAAGATAAAGTCAAAATAGGTACGTGATTTAGACATAAGGGATGATACCATAAGCTAATTACAAAATCAAGAAATAGTTCAACTGTCAGATCTATGAAGAGGGGAAGATTTATGAGCAAACAAGAGTGAGAGAACATTATGAAATGCGAAATGGATAATTTTGATTACATTGAATCAAAAAGTTTGGCAGAAATAAAACCAATGCAACCAAAATTAGAAGGAAAGGAGAAAGATGGGAAAGAATCTTTATAGCAAGTGTTTCTGATAAAGGCCTCATTTCTAAAATATAGAGAGAAGTGAGTTAAATTTATAAGAAAACAAGTCATTTCCCCAATTGAAAAATGATCAAAGGATATGAACAGGAAGTTTGCAGATGAAGAAATTAAAGATATCTATAGTCATATGAAAAAATGTTCTAAATGACTACTGATTAGAAAAAATGCAAATTAAAACAACTATGAGATACTACCACACACCTATCAGATTGACTAATATGACAGAAAAGGAAAACAATACATGTTGGACAGGATGTGGGGAAATTGGGACACTAATGCATCATTGGTAGAATTGTGAACTGATCCAATCATTCTGAAGAGTAATTTGGAACTGTGCCCAAAGGGCAACCAAACTGTGCATACTCTTTATCCAACAATAACACTAGCAGGTCTGTGTCCCAAAGAGATAATACAAGAGGGAAAAGGACTTACAAAAATATTTACAGCCGCTCTTTTTGTGATAGCAAAAAACTAGAAATTGAGGGGTTGCCAATCAAATGGGGAAGGATTGAACAAGCTATGGCATATGAAGGCAAGGAAATAGTATTGTGCAATAAGAAATGATGAGCAGACAGATTTCAGAAAAACTTAGAAAGACTTGAACTGATGCAAAGTGAAATGAGCAGAGTGAGGTAAACAGAGTACACAGTACAGTACACAGTACACAAATGTTCAACTATCAATGACTTAGTTGTTCTCGGCAATAAAATGCTACAATTACAAAGAACTCATGATGCTATATACCCATCCTGAGAAAGGGAGTCTGAAGGCAGGGTAAAGCGTACTATTTTCACTTTATTTTTTTCCCTTTTGCTGTTTCTTTGTTCACAACTGTGACTAATATGGAAATATTTTACATGATTGCACATATATAACCTATATCAAAATACTTACCATTTTAGGAAGTGGAGGGGGTAGGGAGGGAAGAAGAAAAATTTGGAACTCGAAATTTTGTTAAAATGAATGCTAAAAATTGTCTTTACCTATCATTGGAAAAAAAAAACTACTAAAAGACATAGAGGAAATTTTAGTAACAAATAAAGTAAATTGGAGGGAAAAGAAATATTTTACTTGAGTAACTAAAAGAAAAAGAATTTTAAAACTAGATAAAAGGAAGGGAGAAAAAAAGGAATATTTTAAACAAAATAGAGAAAGAGGCAGAGAATGGGGAACAAGTGTACTTGCAAGAGAAAGGAAGACAAATAGTGAAAATATGGTTGTCTCAAAGTAGATTTATCACAGTAAAGACAAATGGAAGAAAATATGAACAACCCAACTAATTTTTTAATGTAAATGACACAAATAACTGATAAAATGAAAAAGAATGGTAAAATGGATAAGAAAACAAAACCTGATTATCTGTTCCTTACAAGAAATACACCTAATAACAAAGAAATACAAATAATAAAAACAAGGGGCTAAAACAAAATTTAAAGTGTTATCAGATGAATCTTAAAAAAGAGTTGCAATCATGACATCAGAAAAAGTAAAAAATAAAAATTCACCAAAAAATAGGAATAAACAAGGTAAACAGGAAAAAGAAATCATAAGGAACTTATTAAAGTTGAACTATTTACATTCCTATGTGGAAAAACAATAATTGTAACTCATAAGATTTTTCTCAGTATGAAGATAGCTGAAGGGAATATATATGTATATAGATATATGTATACATACATATTTGTATGTATAGCAGGATGTATGTATATACAAATATATATATATGAGTGTGGGCATTTGTATGTTCATGTATACAGAGGGCACAGGATGAGTTGAAGAGGAAGGGATGATATCTAAAAAATAAAATTAATAGGTGAGAGAGGACTTTATTGGGAGAAGGAGAAAGGGAGAGATAGATTAGGGTAAATTATCTCATATAAAAGAGGCGAGAAAACTGTTACAATGGAGGGGAAGAGCAGGAAGGTTAAAGGGAATTGCTCTCTTCTCCCCACCCCAAAAAAATTACTACAAGTCTAGTCTAGAAAAGTTACAGTTGTCTGAGGACCCTGGGAACAGGGTACGGCCAAATGGGCACCATACTGAATCTTACAGCCCAAGAATTAAACTGGAGCCTGATGCTGCACTCAAGGCAAGAGAAGGCCCCTGACACAGCATGGAAGGGTCTGACACTGTAGAGAGGGCAGAAATAGGTATCATTAGGCAGCTCTGTCACTGATATCCCAAAGCTAGGTCACAGATCCAAGAAAGATTGAAAGGGAACCAACACATAGGGGTGGCAGACCAGGGAAAGGAACAGTTGCAGGCCCAAGGAACGGGGCAAGAACAGAAGCAAGGAATAGTTGTATTGCTCTGACTGAAACAGGAGCTTGGACCTAGTCCCCAGCCCAGTGTGAAACCTGTAGTTTTCTATCTATCACAGGGAGTTCAAGGCTAGAGGAAGCCTAAAATTCTGTCATTCTGTAACTGAAAAGTCTTCTAACTGGAAGACTATGGTTTAGACCTCCGGCGGTCTACTGAAGCTTCAAAATATAGAAATCTACAACTATGTTGCACAGCTCCAAAACGGGGGAGGAACTTGCAAACTTTAAACTAGGAGGGCAACAATCAGACATCACTCCAGATAATGTCTTTGGGATCACTAAAAGTTTGCAGGTCCCAGTCTGAGTCACTCAAGAAATCCTTGAAGAATACAATACTCAATATGAAGAGAAAGCAGCAGCAGGACTAAAGAAAAGTCTCAGATATGCCCTCCAGAAGTGTGTAGAATATTTGGCAGCTAATAAGAGTTACTGACCATACGTCTAATGTTTATTTAAAAAAAAAAAAGTTTTACTGAAATGTCTACTTAATTCACCACGTGTTAAAAACTCTTGTATCTAGTGTTTCATTGAATTCTCGTGATTGTAATATCGATAAGTACCCTTCCACATTCTTGTTTGCCCTATTCTTACCTGGAAACTATGTCTTTTAATATGACACCACTTGTCAGCACTAATATTAGTGATTTCATATAGTTTCCTATACCAGATTGCAGATTTAGATAGTATTTAAGTTTGCAAAAGTCATGGGTTTTTTTGTTTCTGTTTTTCTTTCTGTAAAACTACTAGATGTATTGCTAGTGATATAAGACTCAAGGCATGTGACTCTTGGGGAATCAGTTCTACTGTTGTCATTGTTGGGAATCCCCAATATATTTAAATTTATTTTTAGAAAGGTGTATACATATATATATATGTATATATATATATGCACACACACTCATATTTCTTTATTTATTAAATGATTACCAGATTGATGTTAATGTAGTAAAATATTTGTAGGCTGATTTTAGAACTGAGATAAGATATTGTGAAAATTAAAGCTTAATAAATATTTACCATTAAAAAAAAAGAAGTGTGTGAAGACTAGTCCTAAAAACAAAACCCTAGTTCAGGAAGAAAGAATGTAAATAAATGAATAAACAAATAAAATAATCCCCAAATAAAGAACCATTGGGCAACTAGGTGGTGCAGTATATAGAAAGCCAGGCGTAGAGTCAGGAAGATCTGAGTTCAAATTTGGTCTTAGACACTGACTAGCTGTGTGACCCTGGGCAAATTACTTACCCCTGTTTGCCTTGGTTTCCTCATCTATAAGATGAGCTATACAAGGAAATGGCAAATCACTCCAATATCTTTCCCAAGAAAACCCCAAAATGAAATCAGGAAGAGTCAGACAGGATTGAAATAACTCAACAACAACAAAAGAAAACCATCATGATGACAGTGACATCTAAAATACAAACCAAGAAGAAAAGAACATTGCCAAAACAAGAAAAACCTCTAAGTAATAGAACTTCAACTACAATTACTAGAAGAAATTAAAAGAATTAATTTTTAAGAGTTAAAGAATTGCTTTATAAATGAAATTAGAGTTCTTGGACAAAGAATTGGAAAAGAAATAAAAGCTATGGAGAAAAGACCTTGGAAGGAAAATTAAGAACTTAGGTATAAAATGTTACCCCAAGCTACTTAAAAATTAAAATAAACTAAAAAGTTATTAATGACTCTGTGAGACAGAAAACTTTAAAAGGTTTTTTTTAAAAAGAACTTTAAAAAATGTAGGGTCTTGAATATTCTTTTTTCTTAACTGTCCTGGAAAACCAATTAAGGAGAAATAATTTAGTCATTAGACAACTTAAAAGCAATCACTATAAAAAAAGCCAGGACATCATGTTTCAAGAGATCATTGTGGAAGATTTCTCCTATCTGTTAAAACAAGAGGGCAAAGTAAAACAGAAAGAATTTACCAGTCAAGTTCAGAAAGAAAATCAATGAAAAATCAGAAGGATCAGAGCCAAAATTCAGAATTTTCAGATAAAATTAAAAAATAAAGAATTTTTATATAATTAGATATAAAAATTAATAAAAAAATTTTAATAAAAATAAAATAAAAATTAATTTAAAAAATAGAAGAAAGAATTCAAGTGCCAAGTAACTATAATCAGAATGACCCTAGACTGAGCTGCTACCACCATAAAAGTGTGGATGGCTAGGAAATTTGATATTCCAAAAGGCAAATGAATAACTTGCTCAGCAAAAAAAAAACTGAGCATAATTCTACCCAGGCAAAAAGTAGACATTTAATGAAATATAAAACTTCCAATCATTCATTTAAATTGTTTAATTAAATTATCTTGTTTTTAACTAACAAATCTATTTTCAATACCACTTAATCACAAATTGGAAAAGAAAAAAGGAAAACAAAACCCTTGTTAAAAAAAATATGAATAGTGAAACAAAACTACTTTCAAGCTGCTTCGAGTATCTCCAAAAACCATGTCTCAAGCCATACCTTGTGTATATTATATCTCTGTCAAGATATAAGTAGCATATGTTTCATCATGGGACCTCTGGACTAGTCAGAGGCCTCAAGGTTGACAAAGCTGTCTGTCTTTATAATGCTATTGTTATTGTGTAATTGTTCTCCTGGTTCTGCTCAGTGCACTTTATATCCTATCAGTATGCACAAGTCTTCCCAGGTTTCTCTGAAACCATCCCCTTCATCATTTCTTACAATACAATGGTATTGCATTACATTGATAGATCATAATTTATTTAGCCATTCCCCCAATTATGGGTACCTCCTTAGTGGCTGGTGCCTTGCCACCACAAAAAGAGCAACTATAATTATATATATATAGATGAGTCCTTTTCCTCTTTCTTTAATAGACCTTTCTACTGCTAGTTCAAAGGGTTTAGTGCAAGCACAGTTTAGTAAAGTTTTCTCATCTTTTTGTTAAAGAGAATTAATGATGGTGGGAAATGGGCATTCTGAAAAAGGAGAGAAACTGTGATGAAGCAATTCACTGGATAAAAAATGAAGAAAGCATTAATGTTTTGGATATGAAGTACAAAAAAAGTCAAAGGAAGGAAGGAAGAAGGCTCTGAGACTATAGTGCCATGAACATGGAAGGAATACCTCCCTACATCAGAAATGAGAACAGCATACCAATTTCTTCCTTATTCTGGCCCAATCATATAGAGTTTCAAATTTCAGGTCTACTGATTGCTCCCTATGTGACCCCCTGTGCAAGTCATTGCATTTCTGTGGACCTTGGCTTCCTCAGCTGTAAAATAATACAGTTGGACTACACTTAATATAAGGTCACTTCTACAACTAAATTTGTGATCCTATGAATGGGTTATGTTCTCAATATAAGAACACCTAATGTAGCTCTTTTCTTCCTTTTACATTCTGACTCATGAAAGGGATAATGTGAAGAAAAAAAAAACATTAAACATGTGCCAAGCACTGTGTTAAATGCTAAGGATATCAATGGGGGGTAGAGAGGTACTTGAGGAACCTGTTCTAGCAGGATTCACATTCTAATTGGGGAAACAATATATATGAAAGAAGAGACGTAAATATTCCAATTATTAAGGGTATTATAAAATCAAACTAAGACTGTACTTAGATGTAGTTGTCTAACTATGGCAACTGGATCACCTGTAAGTGATATGATGACAAATTGATGGCAGATGAGGAAAGCCACTTAGGAAGTATGTAGTTACAAAGCTAGAAGTTCCAGACAGGACCTTGCCAGTTCACTGCCTCTCTGGCAAATGTTCAAGGGGAAAGAAATATGTAAGATTAAAAATACAATCCATGAAGTGATGAACTTACAAAATTGCAAATGAAATACCAAATTATGCAAAATAGGAAACTCTTTTTTATTCTTTCCTGACATTGGTACTATTTATGGATTTAAAACAATTGTTTCATGCATCCAACAAAAAGAAATGTTATAATTAATTATGAAATTTATTCTATAAACAATTTAGAATAAAATTAATTTTTAATGAATTCAAAATCTTATTAAAACATACTCATGAAGAATCAACTTTAGTAATGAAATTATTCTAATCTAATAGAACTTTAATGAATTGTATCTGTTTGTGGCCAGTTTTTAGATACAAGTACTATCACATGGAACAGTCCTAAACTTTCATTAATTTTTTTTTAAATCAACCTTTAATAACTTCATTAATTAAAAAAAACATTTTTTTCTGATTTTGCAGCTAAAGTATCTTAGATTATGTCTAGTGGGAAATAGGTTACTTGCCATGTTTTTTTTTTCTTTAAATTTAAAAGAGTAATCAACAAGTATTAAGCATAGATAACTTCTAGGCTCTGTGATAAGTGCTGGGGCTCAAAAACAAAGAATCAGTCTAACAGGGAGGTTACAGGTATCCTCCCTACAGCAGTTAATGAATATCCAGGAAGGAGAGGAAAGAACTGGATTTTGCCTATATAAAATCAAGGCACATAAAGTCATACTCCAAAAATTGTGGAGGGAATAATTGCATAGTTGTCTTTTACATAATCAAACAACTTCATCATGCAAATTTTTTCAAGTTCTTTCGAATTTACTTTTATTCTTCTAAAGATACGTGACAAATATGGAATTAACTTCATATATGAGAAGGAAATTAGCATATATTAAGTGATTATTATTATGTGACAAGCTGTGTGTTAAGTGCTTTATAAATGTTTTCTCATTTAAACTAATTGTAAGGAAAATATTTGTAATAAAAGTAACATTTTTATAAATTTTTCAATGATTCATTAAGAAAATAAGCCAAGTGTAACCTTTTAGTGAAGCACATGGATCCCTACTCAGAATAATGTTTTTAAATGCAAAAAATAAAATGTGCAAAATTACATAGGAAACCAATTCTATGGAAATGCAATTATCAAAAATATTTTTTAAAACAAGTTAAAGGACCTCAAGCTAAAAAACCTCTATAAAAATCCTTTTTACAAAAAAAGTGCAATCCATAATTAAGCTTATTGTTTAAGATATATAAACCATTTCAAGATAGAATGTACCCAAGAGATTGCCCATGAACTCAAAAACATATAGTAAATATGTCTCATGATCATTTAATTAAAATATATTTCAAAATTTTCAAATAATTAATATATATTTCCTGCCCTCAGGCTGGCCTAGCATCCTACCCAACTAATGTTTCTTTACCCAGGCCATTTTCTGTTCTGCACATTAGCTGCTGCTGCCCCTAAAACTCTCACTTTTTTAGAAATAATCATCTCACCAAAAATTCCACCTGGCCATGAGTGAATTTAGAAAAAAAAGATTTTTATTTCATGTCATTTCAGACAGGTGACTTGACCTCTAACTCCTTGTCAAAAAGGCTAGGTACAAGCACACATTAAGATAGTTACAAAAGCCCTTTTATAATCCATCCAGATTCGAATTTCCAACCTTGACCCACATTGGTCAGCATTCCAGGGTTCACTAAACCCCACCCCTTGATTACATCTTCTCATTTCCACACTTCAATTCCCCCCTCCCTTCTCATCTTCATTTTTCCTTATACTTAAATAGAGGAAAGCGCAAAAATACTTCTGGTCTCCTCCCCTTTTGTCTGCTTCAGATAGCATGAGAAAGAATTTTCCTCAGTTGCTAAGAGAATTGACAAAGTGAGTTTGAAGACTAAAAGTCCCATTATGGTCTGGTTCTATGGGCTTCATTCTTTGTGAACCACAAAGTTCACCACTGGTCTGGCTGTTCTTTTCATACACAGGAAAAGGCATATTCAGAACAAAGAAAAGTAGTAGATGTGTTGATTTTCAGGCAGCCAACCTCCCCCCAACTGCCCCTACAAGCAGTTCTGTCTCGGAAATAAACCATCAGTATGTAATATAATTTCTGTGGAAACAAAATTTAATCATACCTTATACCCTGGAGCTGTATTGTACTGACTGGTGAGAGTTCAATCTATCTAGTTGACCCTGATCATACAAAGATACTTCACTCTGCAATTTTTAGTCCTGAAGCTTCCCCCAAAACCACAAGTCCTTGCTTTCTTTCCACCTCTTGTTCCAGGAACTAATATCAGAACAACATTGCCATTATTTCTAGAAATGGTACATTAATTGACTGTCTTACTTATCATCCTTCTTTCTCCCTTACCAAACAGTCCTCCGTCATCAGTACCACTTTATACATAACTCTTTGTATAAGAATGTAAGCTCTTGGAGGACAGAAATTATTTCATTCTTTTTCTTTTTATCTCAAGCACCTACCATAAAGTAAGCACTTAATAAATTATTTTTTTCAGTCATTCATTCCTTCATAATGTAAGAAGGGATATAATGGAATCTTGTATTGCTCCCACAAAAGTTATTGGAAGATAATCAATAGTTGTGGGGAAGCTCTTGTTTGTCTTACTTTACTAAAACCCAGGCTTTCCTGGAACTATGTCGACGGCCAGAGGGAACTAAAAAGTTGGGGTTGTGGAACACAGCCCTGACCTTAGAAGAGAAGAGGTCATGTCCCTGTCAGGTCTCAAGTGTCCTCACTACCCCACCTCTGTAATCTACATATAATCTGCATATTTTAAGGGAATGTAGAATATATAGAAGGAAATAAAGTGAGGAGTAGGAGGAATTTGAATAACCTTTGAGAAATTTGACTATATAGAGAAAGAGAGGGAATGTAGAATATGTATAAAGAGAGGGAAATAAAGTAAGGAATTTGAGGAATTTAACTTACCCTAAATCAACCAGGAAGGACAAAACTTGTAGACCCTCACTCCTGCTTCAGTGTGAGTATGGATATGTCCCTAGTGAGCACCACACCTGCTTCTTTGCTTGAAGCATAAACACTTTCCTCTGCACAATCTGTTTCTGAGGTCTTCCGTGGGAAGGGGTTTGTCATTTTAAGGGGTACATCATGTGACTTTTCCTAAAGGTCCTCAGGAAAGGGAAGCAATAGGCAGTGGGAGCTTGTCCCAGGCCAACTCCCTGACCCTACCTGGAAGTCCTGTGATCCCCACAGCTATGTTGAGGGGCATGTCACATGGATCTTCCTAAGGACTACCAGGGAAGCAGTGGGCAGCAGAAGCTCTGACCTCACACCCTGACCCTACCTGGGAGGTCCTGTGAACCCCAAAAGTATATTTCTCACAATAAGAACAGGAAGAAGGGTATTTTCATAGTCATGTAAATTTAAAAGGGAAATGCTTCTCTCCTAGATTGTCATTCATTCTGTGCTTCTGAGTTTATTTCTTTATAGTACATTCACTATAGTTTTACTACAGTGAAAGTGCAGGTGAGGTTAGCTAACACACATTTGTACTGGATCCAAAAAGCATGGTTTTGTGATTTCCTCCAGCTCTGTTCAGTAGCACTTGAATGGAAAGGAGGAAGATGGTGGGATCCTTTCTTTATACTATTTAATAGCTTCTGATTTGAAATCAACATTTTCCAATATGCTTTTGTCTAAATTCTAGAGAGACTCATGTAAGAATTAGTCTCATGTAGTCTAGATTCTAGAAAGACTCATGTAACAATTAGTCTAAATCTCCAGGGCTAGTCTATAAAATTCTCAGTTTTCATAGTATTGGCTCAGTTCAGCCAAATATCTGAATATGGAAAAGAAATGGCTATTAATATATTGACCTTTGACCTTTTAAATAGGCAGATTAATATAAGAAAATGATGCTATGCTGACCTTTGATATTTTACAAAAAGGATTTCTAACAGAAGATAATACTGTTGTCCCTACTTCATTATGATTTATACCAATAGACCCACATGTTAAAATACCCAGAATTAGAAAAGTAGTACAGATGTGAGAATGGCACTTTCTGGATCTCTAGATATTAAAAAAAATCAAGGTGGCAATCCCAATGATAACTTTTTTAAATTAAGAATTCAAATGAAAGTTAAGCAAAAGAAAAACTTTATTCAACTCAACACAAGATCTAAACTAATGTTTTAAAAGTCTCTGGGGGCGGCCAGGTAGCACAGCAAGTAAGAGCACCGGCTCCAGTGTTGAGAAGACCTGGAGATCGAATCCCGGGCTCAGACACTTAGCATCCACCCAGAAACACCTGGCCGTGTAACCTTGAGCAAGTTACTTAACCCCAATTGCTTAGGGGCAGCCAAGTGGCTCAGTGAGTAGGAGTACCGGCTCCAGTGTCGGGACGACCTGGAGATCGAATCCCGGGCTCAGACACTCAGCACCACACCCAGAAATAACTGGCTGTGTAACCTTGAGCAAGTTACTTAACCCCGATTGCTTAAAAATAAAAAAAATTTAAAAAAAGTCTCTGTAAAACTTCTAATTGACTTAAGAGGGGAAAAGCCAAGATGGCAGATTTAGGGTAGCCACCCTGCTGAATTCCCCCAATATTCCCCTCCAAACAACTTTAAAACAACTCCCCAAATCAAATTTTGGAGCAGCAGAGACAATAAAGGTCAGGGTGAGACATTTTTTCTGCCTAAGAAAACTCACGAGGTCATCAGAAAAAGTCTGTGAAACAGGGCTAGAGGTCCGTTGAAAAACCACACATTCAGGGGAACAACAACAGCCACAATAGCAGCAGCAGCTTTGGGAGCTCTTCAATAAAGAGATGGGAAGGGGGTTGGATAACTGGTGGGAAAGAGATTACAAGGGACCCACTGCTGGCACTGGGAACTGATGATGCTGATTAGTAATTCTATTGCCCTCACGTATCTCTGGGTGACAGTTACAGAGCGGAGAGGAACACTGGTGGTCAGACACACATGAACAGCAGCCCTGGTCATAGTTCCAAAGCAAAGAGAATGGAAATGTTAGTAACTCCAGGGGAATAGGGACCCTTCCTAGGTAAAGACCAGAGCACAGACCAGGAGAGAAGTCGAGATATCTTTC
Organism: Petaurus breviceps papuanus; assembly: GCF_028583685.1. Lineage (NCBI taxonomy): Eukaryota > Metazoa > Chordata > Mammalia > Diprotodontia > Petauridae > Petaurus > Petaurus breviceps. Next base: position 14,319,544 of record NW_027185799.1, read on the forward strand.
CTCAGTTCACATCACTTTGGAAGTACCAAAAACTTTCAGACAACCAAAATTAACTCTGAAAGCAGCAGCACAAAAAAGCCCAAAGTTTGGCACAGTATGACTCCCAATCCCTAGGGGACCAGAGACCAACTGTAACATAAAGTTCTAAATAAAAAAATAACCTGGAAAAATTAGTGGACAACAAAAAAAACAATCTGACCATAAAAAGCTACTACAGCAGCAGGGAAGACCAAGACATAAATTTAGAAAAAGCAACAGTGTGAAAACACCAACAAAGACTCAAAGAAAAATGCTAATTAGACCCAAAGCCTACAAAGAATTCCTATAAGAGGTTAAAAAAAGAGATGGGTGAAAATAAAAAATGGGAAAAGAAATGAGTAGAGCAAGAAAAGTATGAAAAGAGAATTAATAGCTTGGTAAAAGAAGCACTGAAAAAATACTGAAGAAAATGTCTTAAAAAGTAAAATTGGTCAAAGGGTTTAAAAACTAGCACAAAAATCCACTGATGATAAATGCTTTAAAAGCAGAACTAGCAATTGGAAAAGGAGATACAAAAGATCACTGAAGAAAATAATTCCTTAAAAATTGGAATTGGGTAAGTGGAAGCTAATTACTCCATGAGACATCAAGAAACAATAAAAGACAAAAGGATGAAAAATGGAAGAAAATATGAAATATTTCATCAAAAAAGTGACCTGGGAAATAGATCAAGAAGAGATAACTTAAGAATTATCTGACTAGCTGAAAATCAAGACCAAAAAAAGAGCTTAATATCATATTTCAAGAAATTATCAAGGAAAACTGCCCTGATATCTTAGATCCAGAGAGTAAAATAAAAATGGAAAGAATCCATTTATTCACTTCCTGAAAGAAATCATGAAATGAAAACTCCTAGGAATATCATAGTCAAATTCCAGAGCTCCCAGGTCAAAGAGAAAAATATTGCTAGCAACCAGAAAGAAAAAATTCAAACATCAGAGAGTTACAGTCAGGATTGCATAAGATTTAGCAGATTCCAGTGAGTAAGAGCACCAGCTCCAGTGTTGAGATGACCTGGAGATCGAATCCCAGGCTGAGACACTTAGCACCCACCCAGAAATAATTCACCGTGTAACCTTGAGCAAGTTACTTAACCCCAATTGCTTAGGGGTGGCCAGGTGGCTCAGCGAGTAAGAGCACTAGCTCCAGTGTGGGGATGACCTAGATCAAATCTGGGCTCAGATACTCAGCACCACACCCAGAAATAACTGGCTGTGTAACCTTGAGCAAGTTACTTAACCCCGATTGCTTTAAAAAAAAAAAAATTTAGCAGATTCCATGTTAAAGGAGTAGAGAGCTTGGAATAGGATATTCTTGAAGGCAAAGGAGCTAGGATTATAACCAACAATCATCTACACAACAAAACTGTGTATAATCCTTCAGGGGGAAAATTAAACATTTAATGAAAGAGAGGAATTTCTTCTTTTTTTTTTTTAAGCAATCAGGGTTAAGTAACTTGCTCAAGGTTACACAGCCAGTTATTATTATTTCTGGGTGTGGTGCTGAGTATCTGAGCCCAGATTTGATCCCCAGGTTATCCTGACACAGGAGCCAGTGCTCTTATTCACTGAGCCACCTGGCCACCTCGAAAAAGAGGAATTTCAACCATTCCCAATGAAAAGATCTGAGTTGAAAAGAAAATCTGACTCAAGAGAAGCATAAAATGGCAAACATGGAAGAGTAATCATAAAGGACTCAATGAAGTTAAACTATTTACATTCCTTTATGGTAAAATGATACATGTAACTCCTACAAACTTTACTGTTATTAGGGCAGCTAAAAAGAATTTACATAGAATGCATGGGTGTAAGTTGTTTATGTTAGAATGATCTCCAAAATAAAAAAACAAACCACAATCCCAAAGGACCATGATGAAAAAATACTATCCCCCTCCAGAGTACTGCTGAATTCTGGGTACAAAATGAAGTATAATTTTCACACTTTTTACATTTCTCTTGCTTTTTTGAAATATGGTTAATATGGAAATATGTTCTGCATGATTTCACATATCTAGTTGATATACTGCTTGCTTTCTCAGTGGGTGAGGGAGGAAGGGGAACAGAGACAATTTGGAACTCAAAATTTTAAAAGAAAAGAATACTAAAAGTAAATGATAAATTATAATTTTTAAAATTAAGATATTTAATTGACTATTTCACATCTCAAAATGTTTCAGGCTAAGATTCAGAGTAAATACTTGATGACAAGCTGATGTAGCTCTTAAGGAAATGTATTTAAGTTCACACTTGGGAACTGTTTACTTCCTAGCTTTTCACTGACAATATTTTTTTTATAAAAGCCATCATTAAAAAAACAATTCAAAGGTCAGGAAGGTGGCACAGTGAATAGAGAACCGGCCCTGGAGTTAAGAGGACCTAAGTTCAAATCTGGCCTCAGATACTTGACAAACTTACTAGCTGTGTCACTGTAATAGTAAGGGAATTTGAAGATCTTTCCTGTCCCTTAATAAGCCTAAGGGAATCTGAAGACCTTCCCTGCTTTGAAAATATACCCTGCCCCCTAATAGGCTAAATGTAATCACAAGGATCCTGCAGTGGGAGGAATTTGTTGAAAGGCAGAGCAGAGCCCACAGGAAGCTGGGAGTCAGAACAGCTAGATGGTGGGAGGAAAAAGGATGGCAAGCAAGCAGACTAGGCTTCTAAGTAAATGTTAGTTTGTGGAAAGGCTAAAGGATGCTGTGGCTCTCTGTGCTGTTGTGGCTTATTAACTTCTTTGCTACTATGATGGAATCCGCATACAGGTTTTTGAGATTCAATTTTCTAGTGTGTCTGAATAAATGTTTTCCTTTTGTCTTATACGTGGACAGGATGTTATATTTTGTAATTAAGGAGCATGCAGGTATATTTATAGTGACTGTGGGCACTGTGAATATTGCACTGGTGCACTGTGGGCAAGTCACTTAAGCCCAATTGTCTTGCCTTCTCCTCTCCAAAAAGCAAAAAAAATTCAGCACACAAATGAACATTTCTTTAATGTGAATCATATAGGTTCTGGAACAGCAATGATTCCATATTGATCATTCAGCTTTTGTTTGAAGAACTCTAAAGAGAAAAAAATTCATCACTTCAAAAGTTATTTTATTCCACTTTTGGATAGCTCTAATTATTAGGCTAGGTTTTTTTTTTTTCCTTATATGAGACACAATTTTTCTCATTGCAATTTCTTGTTCCTTGTAGTCTTGCTTTCTGGAGTTAAACAGAACAAATAAATTCCATTCTTCTTCCATATGAAACTCCTTCAAATACTTGACAAATTAATAATTATGGAAATTTATTTAACCTAGGCTTCCTCTTTATCAGTGATAAGTTTTGCTCTGGGCTTAGATAATTTCTCTCTTCTCCCAGCCTCCACTGGGTCACTCCTACCCCAACATGCATAAAACTTTTTATTTGTTACTGTTTCTCTGAAATACACTTCTGAAACACTAAGCGATTTAGGCTAAAAGAAGTCTTATATTTTATCAGCAATCAAGTCATCTCAACTTAATACATGTAAATTGTTTTAAATTAATGTCTGGGGAATGGGAAGCTTGATTATTGTTTGAAAACTATATGGAAATAGATGTCTCTGAAAACTTAATCTGAGTGCTTCTCAGAAGAAATTCTGAATTTAGCTACAGGTTAATTCTGTATATTTTTATATTACAGCCTATATTTTTAAGCTTTATAACTTCTCGTCTTCTTTTAAAACCAATTGTCACTTTGATAAGTGATTTCTGAATTCTAAAAGCTAGAAGTAGCTGCTCTTGGAGTTGAACTACATGATTAACCATGCTAAATCTTGGATTCTTTTTTGTCACGGACCAATGGATTCTTTCTGTTTATATTAGAATTCTTATTTTTTTCTAATTCTTTGCAAATTACATACAAAGGTGCTTTTGGAAGTTGGAACGTCTGGCTCCCAATCCAGGGTTCTTTCCATTGCATGAAAGCAATTTTTACTTTCTAAATTTTCTGGGATTTCAATAATGCTGAGATTATACCATTTAGATCTAATCAATCTTTGAAGTCTCTCCCTTGAATATGAACATATTTAGGGGAAAACTTTTAAGGACACCTTGTGTTTTAAATGTCTCAGCATTATGTGCTTTTCTTCTTTTTACTACATTGTTTGTCATTAGCTACTTCTATTTTTTATATTTTTTTTACAGGTTCCATCTTGGTAATTTTTGTTTATTTTTTCTCCCAATCTCTTATATCTTTTGATCTTAAGCTTGAGGCACTGTTTTCTCTTACTTTCTTCAAACTTTTATTTTACTTGATCATGTGTTATTTATGTACATTCTTAATTTTTAAATTTTTGTTTATTTGTTTGAAGACATCTTGCACTTCTAGTACTTGAGTTGATTCAGTTGCTTTATTATATTTTTTTAAATTAATTTTTTTCTTTTTTCATTTTCTATTTTAGACAATCCCTCCACTTGGGCAGTATTTTTAAAAGCCATTTATGTTATTTTTTTTAAAGCAATTGGGGTTAAGTAACTTGATCAAGGTTACATGGCCAATTATTTTGTGTGGGTGCCAAGTATCTGAGGCTGGAACCAATCCTGGGTCTCCCGACGCCAGGGCTGGTGCTCTTACTGCGCCACCTGGTGTAATGAATGCCAAGCAAAGGCAACTTCCCAAGGTTCAGAATACCAGCATAGGTGCTCTCCATTTTATTCAGTGACAAAGTAAGAACAGAGAAGATCAAAATATGACATCATTCAAAATACAGCATTTACTAAGTGTGATTAAATAATCTCCAAGTACTACCCCACCCCAGGACCTTCCATTCATTCAATCAATTACAAAGTCCCTGTTCTAAATACTACTCCACTCCTAGGCTGTACCTTCATTTAGTCCACCACAAAGCCCCTCTTCTCAAATGGAGATAGTTTCCAAACATAAGTAAAGTACATTCATTTGTTCAACCATAGAACACAAAAAGGTCAAAAGTTCCCCACCCCTGGATCACAATTCAATCTATCCCAGAGTTACATCAAGTTTAAGCACAGCACTTAATACCCAAATGGAGGTCTTTTCTTCATCTTGAAAGGCATGTTCTCAGCAATCTTAGTTCCTGGGGAGACAAGGCTTAGCAAGGCCACAAGATACATTGCCAGTCTCTTCATTAATTCATCCTCTGTCTGCAGAACAGTCCTAGAACCCCTGAAAACATTAGCAAAACCCTCTCCCAGGATTTCTGTAAACATACAACAAGAAAATCCTCCTTCAGGGCTTCTGAACCAACAGAAAGGTTCCCAGACCCCTGCAACAACAGCACTGCCCTTCACCAGTGGACAGTATTCACTCTCTGTCTGCAGGACAGTCTCAGTAGCTCTGAACCAACAGAAAGGTTCCCAGACCCCTGCAACAACAGCACTGTCCTTCACCAGTGGACAGTATTCACTCTCTGTCTGCAGGACAGCCTCAGGAGCTCTTAGCCAACAGCCAGGTTCCAGGACTTCTTCAACAGGACTGTCTTTCACCAGTGGACAAATCTGGCAAAACAACATCAAAACAGACAGACAAAGTACCAGCAAAACAGCCATGTCTCCTCAGTCCTTGGCAGCTCCGGGGGCAGGTCTCAAAAGTCCAGGGCGAATCAAAGTGGCCTTCAGCAATCTTCTCAGTCTCTCTCTCTCTGCCTCCACGTGGGTGCTGCTTCCAAAAAGTTCTTCTGCCTCTCTCTTGTCTCTCCAAATCTACGTCACCAGCTCCTCCCAGTTCTTGTCTCTCTTTTCACATCAACAAGCCCATCCCACAGGTGGGATTAACAAACTCTGGGTTTTAACACAATCAGTTTGAAAACCAAGCCAATACAGGGGGATCTTTATATTCCATTACTATCACACCTGGCCACCCCTGCCATTTATCTTCTTAATGTATTTATGTGTTGTATTTTCAGGAGTAAGAGAGGAATGATTGAGTCCCTTCAACTGTCACACTCAACCATGTTGAGAGGGAAGCATAAAACTATGACTTATAAAATAGTTTCCTAACATCTATGCTACTAGGAAAGCCAGTGTTTTTGTTTTGGGTTTTTAATACACCACACATATTAGAGGCAGTCAGGTCTGCTCTATTCACAAAAAAGTCTAATATCATTACTTTTTTTAAAAAATAAATTTATTTTTTGTTTTCAACATTCATTTCCACTAGATTCTGAGTTACAATTTTTTCTCCCCATCTTTCCCCTACCCCAACCCCAAAACAGCAAGCCTACCAAATACCCCTTCCCCCAATCTGTTTTCTCTTATATCCTCCTCCAAGACCCCCCTAACTTTCTAGTAGGGCAAGATGGATTTCTATACCCCAGTGCCTGTATAATATTATTAATTTCATAGTACATGATATTAAACTTTGGATTTTACTTCAAGAAGAAGAAAGGAATATCTGAAGCAAAGAAAAATTAGAGCTCCAAACTACAGGTATGGAAACTGATGACACATTCAAGAAAAGAGAGGAATGAGTGGTGGGGTGGGTTATGGGGACATTATAAGCAGAGAAATCTCTACTTAGTTATCAACAAATAAAACCAACTTTGGTATATATGAAGTACATATGAGTCATCTCAGAAAGAAAACCTGCTTGTTGATATTTATATATTCTCAGAGCAGCAGCTCATGCTCTAAAAAACCTTTTTGAAGCAAAAGAAGAGAAAATGTCACAGTTTTAAATCTATTCCCTTTAGTAAATATATATTATTTTCACAAAGACTCATACACAGAGGAAATAAAACATATATACAAGAGACAATTTTGTACCTTAACAGCTTCACCAAGGGTTTGGTTTTTGTCTGCTTCCTCACTAGAGTGCAGCTCTAGTCTATAATTTAACTCCTGAAGCTGTTGTGCCTGTTCATTCAGAAGCATTTGGGCCTGCTGTTCCCGAAGTAATGCATTATTCAGTTCTTCACAGGCACTTTCAAACCTTTCATGGGTGATCAATTTCTAATAAAAGGAGAAAAAAGCGATTCAGTCATAAAATAACTCTACTATTTATATGTCTGACCTTAACAATTGTATTTGCTAACATGCAAAGGTGTCAACCAAACATCTGAAAATATATAATGGATATCAGAAGATCATTTGTCTTTACAAAGTAAGATATACATAACTGATGAGTATTAACAACATATCTTTCCCACATCTGATCACAATACATTCAAATAAAAGAAAGGCTTTCTTCTCAATTCTACACAATTCAAGATTTGAATTAAATACGCAGATATTGGGAATGAAAAAAGAATTTACTTCCATTTCAATATACCTATTAAATATTATTATAGAATAGAATTTTATAACTTCAAAATAAATACTATTTTTTACAATATATTTAATAATATTTTAAATAAAAATTTTAAAATATTAAAAATATCATTTCCAAAGTCTACAAAGGATGCTTTGAAAAGTTTACAGAAGTGTCAGAATGATCTACTTTATTAGTGAAGGTCAAGCATAAATACAATTCAAAGTAATATTCCTGAGTACATTTGTCAAACAAATGTAAACATAAATTCTGTATTACATGTATACATGTTTGTTTATATATATGTGTGTGTGTATGAATAGATACTGATATGGAAAAAAAAATATATATATATAGATGATTTAGTAGTATAGAAAACTGGCCTAGGAGCTAGGAAGACCTGGGTTAGAATTATACTTCTGGCATCATTGGCTACATGACTATGAACACGTTATTTGACATGAGAATGCCCTAAGCAACACTCTAAAGCTGAAAATGGAAAAGAAAGTGTGAACTTATTTTGGTAGAAAGGGTTTATTTGCCTAGTATCTTTCTATATCTGTGAAATCTTTGGTCTACTTACTATTCTGATCTTAAACCTGATATCTATGAACATATACAATGTAAATGACATATAATAATTTATTAGTACCAAGACTTTTGTTTTTTTTTTTAGGGGAGGCAGGGAGAGGGGATACCCACACCTGTGGTTTTATTGGTATGGGTAAGGAAACTCCCTCACAAACAATGGCAAAAGACTGAAAATATTAAATGCTTATCTTTTTTTTTTTAAAGCAACTGGGGTTAAGTAACTTGCTCAAGGTTACACGGCCAGTTATTTCTGGGTGCGGTGCTAAGTATCTGAGCCCAGATTTAATGCCCAGGTCATCCCAACACTGGGACTGGTGCTCTTACTCGCTGAGCCACCTGTTTGCCCCTAAGCAATTGGGGTTAAGTAACTTGCTCAAGGTTACACGGCCAGGTGTTTCTGGGTGGGTGCTAAGTGTCTGAGCCCAGATTTGATCCCCAGGTCATCTCAACACTGGGGCCAGTACTCTTACTGGCTGTGCTACCTGGCCGCCCCAAATGCTTATCTTTTAATGACCATAATACAATAAAAAAGTTCATTAACAGAGACACTGAATCAATGATTAAAATTCAAGAGAAAATAACATCCTAAAGAATTGGATTGTGAAAGAACAATTCATAAAACACCTTTATCAATAAAAGAAAGAAAAAACAGATCAATTAACTTGAAGACAATTTTAAAACCTTAATTAAAAAGAAAACAGAAAAAAGAATTCAGAAAAACAGATTTACAAAACTAAAAAAAATAATGAATTCTAAAAGAGGTGGGCTCTATTTTGAAAAAAAATAAAATGTATAAACCATTAGCAAATTTGGCTTAAAAAATAAATTATCAGTATCAAAATTAAGAAAAAAATATGATGGGAGGCATTAATACAATTTTGTGGAATTATGAACTGGTCTTGCCATTTGGGAAAATCATTTGAAACTATATCCAAAAGTCATCAAACTACACACTTTGTTTCACCACTAATAATGTTACTAGCCTAACCAAGAAATCTAAGAGATCCAAGAAAGAGGAAAGAATCCATATGTACAAAAATATTTATAACAGTTCTTTTTGTAATGGCAAAGAAGTGGACACAAATGAGGTGCCACATTAATTGAGGAATGACAAATTATGCCATTTCAGTATAATGAAATATTTATTGCACTTTAAGAATTGATGAAAAGATTCTGGCATCAGAGAAACCTGAAAAAACTTACATGAATAGATGCAAAGTAAAGTGAGCAGAACAAGGAGAAAATTTTATTTAACATCAGTATAAAAACAAATAACTTTGAAAGACTTAAGAATTCGGATCGACAGAATAACCAACCATGACTCCAAAGTCAGAGAGTCAACTAATATTTCTAAAGTACCTACCAAGGGCTAGGCAATGTGTTCAATACTAGGTATACAACAAAGCATGTGACCTATACCCTGAAAAAAAGGAGATGAACTCAGGGTACAGAATGAAAATAAAATTTTTGGACATGGCCAAAGTGGGAATTAGTTTAACTTGACCATACATATTTGCTGCAAGGGTTATTTTACGCTTTTAAGTCAGAGGAAGGTAAACAGGGCTCAAAAAATAGATTTTCTTCTTAAAAAAAAAAATAAAATAGGTGGCACAGTGAATAGAGCACCAGCCCTGGAGCCAAAAGGACCTGAGTTCAAATTCAGCCTCAGACACTTAACACTAGCCGTGTGACCTTGGGCAAGTCACTTAACCCCAATTGCCCCTCCCCCCAAAAAAGGCAAAAAATAAAATACAATTTTAAACAACAAAAACCGTCACAAAAAGATAAGTTGAAAGCCTATGTAGACAAGAAAAGTAGGTAGGAAAATTTAAGGGAGCTGAGAGAGAATAAATATATAAGCATTTATTAAGTACTTACAGTGTATCAAGCACTGTGTTAATTGCTGGGGATACAACTGGAAAAGCTAAGCAGCCCCTGTTCTCAAGGAATTCATATTCAAATGGAGGAAACAGCATATACTAAATACTTTAGCTACAAATCAGAAGGAAAGTTCTCAAAGTCCTCAGTGGGCAGAGGCAAAGCAGATGGTAATGCCTCTTCTTTAGTATTATTTCCACTGAAAAAAGTCACATTAGTTTCTGATATTAAACTATTTGATAGTGTCAAGGACTTTGGTGACAAGAACTTTCTTTTCAAGGTCTTCAGTAGCTATGGCTGTAGTATCTGCAGGAACCCCAAAAAATTGTAATGAAATTACTTCTGTTGAGTAAACTTTTTATGTCATCTTATAATAAAAGCTGAAAAATCCCTTTGTTTCTATTTATAAAAAGATGCCTTTTCTATATGTAACCTTGATAAGAGATTTTGAAGAAATCATGTAAGCTGGTCAAGCATTTGAATGGTACAGTAGATGTGTTTAAAAATAGGGGAAAAAAAGTTCAGTTGTTGAAATGGACCTTTGTTTTTACATTAAATGTTTATTTGAAATCAAGTGATTTTGTACATAAAGTTTAATAATTAAAAAAAGAAAAAGGCCAGGCTTCATCTTCACAGGTTTGCTTCCCAAGATTGTGGCTAAAGAAACTAAGCTGGAATCACTGCTACTCTCCCAAGGATCTTGGGTTCAAAATCTGTGATGTCTCCATCATGGTCTAAGGGGAGATGGTGGCCATAGTTCTGCTGGTGATTTAACTTGCCTGGCATGTATTGATTCTAGTCTTTCCCCTCAAGGTACCTTGATGTTTTAGCTGGGATAGTCTGCTGAAAATGGAGGGGTGGTGTGCTTTTGGTTATTGCTAATTGGTGGAGACTGGGGAGTAGATATGTATAAAAACATTCAATCTCAGGGGATCTTTCTTTCCAACTACCCAATTACTGATAACAATCTTAGACATACAGTTTACATTTCCTCATATAAAAAGGAAACAGACTAAACTTATTGAGTCCCTTGTAATTAGTCTTTGATGTTAATATTTTTCTTGGATCTTGTATGTCAAATTTTCTATTGAGTTCAGGTCTTTCTGCATAAAATCATTGAAAGTCTGGCAATTCACTGAATATTCATTTCTTTTTCATTCAGGATTATACTTAACTTTACTGTATATGGTATTTTTTGGTGACAACTCTCGTTCTTTTGCTCTTTCATATATAGTGTTCCAAGACCTATGGTCTTTTAGTGTCACTGCTGCTAGGTTTTATGTGATTCTAATTGTGGCTCTGTCATATGTGAATTGCTTTTTTCTTGTTCCTCATAATATTTTCTCCTTGAGCTGGGGGTTTCAGAATCTGACTATGATACTGCTGTAGATTTTCATCCTAGGATCTCTTTCAGGGGGAGATTAGTGGATTTTTTTCAATTTCTACTTTCCCCTCTTGTTCTAACACTTCCAGAAAATTTCCTTTATTTCTTACATTACTGTATCAATTGTTCTTTTTTTTTTTTTGCAGTTTTCAAGGAGTCCAATTATTCTTATGTTTTCTCTTTTTGATCTTTTCTCTAGATCAATTTTTTTTGATGAGATGTTTCCCATTCTCTTCTATTTTATTATTTCTTGCTCTCTTATTACTGCACTGGTCCAATTCTAATTTTCGAAGAGTTGTTTTCATACTTAAGATTCTGTGTCTCTTTTTCCAGTTGATTGGCTTTCTTTTCATAATCTTGTTTTTCTTTCAACTGCTCTTATTTTTTTTTAATTTTTCCTCAATCTCCCTCATTTGATTTTTAAAGTCTATTTTAAGTTCTTCTATGAATTCTTTTTGAGCAGGTGACCATTTTACATTACTCTTTGGGGTAAAAGATGCTTTATTTTTTTGCTTCAGTTTCTTACTTTGAAGATGATCTCCAGTCTTCTCTATTCCCATAATAACTTTCTATGATTGGGTTCCTTCTCCTTTGCCTGCTCATTTTTTTTTTTAAGTTTATAGCCACTTGTTGTTGTAATCACCTCTAGTACTGGGGTATGGGGGCATGATGACTCTGGCCTCAGGTCTTCCTTCAGCTCTCCCTTCTGGCCTGGAATCAAAACCAAGAGCTCTGCCCTCCTGTAAGTGTCCATAACCAGCAGCATCCCACCCCACTGCTTCTGCACTCAATTCTTTCTCAACCAGGGCTGCATCTCAGCTGCACAGCTGGGCCTGGCATCCCTTATCAGCAAAGGTTCCCTCAATCTTCCCAGATCAGATGCCCACACTGTCTAGGAGGTGAAAATTTCTGTGGCTGGAGCTGAGCTCCCCACCCATCTAGTCAGATGGTTCACTGCTTGCTGTTTCAGTGGAACTAGCCCGGAGGTGTTTACACTTCACAGGTTTTCTTCCAATTTTCTCTGGTTGTCCCAGGAAGATTACTGTTCTGCCCCAACTCTTGTTTATCTTTACCCTCTACATGTGCCCTAAGGCATTATTCTGTCTTGTTTGTGGGGGAAATCTGGAGAGCTTGGACTTTTCTAACCTACTCCACCATCTCCTCAGAATCCTCTCTCACATTTATCTTTTGCTGGCTCTGCTATATCAAAATTTTATTTGAGGCATTAATTTAAAGTTATTTGGAAGGGAATATCAGGAGAGTTCAACTGGGGTGCTGCCTCTATTCTGCCATCTTTGACAATGAGAATGATTTGTAGAAGAATCTCCTGACATTATAAACACTGTTTCAGTGATCTAGTGCTATCCTTTCAGGCAGTCAATCAGACCCTTCTGGCATTCTTTAAGATCAGTTGTCCAAGCAACATTTTTAACAACTTTTTTTCTTTCTCTCATGTTGTACTTATTACTTTTTAATTTAAAAAGACTCAAAAGTAAATTCCAAACTAGTATTTAAGCTCTAACATTCTAGTATTTGCTGCTTTAAAAAAAAGTAAAATGGTACTCTGGCCAATGAAACACTATATAATAGCTTACCTCATTTGATATTAATTATGTTTTATTTAAAGCACAAAATCTCACAGACATAGGGGAAACAGGAGAAAAAATAGCACCTTTTATCTTAGAAGTTACTGAGTCGTACCAGACACCAATAGGGAGGATACTACAGGAAAGATAGCCAAAAACAGAAAGCTAAGTATATAGAATCAGTAGAAACCAAGAAAAGATAACTAGAAAATGAATGATTAACTGATAATATGATTTGACGCAATGAGATGCAGGAAGGCAAGGTTATCCAACAGCAATAAACAAATGAAATCAAATATGTGATGCAGAGCCTCAGACTTAAATTATTTTGCATTTCTCTGGTTATTAGTGATTTAGAACTTTTTTTTAATCTATCTATTGATAGATAAAATTTCTTCTTTTGAAAACTGCCTGTTCATATCCTTTGACCATTTATCAATTCAGGGATCACTCTTATATTTATAAATTTAAATCAGCTCCATATATGTCTTAGAAATTAGAGCTCTTAGGGGTGGCCAGGTAGCTCAGTGAGTAAGAGCACTGGCCCCAGTGTCAGGATGACCTGGGGATCAAATCCGGGCTTCGATACTTAGCACCACACCCAGAAATAACTGGCCGTGTAACCTTGAGCAAGTTACTTAACCCCTATTGCTTTAAAAAAAAAAAAAAAAGAAATTAGAGCTCTTTCAGAAAAATTTGTTACAAACATGTTTCCCCCTCAGTAACCTATTTCCATTATAACTTTATTTGATTGTATTTAGGCAAAATTTGTTTCTATTTTATGTAATCAAAACTGTCCATTTCACCTCACATGATCCTTTTAATTTCTTGTTTTATAATGAACCTTCCTATCCAGAAATCCAACAGCTAATTTCTTTATTGATATTATGCTTGTTAGTCTATTGGGTTCTCTCAAAAAATAATTATATCAACATCAAAAAGTAATAATTTTATTTCCTCTTTGCTTATACTTCACCACTCAATTTATTTTGCTTGTCTAATTGGTGTATGTAGCAATTAAAACACTAAATTGATGGTGATCATGGACATCCTTGCTTTACACCTTATTGTACTGTAAAGGCAGCTAGTTAATCTCCATTACAAAAAATGCTAGCTCTTGGTTTTAGTTACATACTACTTATTACATTAAGGAAAGATACATTTATTTATATACTCTCTAGTATTTTAACAAAACACTGTTAAATCTTTTCAAAAAGCATCTTTTACATCTATTGATATAATCAGATGATTTGTTTTTCTTGATAGCAATGATAAAATATTTATAATTTCCCTAATATTCAACCAGTACTGTACTATTCTTACAAATTCAACCTAGTAATTGTGCATAATCACTGTGATATGTTGCTGTAATCTTTTTACTAATATTTCATTTAAAATGTTTGCTTCCATCAATATTTTGAGGCTATTGGTCTATAGATTGTATTCTCTACTTTAACTCACACAGGATTAGGTTTCAAAATTATATTTGTGTCATAGAAGGATTTTGTTAGAACCCCTTGATTTCCTACTTTTTCCAAAAATTTATATAATATTGGAATTAATTGTTCCTCAAATGTTTAATTAAATTAACTTGCAAATTCATCTGGTCCTATTCCCTCAACCCACTGAGAGTTTATTTATAGTTTTTTTCTATTTTTCTAAATGCTAATTTCTATATTTCCATATTTCTAAATTCTAACTTTTTTTTCAAATATTAGGCTACTTGAACCTTCTATTTCTTGTTAGTTAACTGGAGGAATTTCTATTTTTCTGAAAATTCATCTATTTATGTAATCATTTTAATTGTCCCAAACTAGGTGAAATAACTGCTAATGATTTCTTTTATTTCTTCTTCACTGGCTTTAAGTTGCCCTTTTACATTTTTGATAATTTATTAATTTGATTTTCTTCTTGATTTTTAAAAACTAAGTTAGCTAATGGTTTGCTATTTATAAAAAAATATTCTTGACTTTATTAACTCAATGGATTTTGGCTCTCAGTTTTACTAATCTATTCTTTTATGTTCAGGATTCTATTTAGGTGTTTATTTGGAGGTGAGGTTAATTCTAGGTTTTTTAGGTATATGCCCAATGTGTTAGCCCACCCTTAACTTTTTAACTGATGAACGTATTTAGAGAAATCAAATTTCCCCTAATGACTACTTTGGCTGCATCACAAAAATGTTGGTATGCTATCAAATTGCCATGACCTTTAATTCAAATATAAATACTTGCTATAATGTTCTTTGACCATTCTTTAGGCTCAACTTATTTATTCTTGAATTAATTTGTAATTATTTCCTAAGAGGACTTTTATTTAAAATAATTTTGTAGAAATTGTCATCTATAAAACATGCATTTAATATCCTTTATGCATTTTTCTTAT
This sequence comes from Petaurus breviceps papuanus, assembly GCF_028583685.1. Taxonomy (NCBI): domain Eukaryota; kingdom Metazoa; phylum Chordata; class Mammalia; order Diprotodontia; family Petauridae; genus Petaurus; species Petaurus breviceps. The sequence goes on from NW_027185799.1 coordinate 14,334,660, forward strand.
GAAGTTTTTATGCCTTAACAGAGGTTCAACTTGTGTGAAAGAACATGCAAAGCTAAGAAATATGTAAATTCCTTTTTATTCTCATTCAGCACTCTACAGAGTTCTATAACATCTACTTTTTCTAAGATTGAATTCAGGTACCTCACTAATTTTTTCATTTATTTTTACTTTTTGGTTAGATTCATCTAGCTCAGATAAACTGAGTTTATCTACTATTATAATTTTAGTCTCTGTAACATTTCTTTAATTTTTCCTTTGAGAATTGAGATTTTATGCTCTTAGATACAGATATGTTTAGTATTAATACTAATTCACTGTCGATAGTAACTTTCAAGAAAATGTGATTTCCTGTTGAATTCTTAATTAGGTTATTTTTGTTGCAGATTTTTCTGAGATCATTGTTTCTACCCCATTCCTTTATGATGTTAGAAGACATAACACAGATTTTACTGCAGTTCCTTATTTTAATTGTATTCATATTTCTGTTTCAGGTGTGTTTTTTATGAACAACATATTGTTAGACTGTACTTCATTTATTTATTAGTCCAGTCTATTCTCTTCAATTTTATGGGAGAGTTCATCCCATTTACATTCACAGTTATGACTGTTAACTGTATTTTTCAGAATCTTATATATTTCTTTATAAAGAAGAAAACAGGGGTAAAAGAGAAGTGGGCTCAGTACCACTGCTCCAAGTTTGATGCAATCTTAATCTATTTGTGTTTCCCTGTCCATTTTCTCTTTTTCTCTCCCAGAGCCCAATACAAAATTCTCATGCTTTTCTTCTTTCATTTTAAACCCTTCTTTGAAAAACATACTGCTTTATGACTTATCTTTCCCTTAATATATCCTTCCTCATTTCTCCTCCCCCTTTTCTTTCTCCCCTTTCCTTCCTTCTTCACTTTTGGGTAAAATGTATTTCAGTAAAGCTGATACAGTCAATAGAATGCCAGTCCTGGAAACAGGAAACAGGATCACATAGTGTCTGAGTTCAAATCTGGCCTGAGACACTTCCTGTGTCACCTGAGCAAGGCACTTAACCCTGTCTACCTATTTCCTCATGTGTAAAATGAGCTGGAGAAGGAAATGGCAAACACTCCAGTATCTTTGCCAAAAATATCCCACCTGGGGTCAGGAAACATCAGACATGACTGAAAAATGATTGAACAACAACATCTAACTATGTGGATTTTCTTTCCTAGTTTGACAAATTCAGATGACAGTGAAATCCATATGTCAAGTACTTCTCCCACACTCACATACATAATTCCCCCCACCTTTACATTCTTTTAAAATCATCTAAATATAACACAACCATTTTTAGGAGCTCTGTCTAAGTAGACTCTAATTATGCCCCTAACGATAAAAAGTCATAAGGGTATATATGCATCATCTTCCTACATTAGAATGCAAACTGCTTATTCTTGTTTAGTTCCTTTTGATTTCTCACTCATATTTACCTTTGTACACTGCTTTTGGGTCAATTTGGTGGCACAGTGGATAGAGTGCCACACCTGAAGTAAGGAAGACTCATCTTCCTGAGCTCATATCTGGCATCAGATACTGTGTGATCCTGTATAAGTCATTTAATCCTGTTTGCTTCAGCTTCCTCATCTGTAAAATCATCCAGAGAAAGAAATGGCAAACTACTCCAGTATCTTTGACAAGAAAACCCCAAGGGGAGTCAAAAGGAGTCAGACACAACTGATACAACTGAACAATACCACATTTCTTTTGCCTCCTTTGTATATATTTCAGTGTTTCTGCTCAGCTTTGGTCCTTTCACCAGGAATGACTAGAAGTAATTTTATTTATGATCCATTTCCTCCATGAAAGAGTCTTTCACCTCTTTCATAGGAGTAAAGTAGCATGGTTCAGAATCAGAAGGCATACAGAATTGTAGTTTGTCATGGTATAGATCAGAGTTTCTAAGTTGTTTAAAGTTATTTGTTTTTACTATCTGGTTGACAATGTACAGTTTTCCTGGTTCTGTTCATTTCATTCTGTATCAATTCATACAAGTCTTCTTAATACTCTTCTGAAACCATTGCCTTCATCATTTTTATAGCAAATAGTATTCCATAACATTCATGACTTATTCATCAATTTTTCAATTGATGGGCACCTCCTCAAATTCCTATTATTTTCTCATCCAAAAAGAGCTATGAATGTTTTTATACATTCTTAGAGTTCACTTTGTTTACAATTAATTCCCACCTTAATATATACATCTATCCAACCTTTAACTCTACCTTTTTTCTCTTCTCCTTTTTCACTTATTTCCCTGTTGAGTGAAATGTAGTCCTGAACCTGTCTTGTGTGTTAGTGAAGCCAAATTCTCAGCCACTTCCATAACTCCTTCCTTTTATTTTGTATCAACTTCTACATTAACTTTTCTCACCCCAAAGTGTATTTTTGGGTACTTCTGTAAAGCTCATTAAGACACAACAGAACTATAACCTTTTGTCTAATCAGACTTCCTATAACCCCTGATAAAGATAGTGTTTACAGGGAACATGTGTATCATCTCCTCTTGTTAAAATGTAAAGGGCAAAAAATAAAAATAAAAATAAATGTAAGGGGAAGCTAGGTTGCACAGTGAATAGAGCACCCGCCCTGAAGTCAAGAGGATCTGAGTTCAAATCTGGCCTCAGACACTTCATACTTACTAGCTGTGTGACCTTGGGCAAGTCACTTAACCCAAATTGTCCTACCTTGCCCCTTCCAAACAGGCAAAAAAAAAATGTAAGTAAGCAGTTTCTTTATTAGTTCCTTATGATTGTTCATTCATATTTATCTTTTTATGTCTCTCTTAATTCTCATGTCTGAACTTCAGAGTTTCTATGCAACTCCGGTCTTTTCATCAGGAATGCTTGTGCATGGTAAGAACAAGAGCCTGAGAACATACCTGTGACCTCATGATTATTGCAAACTGTAAAACAGCTCTCATGGGTAAATTTACATGTACCAACCCATGTTACCATGGGCTGTCTCTTGACACTAAGAGTTCTTTATTCTTTTTCTGTATAATACATGGCCTGGTTTATCTATCACTTTCCTTCTGCTACCTTGGTCTGGTATTATCAATAAGTTCTCCCCAATAAAACCTCTTACTTCCATTCTGACGAAAATTGGCCTCTCTTTTGTCAGTATGTCAGTATCTTGGGACCATCCCTCTGGAGAGTCTGCATTGATACAACTTAATAGTGATAGTCCTCTATTTCATTAAAGATCCATTTTTCCCCCTGAAAGACAATATTGTTTTGCTGGGTAAGTTATTCTTGACAGTAACCTTATCATCTTTGCCTTCTAGAACACTAAATTCCAAGCCATCTGCTCCTTTAGAGTTATGGCTGCTAAATCCTTTGCGACTATGACTGTGTTATTTAAATTCTTTCCTTCTGATTGCTTAACAGCTGTTTTTCCCCTATTGGATTTGGGTTATAACATTCCTGAGAAATTTTGTTTTGGTGTTTCTTTCAGGAGGTAACTAACAGATTCTTTCTGTTTCCATTCGGTCCTATTCTTCTAAGAAAAGTGGGAAATTTTAAGATTTCTTCAGATACATCTCTGCTATATTTTTGGTCATGGCTTTCAGATAGACCAATGATTCTCATATTTTCTTCTATTTTTTCAGTCTTTTTGTTTTAATAGTTCTTGTCATCTCATAGAGTCATGAAATTCTATTTTGTCCATTCTAATTTCCCAAGGGATTGTTACTTGGTCAAGGATTTTTAACTCTCGTGCCAATTTGTTAATTCCCTTTCCAATTCCTTATTGCATGGCTTTTATTTTTCCAAAACTTTTATCTCTAGCATCTCCATTTCGTTTAAAAAAAGAACTTCTAATGTTTTCAACTTTTGCTTCCTTTCTTCCAGGAATTCTAATTGAATTTGTGCCCACACTGTGCTTATCTTCAAGGCTTATACATGTTTTAGAGCACTCTTTCCTGGGTTTGTGTCTCTAACGTCCTACTGTCCATAATAACTTTTTGTTGTAAGGCTCTTTTTGTTGTTTATTTTTTCTCCCACCCTTCTACCTAACTTCAGACTTGATTGTAGTGATCTGTGTACTTATGGGGGCGATGGATTAGATTACTACTGACTAACTGGAAAACTTAAGAGCGATAGAACTGCAAGCACCTCTTTAGTCTTGGATTCCTACCCTACTTATTTTGCCGCAGACTCCAGACTAGGCTAGAGGTTAGAACTGCAAATTCACTCAGCAACTGGGTCAGAGTCTCAAATCTACTATTTGCTTCTGAATTTTTCCTTGCTCAATACATAGCTGAGGGTACCCAACCACTGTCATTCTGTAACTGCTTCTCAATCTGGAATGAAACCCATAGGTACAAATCAACATCTAAATTCACCCTGTATGTGTGAACCAGAACTGGGTAGTGAGCAACAAAGCTGCCAGTTGGTCCTGAAAATGGAAAACTTAAACAACGATGTCGTTCCATTATATTCATCCAGGACCTCTTTTTTCTCTGGTGAAGAGCTTCAATCTTCTTTCAGTTACTGAGTGCCAGAATGCTTCATGTAGCAGGCCCCAGACCAGGTCCTGTCCCCATGTCAGCAGAACTCTGTCTGAAGTTCTGTGCTGACCTGGGCTGGAAAGATAACCCATTGTGACTATTTCTTAGATTTTCTGACTAGGGCTTCATCAGATGAGTTTGCTAAATGAGTGGCAACTTTAAGAAGAAATGACTATTTCATGTATATTTGAAAAACAACAGCCAAGTTTGTCATAATCTATATTATCAAAGAAGGATTGGTAGCTCAAAAAACCTGGATTCCAATTCAGTTTTGTTACTCATTATTTGTATGACCACAGTTAAGTCCCTCCACCTCTCTGGGGCTCAGTTACCCAATTCATCAGAGAGGGTTGGACGAAATGAACATCAAGATCCCTTTTGATTCTTTTTTAAAATATTTATTTTATTTTTTCCCAAATAATTTATTTATTTTTAGTTTTCAACATTCATTTCCACAAAATTATGAATTACAAATTTTTCTCCCTGTCTTTCCATTAACCCCCACCCCAAAATAGTGAGCCTACTGAATACCTCTTCCCCCAATCTGTTCTCTCTTATATCCTCCCCCATTCCCCTCTAACTTTCTAGTAGGGCATGGTAGATTTCTATACCCTAGTACCTGTATATCTTATTTCTCAGTTGCATGTAAAAAAAAATTTTTTTAACATTTGTTTTTGAAACTTTGAGTTCCAGAGTCTTTCCCTTCTTTCCTCCTCACCCACCCCCACTGGGAAGACAAACAATTCAACATAGGTTGTAGAAGTGTAGTTACGTAAAACATTTCCATAGTAGTTATATTGTGAAAGATTAACTAGATGTCCTCCATCCTATCCCACCCCCCACTTATTCTATTTTCTACTTTGACCCTGTCCCTTTTCAAAAGTGTTTGCTTCTAGCTGCCCTCTCCCCCAATCTGCCCTCCCTTGTATCACCTTCCCTCTTATCCCCTTCCCCCCTGCTTTCCTGTAGGGTAAAATAACCAATTGAAAGTGTATGTTATTCCCTCCTTAAGCCAAATTCAATGAGTAAGCTTGACCCATTCCCTTTGACCTTCCTGTTTATCACCTCCATTGTAAAAGTATTCTCTTGCCTCTTTTATATGAGATAATTTACCCTAATCTATCTCTTCCTTTCTCCTTCTCCCAATAAATTCCTCTCTCACCTCTTAATTTTATTTTTTGGCTATCATCCCTTCCTATTTAACTCATTCTGTGCCCTCTGTCTATGTATACATGAACACACATATGCACACACTCACATATATATAATTATACACCCTCCTATACATACCTATATATGTATGTGTGTATATATATACATGTTTTATATATATATATAATACATATTATATATATATATATATATATTTCCCCTTCAACTATCCTCATTGAGAAAAGTCTCATGAGTTACAATTATTGTTTTTCCATGTAGGAATGTAAATAGTTCAACTTTAATAAGTTCCTTATGATTTCTTTTTCCTGTTTACCTTCTCATGCTTCTCTTGCTTCTTATATGTGAAAGTCAAATTTTCTGTTCAGCTCTGGGTTTTTTTCATCAAGAATGCTTCAAAGTCCTCTATTTCATTGAATGACTATATTTTCCTCTGTAGCATTATACTCAGTTTTGCTGGGTAGGTGATTCTTGGATTTCTTGCTAGCTCCTTTGACCTGCAGAATATCATATTCCAAGCCCTGTGATCCCTTAATGTAGAAGCTGCTAGGTCTTGTGTTATCCCAATTGTGCTTCCACAATACTCAAACTGTTTCTTCTTGACTGCTTACAGTATTTTCTCCTTGATCTGGGAACTCTGGAATTTGGCTATAATATTCCTAGAAGTTTTCTTTTGGGGATCTTTTTCAAGAGGCAATTGGTGTATTCTTTCAATTTCTATTTTGCCCTCAGGTTCTAGAATATCAGGGCAATTCTGCTTGATGATTTCTTGAAAGATGGTGTCTAGGCTCCTTTTTTGATCATGGCTTTCATGTAGTCCAATAATTTTTAAATTCTCTCTCCTGGATCTATTTTCCAGGTCAGTGGTTTTCCAATGAGATATTTCACATTGCCTTCTATTTTTTTTCATTTGTTTGGATCTGTTTTGTATTATCTTGATTTCTCATAAAGTCATTAGCCTCCAATTGTGCGAATTTAATTTTGAAGGAGTTATTCTCTCTTTTTTTTTAAAGAAATTGGGGTTAAGTAACTTGCTCAAGGTTACACAACCAGTTATTTCTGGGTGTGGTCTGAGCATCTGAGCCCGGGATTCGATCCAGGTCATCCCGACACTGGAGCCGGTGCTCTTACTTGCTGAGCCACCTGGCCACCCCTAAGCAATTGGGGTTAAGTAACTTGCTCAAGGTTACACGGCCAGGTGTTTCTTGGTGGGTGCTAAGTGTCTGAGCCCAGGATTCGATCTCCAGGTTATCCCAACACTGGAGCCAGTGCTCTTACTCACTGTGCTACCTGGCCACCCCCAAGAGTTATTCTCTTTAATGAGTTTTTGAAATTCCTTTTCCATCTGGCAAATTCAGCTTGTTAAGGCATTCTTCTCTTCACTGGCTTTTTGGGCCTCTTTTGACATTTGAGTTAATCTACTTTTTAAGGTGTGCTTCTCTTCATCATTTTTTTGGGTCTCCTTTAGCAGGCTGTTGACTCACTTTTCATGATTTTCTTGCATCATTCTCATTTCTCTTCCCACTTTTTCCTCCACTTCTCTTGATTTTCAAAATCCTTCTTGAGCTCCTCTATAGCCTGTGACCTATTCATATTTTTCTTGGAAGCTTTTGATGCAGGAGTTCTGACTTTGTTGTCCTCCTCCAGTTCCATGTTTGATCCTTTTTGTCCCCAAAAAAGGATTTCGCAGTGTGATTATGCTTCCTCTGCTTGCTTATATTGCTAGCCAATTACTTGACTTTTGAGTTCTTTGCCATGGTAGAACTCTGCTTCCAGAATGGAGAGAACTTTGTCCCAAATCGCTGGGGTTTTTGCAGCTGCCAAAGCTATTAGGAAGGCACCGTCTCTGCAGCCCCCACAAGCTCTGGTTCCCTGGCCAAATACCCTAGGACCAACACCCAAGATTGCAATCCCAATCCAAGCAAGTTAAAGCAAGAGCAAATACCCTCTGAATGGTTACTTGGTCTCCCTACAATCTGCAGGCAAGGAGCTCTGGAAGCAGCCATGCTGCAGCAATTGCAGCCACCACGCCTCTACCACTTCTCACCCCAGGGGCAGGGGCCCAGACCCTGCTCTTCTGTCCCCCTGTTTCCGTAAACTTTGTCTCTGGGGTGTTTATGGCTTGAGAAGTCTGGAGACCACCACAGCTGCTAGTGATTCACTCTCCTGAAGTCTGCTCTGTTTGGTCTGGGCTACCATGGGGCCGGAACCATGGCTCATGGGGGCCTGCGCCTGGCTCCTAGCACACTGCAATAGACCTTTCCTTTTGGCCTACCAGGCTGCCTTCAGGGGGAGATTTGTTTCTCTCTGTCTCTTTGTGGGTTCTGTAACTTTAAAATTTGTTCAGAGTCATGTTTTTACAGGTATTGGAGGTGGTTAGAGCCAGAGCCAATGCCAAGTCTGTGCTTTTACTCAGCCATCTTGGCTCTGCCCCTGATCCCTTTTGTTTCTAAACCCTAAGACTTGGATGGGGGAAGTTCTGTACCCTTTCAGTGCTCCTTTGACCATGTGTCATCAACTCAAGTTACACTTAGGTCAGTCAAATATGGAACAGTTGTCTTAGGAGGTTTGTTTGTTTGTTTTTTCCAATTAACAATAATTTATTTTCTTTCCCTCCCACTTAACAACAAAGAAATAAATAAACGAAGCCCTCATAAGAACTCCTCACAGTCAAGCAAAGCATATCCCCTCACAGGCCATGTCCAACAATAATACACATTTCATTTAGCATCTTGAATCTATTACCTCCTCTGGAAGGCGCCTGGCAGCATGTTTCATCTTTAGTTCTCTAGAAAATTAGTTTCAGACCCCTTTATCTTAAAAGTAATGATAATGAATCTTTAATTCTTATATTAGAGGCAGTTAGTATATTGCAAAGAATACTAGACTAGGAATCAAAGGGCTTAGATTCAAATAGCACTAGATTTAGAGTCTAAGAACCTGGGAGTAAATTCAACCTCAGTCACTAAATGCCATGGGCAAATCACTAAATATCTCTAAGACTCATTTTCCTCACCTATAAAAAAGAGGGACTATACTAGAGTATATCTGAGGTCCTTTCTAGTTCGAAATCTAGAATTATAGCTCTGATACTTACTACCTGAGTGACTTGAGGGAAGAGTCACTGGACTTGAGTCTCTTCTGCAAAATGAAGGTGATTAAATAAGAATAAAACAATATAGTGCTTTGAAGTTTGTAAAGCCTATTACATAAATAATACCATTTAATCCACACAATTCCGTAGTGCACTTTTATAGGTATTATATATAATAGGTATTATCATTATTATTATCATTATTACTCATTTTATAAAAGAGGAAAGGAAGCTTAGCAAATTTGGTTGGCTTACCCTATAAGATCAAGAGATAAGATGTGAACTACAGTCACGACTTTCAATTTAGAAAAAGATGTGATCTGTATCAATAACAGAAATACCCACACTAACAATATCAAATATAATTAATATGGGAAGAAAATTCTTAAAGAAATGAAACCTGGTCTTCCCTCTTTATTAAACATGGGTCCTAAATAGTGGTGGCATTTGAAAAGATAATCTTTCTGAAAAAAATTATATTATTTAGAAAAACAAACAATAAACAAACACACACACACACACACACACACACATATATATATATGAAAGGAATCTCCAAGTCAGTCTTTTTAAATTGAATATACTTACAGATTTCTTAAATTCTTTTAATTGCACTTGGAGGATCTGGGCTTTGTCAATCTCTTTTTTCATATCATGTACATTCTTTTTAAATTCTGTGACCTCTAAGCGGAGTGAACGGCGTTCTACTTCTGCTGCATGCAATCTTTGGGTAAATTCATATATTTGCTTTTGCAAACATTCTATACTTTTCTGTTGGTAAATAGAAACAATTTTAGATTTTATTGGATTGACTACTATTAAATCAATAGGATTTGATATCTAAAAAAACTAGTTAAACAATACATTCTAAAAGAAAAATAATACCAATTGCTATCAAAATCTAGAGACACATTTACATAATTTGAAAAAATGAATTGTTTTATCTGAACAATTATTTCTATACAATATAACAAGAAACAGCAAAAAGAAAACCCAATCTTATTACTGTCAAGAAAACTTGAGATATCCCTGCATCCTATAATATTATTTTAGTACAGTTATGAATTGTGAGCATTAATAACAAATTCTTATATTCTTATCCTCTAGATACTTATTAAATACACTAATTTACTACCTAGCAGTATAAGTAAATTATAAAAATCTAAATGTATTCATATACAACAAACTAAAACTATGTCAAATGTAAAAATAAGGATAGGGACTAGATCTGTGATTTCACTGGCATAGAGATGGGAAAAAAAGAAAAGTCCTTAATCATCATGGCAGGAGTTGGGGTGGAAAGGAAAACTATGAGTACAATAATGAATTCTTTCAGAAAGGAGACAGAATAGCATGCAGGCCAAACACCAAGGATAATATTCAGAATCATAATAAAAGCTATGTGCCAAGCTCTATGCTAACCACTTTACATCTAGACTGGATGATATAAATGGCTAACATGATCACAAAGGAAGGTATGTAGCTGAATAACTGGCAATAGAGGGAGAGGATGGAAATGACAATGAGGAACAAACTAATTCCTCCAACTCACAGTGTGTCAGGGTATCCAGAATTTGAAAGGATGGCCTGAAATTGCAAGATCCAAATGTAGCTGGGTTCCATAATCACTTGAAGATGGAAAGAATGATATTCTTGGCTCTAAGACCAGCTAGAGGGCTACCCATTATGTCATGATGGCTCTTGATGCAAAGAATATTTACTAAACAATTCTGATTCAAAATTTAATTTACAAGCACTAGCTGACTGAAAACAGTATAATCTCCATTATATTGTGAAAATATTCTTTACATAAATCACAAGTTAAATACCTACCATAATGGGCACAGGGCCACTTAGACCATATTTCAAGGCTTCTGTGTTAACTTTATGAAGTCCTCGGGCCAACCTCTGAACCAGGGAATCCTTTTCCATATATGTAAAACTTCTACTACTGCCCACTGTTATATTCTCCATGGCCAAGCTAATTTTATCCATGAGTTTTGCAAAGCAATTTCTTGCTGCACTTATAAGTAAATGTCCACAAAGCATAGAATTTGGATCTTGGAGGGTGAAAAAAAAAGGTGAAAAAATTAAAACTACTGTCTTTATCTCTTACTTATTTTACAGTAATGTATTTTAAAATACAATCAAATAAATTTTCTTAAATGAAAAATATTCTAATTAGTTCTGTAATCATGCAAGGTCATTCATCCAAAAACTTATCTCCTTTTCACTTCATAAGATTTTCATCTAAAGGCTGGAAATTACCCATTTTAATAGCATGGTGAAAATAGCTAAGGTATTATATAAGAAATACATAAAGAAAATTTCTCATACTTTAAAGAATGTCATTTATCTACAGTATTTACAACAGAAAAATTTTAACACTGTTAGCTTTTAAATCATAACACCTTAAATTATTTCCTGTTTCCAACTAGAATAGTTGAGTACTTTAATGCCATACTATTTATATTCTGAGACAACAGGATATAATTTGCCTTATTCAAAGGCAATTAAAATTTTACAACTACAATTACTTATTTCCCCACAGGATTTTGGTAATCATCCTTCTCATATAATGGACTTAAGGCCCCAGCACACCCAACATGTCCTGCTTACTGCTAGATTTGTCAGGTCTGTAATTAATAATTGTGTTTAATGTTGATAAATAAAATTGTCAGTGCTCCTTCTACTAATTGGTATTCCAGATAACGGTTAATAGGTTTATTTATGCCTTAATAAAAGTCTTGTAATTTAGTTTTCCCTCTACTAGGCAGGTCTTAATCTGTCATTACTTGTCTTATGATACTATCAGTGTAAAATGACAAGCATGGAAGGCCTTATTTACATTAAACACTATATAATTCTATACTTCAAGTACTTCTTGTTGATGGAGCTTCTTTAAACATTTTCTTTAAATCTTGAGTTAAGAAAAATAAAACCTTATGCAGTTCCAAATACACAATATAAATATATTTTGCATTAAGAATAAACCTAGGATTTGAAGCCCAGGGTTTAAAATGAAAAAATAAAATTGGTAACATTTACATGGCATATAATCCACCAAGATGTTTTTTTTTCATTTACTTTGTTTATTTATTATTTTTAGAGGGGAGAAGGCAGAGCAATTGGGGTTAAGTGACTTCCCCAAGGTCACACAGCTAGTAATTGTTAAGTGTCTAAGGCTGGATTTGAACTCAGGTCCTCCTGAATCTAGGGCCAGTGCTCTATTCACTATGCCACCTAGCCACCCCCCATTTACTTTTTTTTTTAATAATTTTATAAAATACAAAGTTAGAAAGGAAATAAAAAGCATGTCACGTACAAAGCTGAGCATAAGGGATGATTCAAAATATGTAACAATAAATTTTCATTTCAAGACATCCTGTGTCAGGGCAGTGGTGGTGTAATAAATAGAGTACCAGCCTTGGAATCAGGAAGACCTGAATTCAAATCTGAACTCAGACATTTGACACACTTACTAGCTGTGTGACCTTGGGCAAGTCACTTAATCCCAATTGCCTTGCCTTCCCCCCTCCAAAAAAACAAACAAAAGAAAGCCTGTATGATACTCGCTATGTTGATAACCGTCCATCTTTTCTTTGCTTCATTGTGAGTTTCCTTTTGTTCTCTGCTGTGCACTTTTTTACATTTTTTTCCACCCCCACATACCCCCAGAAGGCCACAATAAAGTTTAGATGTTTCTCTATAGCTATAAATACATACATACCCTCCTCTACCATCCCAGAAGGCTACAATAAAGTTTAGATATGTTTCTCCATGCCTAGATATATACATACATGCATACATATATACATACATATACAGACATATACTTTCCCAAACCTATTCTACTCCTTATCTTTGTTTTTATGTATGTGCATATCTCTTGTTTCCTATCCCTCCTGCCTCCTCTACTTTACTTTTACCCACTACCTGGCTCTCCTATGACTTGACAACCCCCATCCAAGGATGATCCCTCTCCTATCCTCCCATTCCCATAAATCTTAAACACCCTTTTATACCCCTATTTGCCTACTCCCTCACCCTCCCCTCTAAAGATACCTCCCTTGTCCTCTCCCCCCTCCCTATGGCCTACCGTTTTATTTCTTCTGAATTTAGAAGATTTTATACTCTTTTAAATATATATGCATTGTTTTCTCCCATTCCAATGAAAGTAGGTTACGAGAACTACCAACCCTCCTCCCGCTTCTCATTACTGTGTATTAATTCTTCCTCTTGCCCCTCATTCAGATAAAATAATTACTCTTTTAAACTGTTCCTAAATGGTTTTACTTTTTAAATTCATATTATACTCATGTTTACCCTAATCTTTCTCATGAACTACCCAAATGTTAATAAGAATCTTAGATGTACATTTTACATATATAAAAAGTAAACAGTCTGTCCTTATGGATCCCTTATAATCAGTCCTTGTTATGTTCCTTATATTTATACTGGTTCTTGTATGTTGAATCACCTATTAAGTTCAGGATTTTTTTAAACAAAGTCTTGAAAGTCTGAGAGGTTATCAAATGTCCTTTTTTTTTTTTTTCACTGAAGATAATATTTGAGGGCAGCTAGGTGGTGCAGTGAGTAAAGCGCTGGCCCCGGAGTCAGGAGGACCAGAGTTTGGTTCCAGCCTCAGCCACTTAACACCCACACAAAAAAATTAGCCATGTAACCTTGGGCAAGTTACTTAACCCCAATTGCCCTCCAAAAAAAAAAGAAGAAGATAATACTTAACTTTGCAGGGTATGATATTTTGGGCCTTGCTCTTTGATATGTTGTGTTCCAAGACCTGGACTCCTTTAATGTCTCTGCTGCTAGGTCTTGTGTAATTCTAATTGTGGCACCATCATATTTAAATTGTTTTAATCCTGATGCTTTTAATATTTTTTCCTTTAGCTGGAGGTTCTAGAATTTCACTGATATTCCTATGGTGATCAATAGATTTTTTTCTATTTCTATCCCCCCCCCTTTGTTCTACTGCTTCAGGACAATTTTCTTTAATTATTTCTTGTATTATTGTATCAAGATTCTTTTTTTGATAGTAAATTTCAGTTAGTCTGATTATTTTTATATTTTCTCTTCTTGATCTATTCTCCAAATCTGTTGTTCTTCTCATATTTCATTTTCTCTTCTATTTTTTTCATTATTCATATTTTGTTTAATCATTTCTTGATCTCTTATAATTTCACTGGTTTCACTTTACCCAATTCTAATTTCCAACATGTAATTTTGTTCCTTAAGATTCTGGATTGCCTTTCCTAGTTGATTGACTTTCCTTTTAATATCCTTCTTGTTTCTCTTGGATTATTCTTATTTTCTTTTTTAGTTTTTCCTCCATTTCTGTCATTTGATTTTTTAAATCTTTTTAAAGATCTTCTATAAATTCTCTTTGGGTAGGTGACCATTTGATGTTACTATTTGGGGCTTTCTTTACTTCCATATTCTTCTCTAAAGATGAAACCCAGTCATCTCTATTCCCATTAACAGATTTTTATGGTTGGATTCTTTCTCCTTTGCCTGTGTATTTTTTGTGGTGCTGGTTTTTTTTTTTTTTTCCACAACGCTGCTCTTCTTAGCCCAGCTGGGTCTGACGTTCCTGGTCAGCAGAGGTTTCCTCAATCTTCCTGGGTTCAAATGCCCAACCCTCCTCACTTTCCCCAGGGTAAAAGTTCCAGTGGCTAGGGCTGAGACAGTCTCTCAAACTAACCACAGAGCATGCCGCTAGTTGTTTAAGAGACAGCACTTGCTGTTAAACCGGTACCTAGCCTGGAAGTGTTTACTCTTCACATGGACCAAACCTGCTCCTGGAATTTTTCTTCCACTATTCTCAAATTGTCCCTGGAGGATCCCAGTTATGCCCCTGTTCTTATGTATCTCCACCCACACTTTGTTCATTGTAAGGTGCTATTTTAACTCCTCATGGGGGAAAATCTTGTGAGCTTGGAATTTTCTGACCTACTCTGCCCTCTTCCCAAAATCCTCTCTCAAGATCTGTTTTTACTAAAATTATAGTACATAATAAAATTTTTCCTCCAAGAACCAACTGTAGTATTTGTTGAATGAAGTAATGTGATGAAGCTGGGGTGAATGAGCTGATTGTTCAATGACATTTGATTTCATACAAGAGAAAAAACATTCTTAGGTTGGCTTCATGTGCTTCCACTTTAGCTTCATACAGGTATTCTCTGCTTTATAAACTCATAAAACAACATTTAAGAATCAGTTAGTGACATTGGCACAATGTCATAATCTTCTACTATACTACTTATTTCTACCAGTTAGTAATTACTTGAGTTCTAGCTCTAAAAATATGATATGTGGGAAAGTACTATTAATAAAACTCATACCCACAGCATGTGGAAAACATTGGTGGATTTTCTTATGAATACTATATTTAGTACTTCAAGAATAAAAAAAAATATTTGAATAGATTCTGTGCCAAACAAAATATATTACATAAAAATAAGTAAAGACTTCTGACCTAATAAGGTGCACATTAGAGACACTGAATAAATAGCTTATCAATAACAAATATATAATGCATTTTTAACATGTATGACTTGTTAATATTTGGCAGGGATTATACCTTGTATTCTTTCCTTCAAATCCCTCATCCCTCCCCAACAATTAACAGTGCTGAGCACCTAGCATGTATTCAGTAAATACTTGTTCATTTCTAGATACTGAATTTTAGGATTAGAGTTATTTTGCTTGGTCTAAGACAGCAGATCTAGAAACAATGAGTAGAAGTTGCTCCTATCACTTTAATAAATAGCATTGTCTGAAAGGATGGACTCAAAAGATGTGGATCCTCCTCACTTGAGGTCTTCCAAGTAGCAGTTCAATGAAAATTTGCTAGGAACACTGTGGAGGGAATTCTAAGTCAGGGAATATGGAATGAATAAACCTCTATGATAACTTTTCAATGCTACGTTTCTATATATTTCCATTATTCCTAAATGTATGTGAATTAGCACTCAGTTTTTAAAAAGTAAACTTTACAATCTTTTTCTCACATTATAAAATGCTCAATTTTAAATTTTGTCAAGAAATTTAAAATAAGCACTTCTCTAGATATAACATCATTGGTGCTGTACTTAATTTTAATAAATAATTATAATAAAAAATCACAGATCTGTGTCAACATAAGAAGCTGACTATTTTGAAGGGTGAAATAAAAATATGACAATTCTGAAAGCATTCTATCTCTAACTAGAGGGATAGAGATACACTGTATCTGACCATAAACAATAAAAGAATTAAAGAAAACTAAATTTATTATTTGATAAGTATGTAATAAATCCTTTACACAATTTAGTTACATCACAAAGAAAAATCAATTTTATATTAAAGAAAGCAAAACAATCTAAAATTGCAAACATTACTCTACTGACATTTATTGTTATTTGAGAATTTGTCTTATAAAACTCAACTAGGAACTGAAATCCCTCAAGATCAAATGTATTAGCGTTATTTCAAAACTTCAATTAGATGCATTTAGCAATTATTTTTGTGCATAAAGAAATATCATTTGATTGCTTGAATTTGTTTAATAATTTGCAGTTCTTTTTATATATATTAAGCTATAAATTCCATGCTGTTTTAGTTTTATAAATATTTATTTAAATGAAATGAAGATGAAACTATTGATCACTTTATTCACTCCTCAGCATTAACAAAGTATAAAATTTGAGCAAGTACTACCGTGTTTCCCCGATAATAAGACCTATCCCGAAAATAAGCCCTCCCCTTACTGTGTAAGATTCCTCTAAATTAAGCCCTCACCCGAAAATAAGCCCTATTGAGATTGCTACTGTAGTGAAGGTGATCCCCTGCGCTACACGCTACATTACGGTACCCTCTGTATGCACCGTCCCCCCCCCCCCGGGTGAAATGCACGCCGCGCTCCGAGCTGCATCCAATCAGAGCTGCAGCAGTGAGCGCATCATCCTGTTCTTCCCTGGTGATTTGCTTATTGAATAAAGGTACATTTTTTTGTTCACATTTACCTATTTATTAAAATTGCTGTCAATGTTCATTAAAATAAGCCCTCCCCTGAAAATAAGCCCTCTGGTGTTTTTCTGTCCAAAAAAATAATAAGACAGCATCTTATTATCGGGGAAACATGGTAGTAATGTAGTTGGCACAGTGATTACAGCACCAGGTCTGGAATCAAGAAGACTACAATTCAAATCCAGCTTCATATACTTACTAACTGTGAGACCCTAGGCAAGGTACTTGATCCTCAGTTCCCTCATCTGTAAAATGAGTTGGAGAAGGAAATGGTAAAGCACTCCAGTATCTTTGCCCAGAAAACCCCAAATAGGGACATGAAGAGTACAACATGATGAACAACATGTACAAACAGACATATAGAACTAACTTCAAGATGTTTCATCAATAAAAATTGTTGACCAAAAGCAAGTGATGTATTTGTAAATGATGACTGCTAAATGCATTAACTGAGTGTAATGAGAAAAGGCCAAAAACATAGCACCGAGGTATCTCAAAATAATCTTGTATAGAATTACAGTAATGGTTGTTCTTTTCCATTCAATACCCACACTGCTGCCTGAGACAGTGTGGTGTAATGGAATACGTTAAGTCAGATCTGGGTTTTATGCTTAGCCCTACTATTAACATTTTGTTTTGTCTTAAGTAAATCAAGTAACTTTTCAGAATTTAATTTGTCTCATCTATAATGATCATTGCAATAACAATTATAATAAAGCCAATTGGCAATAACTGAAATTATGAAACATGTTCTTTCAAATATTTCTGAATCATTTCAGGGACAGCTAGGTGGTGTTTGTATGTTGTCTCCCCATTAGAACTTGAATTCCTTAATAAAAAGATGTTTTTGCCTTTTGTATCCCAAATACCACAGAACTTGGCACATGTTAATGCTTCATAAACGCTGGTTGACTGTTAATGGTTAACAATAGACTATAATAAGAAAATTGTAAATAAAAGCATGAATCTCCATTTGACATTGTTTTATAAAATATATAATAATTACACATTATGATCAAAAGTGTCTTGTTTATGCTTCCTTCTGTTCTCTCTTGTGCATGTTTACATGGCCCTTTTATGGTTATAACTATTGCTCACCTCCACTCTCACTCTTTACCTCTCCTCCAACTAAAAAACTGAAATAAAAAAAAATCTTTTAAAAATAAGCATAGTCCCTCCTCCTCCCCCCAAAACAGAATTCACAATGTGACTATGTCCAAAAATTGTCTCTATAAGTACATTAACTTTCTATCAGAAGATGGGTAACATACTACACCACAGGTCCTCTGGAGAAAAAGCCACTTGTTGGACAAACCAATGACATGATTTAAGTCTTCTTAGGTTGTGTTTCTTTATGGTGTCTTATCTCATACACATTATTCTCCTGGTTCTAGGTACTTCATTCTGCATCATTTAATACCATGTAAGATTCTCTGAAATCAACTGTTTCATATGATTCAATAATACTTCATTACATTTATATACTACAATTTGTTTAGCCATTCCCCAATTAATGAGCTCTCTGTAGATTCTTGATATTTTTTTCCTTTTAGTTTCCACCTTCAGGATAAGAAACTTTGTATAATGTCCCATTTTCCCTAGCCACCCTTCATCACTTCTTATTTCTACACACAAAAGTGTGTGCATATGTGTTTGGCATATGTATGCATGCCCCTCATTTATACATTTCAGAGAAGAATGAGACTCTTTTGTCCATTTCAGAGAAGAGTGAAGTTCATCCGGTGTGCACTCCCCTCTTCTCTTCCTCTGTCTTTGTATACAGTTCTGATGTACTTGGTTTCAGAACTAGCAAGTTCCACACCTCCTTTTTAAACTAATGTACTCCTCTGACCCACTCTTCTCTTTCCACTGTTCACATGATCAGAACAAACCCACCCTACACAACACTCTTTTTCTTATTTAAATCATTCAATAATCTCTAAAGACATTAAAATTCTTGAAGGATAATTTTTTTTCTTTTACCCCAGAATGTTAGCACTACATTATCATACTGCCCCTTCCAACTGCTCAAATAAATTTACCTTTCTAGGTTTCTCTGGAATTTTGTTTTTTTTTTAAAGTTTTTTTCTCAGCCTTTTCATCAATAATACTTGAAAATCCCAAAGGTCCATTTGTTATCTCTGGTATGAAATTTAGCTTTGCAGGGTAAGTTGTCATTTAATCAACAGGTTGAAATCCTTCTGTAATATTGTATTCCAAGCCATCCTCTTTTTGTTTTTTTAAATCAGAAGCTGTCAGGTAGGTAATCCAGACTTTAGTCCTTTCATACTTGAACTCCTTCTTACTAGATGTTTAAAATTTTTTCTTTTATATGGGGGTTCGGGTATTTGGCAATAACATTCCTGGAATTTTTCTCTTGAGATTGCTTTCAAAAGATGACCAGTGGATGGTTTTTCTCTTTACTATGCCATCTGGTTCTAATAGATCTCAGGTGTTTTCATCTGTAATTATTGAAATATAGTTGTTGTTCTTTTGTTTTTTTAAATTATGAACACACCAAATAGAAATCCATGACTCCATGAGAAAACAAGAAATGTTAGGACAAAATTAAAATATTGAAAAAGATGGAACAAAATGTAATATGTCTAATAACAAAAACAACTGACTGGGAAAGAGGTCCAAGGAGAGAGAATTTAAGAATTACTCAACTCCCTGAAAACCATGACAACTTTTTTTTAAGCAGTTGGGATTAAGTAATTTGCTCAAGGTTACACAGCCAGTTATTTTTTTTTTGTGTGAGTGCCGAGTATCTGAGGCCGGAACCGATCTCAGGTCTCCCGACGCTGGGGCCGGCACTCTTAATCACTGAGCCACCTGGCCGCCCCAACCATGATAACTTCTAATAAAAACAAGAGGAAAGTGGGGGCAAGCAATAATGATGTCAAAAAAAGAGAAAGCTGCTGAAAAAAAAAATTTAATTCAGGAGAAGAAAGTTCATTAGAAAACAAGTAGATCAGTAATATGAAATTTACATGTATGTACAAACACAAATGGAGATCCATGAAATGGAGATCCATGGATACATATATAATTCTCTTTTGTGTTATGCTATGTATATCAATATGCATTCTCTCTTGTATTTAAGTTTAGAATTTTTAAAAAATCAAATATATGAACTTCTATAATTCCTTCCTTTCCCTATAATTTTCTCTCTCCAGGTTAAAAACATCTAGTTTCTTCAACCAATCTTCAAATGATAGGAACTCAAGGACCTTCACCATCCTAATTTTCCTCCTTTGGATGCTTTCCAAATTTTCAATACTCTTTTTTAAAATTATGGTGCCCTGAGTGAATAGTGAAAAGTGAAATAATCATTTTTTAAGCTAAATCTCTAATAAATCACAAGAAAATATCAATTTTTCACTATGAAATAATACTGTTGAAATAATGAGCTTCCAATCTACTAAAATCTAATTTTTTCATAACTACTCCTTTCCAAATCTATATTTACATTGACTTTTTAAAAACTTAAGTGCTAGACTTTATATTTGTCCCTATTAAGTTCCCTCTTGTTAAATTCAGCCCCTACTATAGATTTTTAAAATAACGTTTTATTTTCCCACAGTTATATGCAAAAAACAATTTTTAAAATGCTCTAAATCACTATTGAAATGCAAATCAAAACAGCTCTGAGGTACCACATCACACCTACCAGATTGGCTAATATAATCCTTTAATTAAAGAGATTTGTTCTGTGAAATTTAGATTCAGTAACAGGGCTGCACCTGAGGACCTAAAAGATCACATGTGGCCTCAAGGTTGCAGGTTTCCCACCCCTGAGCTATCATTCAGAGTTGTTCATCATACAATATTGCTGTTACTGTGTGCAATGTTGTCCTGTTTCTGCTTACTTCTCTCTGTACAAATTCATGTAAGTCCAGGTTTTTATGAAATCAGCCTGCTTGTCATTTCTTATACCACAAGAATATTCCATTACAATCATATACCACAACTTATTCAGCCATTCCCCAATTGAAAGGCATCCCCTCATTTTCCAATTTTGTGCCACTACAAAAAAAGTTGCTATAAATATTTTTGTACAAATAGATTATTCCCCCTAGCCTTTTTTAAATCTCTTTGAGATACATACCTAGCAGTGGTATTGCCAGATCAAAAAAATATGAGTGGATTTCTAGTCCTTTAAGCATAGTTCCAAACTGCTCTTCTAGATCAGTTCACAATTTCACCCAACAGCACATCAGTGTTCCACTTTTCTCCAGTTTTCCTACATTCCCTCCAACATTTATCATTTTCCTTTTCTGTCATATTAGCTAATCTGATAAATATGGTGTGGTATTTTAGAGTTGTTTTAATTTGCATTTCTCTAATCCATAATTATTTAGAACATTTTTTCACATGACTACAAATTGCTTGGATTTCTTTGTCTGAAAAGTACCTGTTCATATCATTTGACCATTTATCAATTGGGGAGTTACTTGCATTCTTATAAATTTGTTGCAGTTCTCTATATATTTGAGAAATGAAGCCTTTATCAGAGATACTTACAGTAAAGTTTTTTCCCAGTTTTCTGCTTTCCTTCTATTGGTTGCATTTCTTTTGTTTGTGCATAAACTTTTTCAATTTTATATAATCAAAATTATACATTTTACCTTTTGTAATTCTGTCTATCTCTCGTTGGTCTTAAATTCTTTCTGTATCCAGAGAGCTGACAGGCAAACTATTTCATGCTCTCCTAATTTGCTTATGGCATCACCCTTTATTGAAAAGGGCAGTTAGTACTGATTACTTTGATTTATTCTTAGTTTGATTATAGGATTAAGCATCCTTTCTTTAGGAAAAGTTGGCCCTAACAGCTAAGTCAAACTATAGATATTCCCTTGAAGTCTAGGTTACTATAAATTTAGTAAAGCAACAGATTAATAAGAATTTATCACTTAATAGCAGATAATTTAGAGTAAGACATATATAGGAATAAAATATATATAGGAATAAAAATAATCATAGGATTATAAAACTCTTTTTAAAGACTAAGTTCTCCTTTCTAGAAACTGGAGAAAAGGATGGGTGGATTAGGATAAGTTCCTCTTTCTATTTCCAGTCTTAGTGGATAATTTTTTTCTTGAGCTAGAGGTTAAATCTAAATTAAATGTGGAATCTTCTAAGGTTGGCACTTGGAAGATTGCAAGGGTGACTAATAGCTACACTGAAAACATGTTTCCTTTTTTTTATTCTTTTCTGTCATAAAAATAAGCTTTGTAAATCACTCCTTTGTCACTAATTACTGAAGAATTGGCCTGATTTAATGGTAACTTGCTAGCTTTGCCATTAAATCATTTTCACTAGGAAACTATACCTCAGAATTATTTCCTATTTCAGATAATTCATTTTAATATTATGTCTTAATAATGTACTCATTTTGACCTCAGTGTGCTATATAGTGTACGATATTGGTCCATACTTAGTTTCTACCATACTGTTTTCCAGTTTTCAAAGCAATTTTTGTCAAATAATGAATTTTTGTCAAAAAAAGGCTGAGGCTTTGGGTTTATCGAACACTAAATTACTATGGTCACTTACTATAATGCATTGTGTATCTAATCTATCCCACTGATCCACCATTTTATTTCTTAGCCAGTACCATACTGTTTTGATAATTACTGCTTTATAATACAATTTAAGATCTTATACAGTTAGGTAACCTTCCTTCATATTTTTTTTTCCATTGATCCCAGCTCCAGACTGCTAAGAAATGTTTGGAATCTGACTCAATCATGTGTTAGAAATCCATTCCATCTTAAGCTATCTACAAAATCTGATGAGAAAGTCTTGTTTACCATCATCCAAATAACTGATAAAATGTTAAATAGCATAGAACTAAGCACAAGTCCCTGTGGTACTCCTGCCAAGTTTGCACTGGTCATTAAAAACTTCTCTTTGAGTCTGGCTATTCTACAAGTTTTGAATTCATCTAATTTTATTGTCATCTAGTACAGATCATTCCAACTTTTCCAAATCAAGTGTATGAAATTACTTATCAAGTGCTTGATGAAATTGTGTTAAACAATATTTTTAGTATTTCTCTAATTTATTAGAGAATACATTCAAAATAATAATTTTAATAATTTTAAATTTAAATATATATTTATAGATAATTATATATAAATTATATATTATATATTTATATATGATATGTAAATATATAAATATTTATATAATATATTTATAATTATATAAAATATATAAATATAATTATAATATGTAAATAAATAATTTTAAATTTAATAATTTTAGTAATACATTCAAAAAAATTTTTAAAGGTTAATCTAGTAGGATTTCTTGCTGAAGCTAAGGTGGCCCCTTGTAATTCCCACAGCCTTTTCTTGATGTTTGCTAACCATAGCTTTAATGCAATCACAGTATTAACAGGCTACTTAAAAATGTAGATAGATTCCACTACCTTTATAGGTAGTAGGAGTGGCCTGGATTCATTTAAGAATTCTTGGAATTTGAGTATTGTTGTCAACTCCCAAAGAAGCAAGGAAATGTTACATGTTTTTGGCATGGGGCAGAATTTGCAAAGTCCAAAGGATAAAAGATAAGAAAAATTAAGGAAAAAAGAAGTGTTTTCATTTACTAATAGCAGCAGCAAAAGTAGTAGTCAAGTAGATGTGGCTCCCCACCACCTCTGCCCCTAGGTCATAAATATTAGGCAAGGTATAAAACTGCTTTGTATTATGTCTGTTCATCTATTTGTCTGGAACATTGGCAAAAACAAATATGTTGTGGAAAAGATGGAGGGGGGAAAGTCCTTATTCCCCTCCCCTTGACCTACTTCATCTAGGTGTGACTGAAGGAGTCCTCTTCCAACTATATTCAATCACTATAAGTTTACTCTTTACTGACTTAGTTTGACTTCTCACAAATATCTCTCCTTAATTCAAACATGTGCCCTTCATTGTGTTCCTTTGTTTATGATCTAAACTATCCTGGTACTTTTATTGATCAGGACACCAATCAGGAAGTTTTTCCTTTCTGTCCCATCTGGCTGCATTGCTCTGGAGTTCACCATGCTCTAGGAACTTCTTTCTGCAAGATCACTTTAGCCTTGGAACTCACAGCTCATCAGGCCCCTCGTGCTGATAGGATGACTTTTTTCCAGAACCTCCACTATGTGACCAGTGTTCTCTTTACTTCCCACCCAGTGGCATTTTTCTGGGCTTCTCCATCCTGCCTACTTTGTGTGTTATCTACTTCACATCCAGTGGTTTTGTAGGCTACTTGTGCAAGTCTGACATTTGCACAGGGTTGTGCAAGGCCCTGAAGCTCAGAGAAGTTATCCCCCATACACTCAGGGTCATGCTGAGCAAAAACGGCTATGAACACAAAGCCAACATCAAATCCAGTACTTTTTACATTCTATCACAGAGACGCTATTCCAGTTTGCATTCTAGTTTATTCCCTTCACCTTTTTGAACATTAGGACTCCACATACTTCTGTAACACTGTAGGACCTCTCCAAAACTCCACAGTCTGGGGAAGATTCCTTACAATGGCAAGCACATTGGCCAGGTCTTTCAGCATGGAAGAACACAGCTCATGTGGGCCAGAATATGTGAAATCTTCAAATGCAGTATCAGGTTTAAAAATTTCCTTTTATTTTTTGTCTATTTTTTGTCCTACCATTTGTTGTGCAAAAGTAATTTTCCTTGAAAGAGACAATAAAAACTTTTGGGGAGACAGCGAGAGACAAAAGAAAAAAGAGACAGAGACGGAGAGAGACACAGATTATAGTGATCCAGAAGATGTTTAAATAACTGAAGTCTCCCATCACTACTATATCTTGCCTCTGTGCTATGTTTTTTATTTGTTTTCCAAAATTCTCGTCTATTGCCTCTTTCTGTCCAAGGAGTCTGTAATGACAAGATCACTTCTGTTTCCACCATTCCACCACTGATCTTCACTCAAACATTCTCCATCGTCGTTTCTAAATTTTGGTTCCTGGATTTCCTTATATAATTCTCCTGGGTTACAATGAAAGGCTTTAAATATTTAAGCTTAAATATAAAGGCTTTAAATACAGATTGGAAATTTCTAGGAGTTGATTAGAAAGTTTTTTATGATATTTAAAGACTTAAGGCAAAGTGAGGTAATAAAAGAACTCTAGGCAATGCTCTTTTGTTGTCATAGTCCATTCAGTTATCTTTCCCTAAACTCATATTTAATTAGCAAGGAAATCTGTACCTAAATTCCCAAAATTCTAATTCTAGTGCTTCTATAATAGTTATTTCAAAAAGAAGTCTGGAATTTTCTTTTGAGTATTTTTAAAAAATGTAATCTAGAACAACTGAAGTAAAACATTTAGATCTATCTGAAGAGTTTTTTAGTCAATTCTCATAATGATTAATGGTCCAGTCTTTCAGTGGAAATAACATGCTCCCCTGTTTGAGGTAAATGATCTTTCACAGGAATACCATTTGGATGCCAGGAAGAAGTAATTTATCTCAAATAGGCAACACTTTAATGAAAGCAAATAAGGTTGCCACCTGTCCAGTATTTACACAGAAAACCTGAAAATTAGGGTCTCTGTCCTACACCAAGAAATGAATCACCACACTCTAGGAATGCAGTAATAACAATGCGTTGTATTTATTCTTCATTCTTGAATTTATAAGGTGCTACCAGGTGAATGGTAAGCTGTTGGGTACTCATTCTTCCACTACTGAACATCCAAACTCACTGGAAATCTTGGGAGCTTCACAAATTGATCTGGGGAACTGATTCATATTTAACAGTCAGAATCCCACAATAGTTAAGGTCCTATTCCTAAAGTCTAAAAACGAAATTATCACTTCCAGTGTCAAATTATTTGCTCAAACCACTTTCAAGAAATAGTTCTGACTTGTTAGTTATTCAAATCCCTTTATCTGATCATAACCTTTTATCATTCCATCTTTCAGCCTTACAACCAATAACCCTAATCTCAATTCTCCCTCTTACTATAAATCCCTCTGTCCATCAGTTCTTTCCCAGACCATCACATCTGTACTAGCTACATTCTCATCTATTCCTGATTTCTACAATTTAGTGAAACTAATCAACTCTACACTATTCTCTACACTCCAGTACATAGCTCCATGGTCCTGCTGCAAATCTTGCATTGCCAAACCCCAAGACTGAATTATCTCCTACTCAAATGCTGTTGAAGGAAAGTGGAGTAAATCAAAAAGCTACACTGACTAGGCTCACTACAAATTTGTTCATCTCAACTGGGACTTCATTGTAGCCCGACAATCCCATTACACCTTTGATTCACTATCCCATTCACCGTATTAGCAATTCCAAAACTTTTCAACCCTGCTCAAATCTACAATGACACTTCTTCAACCTACCATACTCAGTTGAGGACCAGGCTCTGTACTTCACCAAAATAATTCAAAATTTTTGCAGAGAGCTCCTTTCCCTTCTCTACATTTCATGTCACTCAGACCTCTTCTCTCACTATCTCTTCCTTTACTTCTCACATGAAAAGATGGACCCTCTTCTTTGCCAAAGCAAATCCCTCTACATGCACAAGTGATCCCATTCCATCATGCCCCTCCACTCTCTAATCCCTAATCTTTCTATCTATTGGCTGCTTCCCTGCTGCCAATAAACATGTCCATCTCCCTGCCTGCTGCCAATAAACATGTCCATCTCCCTGATTCTGAAAAAACTGTCACTTTGCAATCTGATTTCTAACCTCACCATTAGAATGAAAGTACTCTGTCCAAAGTTACAAATGGTTTACTAGCTACAAAATCTATGCAACTACTGACATTGCTGGTAAAAATTTTCTCTTTGACACTTTCTTCTTTCTGGATCATCCTGACATTATTCTTTCAGGATTCTTTCTTACCTGTCTGACTTTCTTATGACCTGCAAGTTATGCATGCTGTGAGCATTCCCCCAAGATTCTGTCCTATGCCCTCTTCCCTTCTCTATGCTGGAAATCTCACCATCCTTATAGGTTCAATTATAAAATTTATGAAGATGACTCCCAGATATATACAGAGTATCCAAAAAGTCTTAGTGCAGGTTAAGTCATTAAGGTTTAATCAATTGTCCATGAGACACCTCAAACTAGATATCCCATAGACAACACAAATTCATTCTGTCTAAAATAAAAATCATTTGTGAGGAGAAAATCAATAATAAATATAATCAGTCTACTATTATATTGTTATTGGGGCCACCATAGCTATAATCAAGATACTGGCCTATTTGATATAAAAGTTAGTTATATTACATAATTCTACCTCGTGCAGAAATTGACTTCAGACAAATTATATGTCACACATACCTCTAAAATAGGGTATTTTTAAAAGCTTGAATATATTTACTATTATAGTAGTTCAAATGTAATATTTTACGGCTTCTTTCATCAAAATAGCATGAATTCCTTTAAGAAGTCAACTTACTCATTTATAATTCAATGATTTTCAAAAATTCAATTTAATCTAATAAATTTAGTGTCTACTTTGTGCAGAGTGTTCCACCTTCATAAGGTGTATAGGTGATCAACCCTTTTCACCACCTCAAAAGCTGAAAAAAAATACAATAGTTAAGTACCAAGTCAAGTATTAAAAAACAGCTCACTGGCACAATAGAGAATTTTAGCTCTTTCACAGAGATATATGTAGCTTATACTCATTTGTAACACATGCCAAAGTAAAAAATTCCCCATAAAGATTTATACGAGGAAGAGTTACAAAGTAATAAAGCTTAAATCTTTAAGTAGAAATACCAAAATGTATATATTCAAATGAGCTTTGTTGCTTAAAATATCAGATGTGGTACACGGTACAGAATTATTACATGGATTTTATTGGTCAAAACAATTTCAGAACTATTACTTTGGAAATGCGTTTACAGGCGTATGTGTGTTCATAATATAGAAATATATTGTGAATATATCAACTATATATACATAATATATGTAATCTACATATCACCTATGTATATGTATTGCATACATATATTGAAAAATACAATGACTGTCTTTTTTAAAGGACCCACATGTTATTTCTTAATTATTACTTACTAAGCAATAAATCTACCTTTCTCCAAAAAATTAGAACAGAGAGCAAATTCAGTGTCATAGTTGATTATATAAATGAGAAAATCATCACCAAAAATGTCATATTCAATGCTCTTAAGTTTTTTTAAAAGGATTTTTATCTATGAATACTACAAATAACAAAAGAAAATAAATTGCTTTTTTGAGGAAAACAAAAATATAAAGACAAAAAAACACAAAAACAAATATAGAAAAACCTATAAGCTTCTAAAATTAAAATAACTAAAAAATAATAACAATAAAATGAATCTACCCCATATATTTTAGATTTATAATTTGTTTTATAAACACAACTTCAAACAACTTTGACAACTGCGGACTGCAGATGATTTGTCAGTGAAAATGAGCAACGGGATACTTTGACTAACTCTACTTAAACTACAAATGCCAGCAAAAACACATTGCTGAAACTTAAAAGGAAATTTATGGCCAGCTAAGTGATAAATTCATCCTCTTCTAAAAAACAGAGCTATGAGCAGAAATACAGGAAAAGAAAGAATAACAGAAATAAACACTGCCAAATATATATAAGGACACATGAGAAGCAAGCTGATGAAAGAGTTAAATTTTTTATCCTTTCCATCAAGAAAATCAAGTATTATAGGAAAACACAATAGGATTATTAAATTGACTTAATTTGAACTGAATTGATATTTAGCTGAATAATCTAATATTAAGTTGAATTAATATTTAATTAATAATAACTTGGTATTTTGTAGTTTATCAATTAATTTCTACATGCCTTGGTAAATACCCATACTTATGCATTTAGAGAAAGACAAACATATTAAATATTTCATAACTAAAAGATTATAATGAAATTTGCAATATAAAGCATTTCTGGTAATTTTCTTTAAAAAATATTTTCCTAGGAGATGAAAATATATTACCTGTTTTACAAACCACTTCCTGTAACTCAGACATAGAACTGATTACTGCAGAAAGAAGTTCAGAACTAGTAAGCCAACTAACTGCTTGAAGACAACGCATCTGCTCTGTTCGCTGTCCTGGGGTGAAGAGAAAGCCAATGTGAAATGTCATAAAATATTATAAAATTCACATTTAAATATAATAGTGATATTCAACTACTTTAGAAATAGATCAAAATGTACATATAATTTTTCCAAGTGTTTATTTCTTACAAGAAATTTTAGATGCTATTAGGGCATATTATTTATGCCTTCAATGTTAAATGAGGCCACAGAAAAGGTGTGGATGGGAACAAAGAAGAAAAGGTTCTTAGCACTTAAGTTTGCTGTGTAAGAGGTCTCTTAAAAGCTAGATGGGTGGGGAGGAGAGTTCATGTTTTGCTCTAAAAATACCTTCAAATACATTGTTAGTTGGGAAAGTCAAGTTGGCTTTTCAAGAAATTTTTACTTTAATAAGCACACATTAAACTGATAAATAAATTACATATATGACATTTAACACAGGGCAGATTCTCTGGATTTCCTCAATTCACTGAAATTACTTTGTAAAATGTATCATTACCATAAAAGAAGAAGAGTTTTGCAAATTTTGTATCACTTCACTTTCCAGTGAAAACATAATTCAAATGTAATAAGCAAGGTTCATAAAAAAAAACAATAATAATGCTTAACATACTACAAAGAGACAAATACTACTTAGTCAACATTTTTATCTCTTCATATACAGGAAATATTTGAGGTCTATTTTAAGATATACATACATGTATATATGCATATATATATATTTGTCTATTCTTGTATGTTTCAAATAGTTTTCAAAAAATTGTTGGGGAATATTCATAGACTATGTTTTACTTATATTCAAAGTACATAAAGGAAAGGACTAGTTATCTTACTTGGAAAATTATGGTTCTCTTTGAGTTCTCCTGTACATACTAAGATTCCTATGCCTTCTTTGAAGTTCTCCATCCATGTAAAAAGAGAGCCACACTTTTGGCCAAGAATCTGAAGTCTTTTTGCTGCCAAAACAGCAATAACACCTTTCCGGAATACACGTATCAGTCCTTTGAAATGTTTTTTCTTCAAATTGGCTTCATTTTGCTTCTTTTCTTCTACATCAGACAAAGCCTGAACCAGAGTTCTAATTTCCTGTTTGAGCATGTCGTATGTGTTAACCTGATCCTGAAGAAAGTCTCTTTGTGTTGACAAGGCACATGATCGACTATATAAAGGATATAAAGCACCAGACATTAATGCACAGGCTGCCAGTAGGGATGTGTGTTCCTTTTGAGTCTCAGCTAACATATTTTTACACTGTGAATTTTCAAAAATCAACTGTTCATTGGATTTTTCCATAAGGGCTGACTTTTCCACATTTTTTTCAGCAATTTCTTGATATTTCTACAAAAAGAAAAGGCATTAATGAAAATATTAATGAGAACTATGTCATAAGACAAAAGAATATACATTTATTCAATTCCTGTTATACATCAGACATTAAAATCTTTGCCAAACATTCCTTCTTATAAGATATACAAGTACTTAAACATTACCAAAACATATATGATAACACAAAAAGGAAACAATCAACGTTCTCTGCATGGAATTTGATTTTAAAGTCACCTGAAACAAAAGATTCTACATAAAACTGAATACTGGAATTGTATAGTACTCATGATTTTTCTAGAGCTATATATATATATATATATATATATATAGCAGTATGATATATTAGTGAAAAGATCACTGGCCACAGTCAGAAGACCTAGGTTCAAGTCTCAGCTCTCTGAGCCTCATTCCTATTTAGAAATATTTATGAGAATAATATTTGTACTATATACTTCACAAGGTTATTGTGAAGAAAGTGCTATACCAACTTCAACTACTAAGTGAACTGAGTTCCTGTTATTTTGAAAAAAAAAATTTTTTCTAAATAATGTCTCCCATTCTCTTATCCCTCACTAACGAACATTTCTGCTTCAAATAGTAACTGTGCTTCCTGCAGTGGCTTTCTTACACAGAATATATTTCATTTTCAGAACAAAAAAAAAGGTTTAAATTTTCAAATCATGTAGGAACTGTATCCTTGTTTCCTGCTGGTACAGAAAAAGGAAAGACCATGCCACTTCTCTATATCAGATGAGCAAACATCCAGCTCATTCTTTCTTTTGGTTACATTCCCACCTGCCTGGGGTGGAATTAGGGTTAGGGCAAGACAAGTAGAGGGGATAACAGGGAAAAGGGACAAGATATAGAACTTGAAGTTCCCCAGCACATCAAAAACAAAGGAAATTATTATACCAAGTACCTTATCCTTCTTCTAGGTCAAAAAGCATATAAATTCCCAAACTTTTCTAAACTGAAATAAAAAGAAATCTGAAATATAAGGACTACCTTTTAATTATCTACAATTCATCCATATTTCCCAGAAGTTTTTGACCTAAGAATCAAGGAACTGCTAAAGAAGAAACAAATATTATCAGATTTAGATTTCAATTTCTTTTCCTGCTGAATACTGTGTAATCCTAGCTAATAAATCAAACTAAGACCCTCAATATGCTTTCATATAGCAGTATCTGTTTCATTGATGTTAGTATTTCCTCTAATGGTACAAGATCATAAGTCACCCATGCCTTCTTATCCTCTGAAATTCTTGTTCATGGATACTTGGATACTCCAAAGAACTGGAAGGATCCAAAGAACTGGAAGCCTTCCTCTATATCTTTGTACACTGGGCAGTTTTTAGTGCAACACTTGGGTTATCCATCTCATTCTAACCATATAACTAAGACCCTTCCTTTTCCAATACATTTCTACAATAATATTCCTTAAGATACCCCTTGCCTGTAGGACATTACTGGAAATAGGCTATGCTCTACCTGCACCCAGTATGGGTCTCTCCCATTGTCTTTTTAGTCTTTGATATCTTTCATTTACTGGAGATTGAAATGGTCCAAGATTTGTACCATATGGCATCAATAGGACAACATTTATGTTAAAAATGGGTTACTCTACATCAGGAAGCAGTCTGTGATTGTGAGAAGCACTATACAATTTCCCAAATACAATTGAGCTTGCTTTCTTACTCCTTTCTGAGTGTGAGCCAAACTCACTGTCTGTCTTCAGAGCCTATCCAGATTATATGCACTGACATACTAACTCGAGCTAGAAATATATCTACATGGCATAGTTTAGACAAAAAGTATTTTTATCCATTTGAGACAATCTGAATGACCCTGGGAATCTATAATACCATCATCCTATCATCTCATTTAAGAAGGCCCTGTGACATTTCAGGTAAAGTTACAATCATCATAGTATCATCTGCAAAGAGAAGTATCTAGGAAGCCTTATCATATAAAAAGAATCTCTCTTCCTCCCATTGGTTCTAGTTCTTCTTTACAACATGACTAATGTGAAAATATGAATGCATATGTAGAACCTATATCAGATTGCATGCCATCTTGGGGTGGGTGAAGGGGAGGGAGGAGAAGAAAATTTGGAACTCAAAATTTTATGGAAGTGAATATTAAAAACTAAAAATAAATTAATATTTTTTAAGTCTACCTATTCAATTTCCACTTGATAATAAGTTCAGAAGTCATCAAACAGTGTTTTATCTGAGATTATCTATCATCAAATATTGAACAATGTTAGCATATTCATGAAAGAACTTAAAATTTTGACAAGAAGAAAGATGTAACAGCCAAGGATAAGACTAGGTGAGAATGCAAATTCATTTGTAAAACACCATGGAGCAGGATGTTTGGAGATTATGAGCAGTACTGCCACATAAAAATGAAAAGCAGCAAAGAAAAAACAAGGCAATAGAATGAAACCCAAGTGAACCATATCATTTCAAGAGTTATTAATGGATTAAACGGACAGAAGGAAAACAGACAGGAAATGGGACCAAATCTGTTGAAAGTTTTGCTTGATGTTTACATCTTCAGTACAATTACACACTAATTCCTCAGGTCCTGATATATCATACATTTAAAAAAATAAGTTGATATAGCACTTAAGAAGCAACAAACAGTGCTAGAAAGCAGATCACAAAGATAACCATGTTGGAGATTCCAGATTAGAAAAATCATATATAATGTTATTTCCCCTAAATGCAATTATAAGAACATCAAACTACTGATTCCTATTTTTTCTTTCTCATCTTTATGAAAATGATCTACATATATATCAAGGGCTTCCTTGATGAAAATATGAGACAGGAACAAACAAGTTTTCACAAATCATTCTCTGTAGGAGACTATACCTTTATGTCACATTTTAATTTTGTTTTCTGATTACAAAATGGAATTTGATTCTGAATAGCAAAATGCAGCATTAAAAGTCATAATCCAATAAGGAATATCACAAAGTTTAATGAAAATTGGCAGAGGTTGTATTGGACTAGAACTCAAATCTTCACATAGGTTAAATCCCTATCATAACTAATGCCAACTATTAGAAAAAAAATCAAAAGAACTATATAAGTGAATTCAGTCCCATTAAAAGCCCAAATCCTCTCCCAAACTAATTCTAGAAGTTCAATGAGAACAAACAAAAAACTAGAGGAAACCTGGGAGAATAAAATGGACAGATTGGCAGCAGCTGGATAAGGGAACATAAAGGTGAACTCTTAATTGCTTTGCAGTCAACCCCCTACTTATAAATTAAGAGATTAATTACGTCTCAAGCAGAAATGCTTTCAACTAAACAATACCCTTAAAACACACACTTACACACACACAGAGAGAATCACACCATTCTATAGATATATGATCATTGATTTTTTAATGTAATTTTATGGTATTTATGTCATATATTAGTATATAACAAGTAACATCAACAGTTACAAAATGGTACATTTTGTCCATATTGTGTGTGTGTATATAAATATATATACATCTTATCTCATGCTACCGTCACTTTTTTTTGGATGTTATCATTTTATTCAGCCTAGTTTTTTTCCTTGTAGTACCATAAGGCACTCTTTTTAAAATATATTTTCAATTTATTATTACATTCTTTTCTTTTTAAATTTTGAGTTCCAAATTCCTTCCCTCTCACCCATTCCCACTCCCACTGAGAAGACAAGCAACATGATATTAATTATACATGTGAAAGCATGCAAAACATATTTATATATTGGTCATAGTTTAAAAAAAAGAAAAGTAATAAAATTATATTAAAATTTGCATTCATCATTCATAAGTTCTCTTTCTGGAGGGTGACAGAATTTTTTCATCATGTTGTTGTTCAGTCAATTTCAGTAGTGTCCAACTCTTCATGACCCCATTCTGGGTTTTCTAGGCAAATATACTGGAATGGTTAATGGAGTGGTTTGCCATTTAACCTTCTCCAACTCATTTTACAGATGAGGAAAGTGAGGCAAACAAGATTGAGCAACCTGTCAAGGGTCACACAGCTAGTAAGTGTCAGAAGCCAGATCTGAATTCAGAAAGATGAGTTTTCCTGACTCCAGACCCAGCTCTCTATCCACTGTGCCACCTAGCTAACTCATAAGTTCTCTCTAGAGATGGACAGAATTTTTTCATCATGAGTCCTTTGGAATTATCTTAGATAATCACATTGATCAGAGTAGCCAAATTTTTCTTAGTTGATCATCATTATAGCATTGCTTACAGTGCAATTCTCATTGATAATATTTTCCAAACAGTCCAAAAAATGATTTTATTCATAGCCATGGGCTACAATTATCAGTAACATGGGGATGAGAGTAAAATATTTTTTTTAGATAGAGGAAAGCATTCATTCTTATGCCACAGACTTGTTATTTCCAAGTTCATTCCTTCCTTAATTTGGTTTCTACGACCACTCATAAAAATCAGGGACCTTTCTGTTGTTATAAAATAGTTAAATAGAATGAGTGAAAAAATTCCAAGTGTTATTTTAACATATGTTTTATTTTGTGACACTTTGTGACACTGAAGAAACACAGGTATTTTGTGATACTAGGATTAAGAATTGCAGTTTAAACTTCACAAGTATTAAATTAGAAGTCTGAGGACTCTGATGATGGCAAATTAATACTGATGAAAAAATTTAAATATTAGCAAAGTGATTATAGCAACACATCAAAAGTAATATACTATGACCAGGCTGTATTTATATAGAGAATGCAAGTTAGTTCAATATTAGGATAAAACATTAACATAATTACTAATTAACATATTAATAACAAAAATATTATGTGACTATATCAATAGATTGAGAAAAAGCTTTTAACAAAATACAATACCTTACTCCTATTTTTAAAAAAACCACTAGAAAATGTAGGGATAATGAATGTTTCTTTACTGAGATAAATGATATCTATTTAAAACCAGAAGCCAGGATTATTTGTCTTGTGGATAAACTAGAGATCTATCAAATAAGATCAGGTGTAAAGCAAAGCTTATTGTTGTCATTATCTTTAATAAAATTTTCCATTATTTCTCTGATTTCTTCCTTAATCCACCAATTCTTTAGTATTGTTATTTAGTCTCCAATTAATTTTTAACCCTTTTTTCAGTGGCCTTTATTGAGCATTGTTGCCACTGCTGTGTGATACAGTGATAGAAATACTATCTTTAGCAATAATACAAGAAAAAAATTGAGGTAATAAACACATGCAGACAGAAGACAAAATTATCTCTTTTTGCAGATGCAATAATGGTTTACTTAGAAAACCCTAGAGTTAAGTAGTAAATGAAATAATACTGGCAAAGTAATAGAATATAAAACAAATCTAGAAATCATCAGCATTTCTATATGTTACCAACAAACCACAACAGAAAAAGATGTAATGAGAAATTATACTTTAAATAACTATGGAAGACATAAAATATGTGGATTCTACCTGCCAAGACATACGAGGGAATTATATGACTATAACTATAAGACATACTTTCCAGAAATATAAACCTAAATGACTGAAGAAACATAAATCGCTCAATATAATAAAAATGACAATATTACCTAATTTAGTTATTCCATGTTATGCCAATCAAACTACCAAATAATTACTTTGCAGAGCTAAAAAAGTAATTACAAAATTCATTTGGAGAACAAAAGGTCAAAATCTTGAGTGACATAATGAAGAAAAAAAAGTAGAAAGGAAGGAACCAAACAGTACCAGGTCTTCAATTATACTACAAAGTACTAATTATCAAAAAATTATTTAGAATCTATTAAAAAGTAAAGGGATTGATCAGTGGAAAATATTAGATATGCACTATATAAAAGCTAATAAACATAGTGGCTTAGTATTTGATAAAACCCAGAGATCAAAGACTATTGGAATAAGAACTCACTTTTTAAAAAAAAATTGTCTGGGAAAATTAGAAATCCAGCTGGCAGAAACAATCTATAGATCAACTAGGTATAGATTTCTTTGGAAATCATTATTGAGATGATCTCCAAAGGGACACATAACTTAGACATAAGAGGTAAAACAATAAACAAACTAAAGAAACAAGAAATCACCTTTCAGATCTATGTATAGAATTCATATTAAAACAAGGTTTAAAAAGGTTCACAAAAGATAAAATGGACCATTTTAACTATATTAAATTCGCAAGTTTTGCACAAAAATACAGCTACAACCAGAATTAGAAGGGAAGGAGTTCTCTCAAAAAATCTTAGCAGAAGTTTCTCTGATGAGGGTCTCATTTCCAAGAATATAAGGAAATGATTCAAATTTATAAGAATAAGAACCATTCCCCCAGTGTATATGTAAGTCAAATGATATGAATAGGTAACCCTCTAAAAAAGAAATTCAAGCATCAGTAGCAAAAAATGCTCCAAATCACTAAAACTTAGAGAAATGCACATTAATGCTCTGATATTTTACCTCACTTCCACCAGGGTGACAAAGTTGGCCAAAAAAAAAGAGAAAATACTAAATGCTGAAGGAGCTATGAGTAAACAGGCACATGAACACACTTATTTCGAGCTACATCACGTTGGTTCAATTTGGAATGTCTTTAGAATTATGCCCCAAAATAAACTATACATACCATTGTGCCCAGCACTAGGCCTATACCCCAATCAAATCTAGAAAAGAGAAAATGGAATAATATATACAAAACATTTCCAGCATCTCTTTTTCTTAAGGCAAAAAAAATGGAATCTAAGAGTATACCTATCAATTGTGTAATAACTGAATAAATTTTGGTATATCATAATTGAATTCAATTGTGCAATAAGAAATAGTGAAAAGGATGGTTTCAGAGAAACCTGGGAAGACTTGTATGAAACTGATGCAGAATGAAGTAATACTATGACAACAAATTATACAATAACAACTACATTGTAAAAACATACAATTTTAAAAGACTTACAAACTCTGGTTAACATAATGACCACCCAGAGGACAAATGATGTTACCTAACCCCTAACAGAAAGATAATGGACTTAGGTTGCAAAATGATACATATATATTTCTGGACAGAAATTTGTTTGTTATGACTATACTTATTTGCTACAAAGACTGTTTTCTTAATTTTTTACATGGGGGAAAGGAAAGTTGAAAGGAGGGGAAATAATTTTTTTCTATAAAAAATAAAGCAAGCAGTTAGATTAAACATATACAGATGAGTTCTACACTGTAGGTAGACAACTCTAAGGGAACTGAAGAACTAATTCTCAAGACATCATAAAGAAGAGAGAAAAGCAAAGGCTTTTTTAAAATTGCAGGTTTTATTATTAACAAAAAAGATGACAATAGGTAGCAATAACTATCTATAATAAAACAAAAAAAGACATTTCATTAAAGATGAGCCCACTATCACCAGGTTGTGTTTATACCTTCTATTACTATTATATCTTTGGAGTAAATATCACTTGGTTAAAAGCTTTTTTAAAAGTTTGTAGATTCAGTTCCTTAAAAGGTATATTCACCACCTTTAAGGGGTTCTTTAATAAGGATAAAACATTTCATGAACTTCAAAAACTTTAAAAATTAGAAAATCCAATAAGGCATAGAGGCCTTTTTTCTTCTTACTGCTCTGATGATACAATCTTTGGCATTTAGGTGGCAACCGTTTATATTTCAAACTGAAGTTTTAATGTCACCTAGACTTCAAAAGGTTTCATGTCAAGTATTATACTTTGTATATACCACCTAGTTTTTTGTTTTGTTTTGTTTTGTTTTTTTAAAGCAATTGGGTTTAAGTAACTTGCTCAAGATTCCACAGCCAGTTTTTTCTGGGTGTGGTGCTGAGTATCTGAGCCCAGATTTGATCCAGGTCATCCCGACACTGAAGCCAGTGCTCTTACTCGCTGAGCCACCTGGCTTCCCCTACCACCTAGTTTTTAATTTAATTATTTATACATTTTGAAATAGTAGAATGAATTCACTTGATTTCCTTATAGTATTACTGTTTCTGAGTTTAAATAAACCATTTCGGAAAAGTACCAAAACCATGTAAAAAAAGTCCTTTTTTTGCATGATATAAATTCATGTATTTTTCCCTAGTGAGTCTCTAGTGATACAGTATGTACATAATAGGATATAGGGCATATATCTGTGATTTCATTAGAGAAATTCCAGGTGAGGAATTTCTCATTACCAATTCAGCTAGGCAACTTCTCAACTGACACATTTGCAGAACTGCCTAAAGCACTGAGAGGTCAAGTGACTTGCTCTGCATTAAAAGACTATTATGATTTAAAGGTAGGATTTGAATCCAGGTCTTTCTGACTTAGAGGACAGTTCTCTTCTCTACTAATGACATTGCCTCTCTTGTACATGAAGAAAATACTATTAATAATAATTCTGATAAAGTCAAATCCCTCTTCCATGGGGTAAGGGGAGTAATGAAGAGGAGGTAAAGTAAAGGAATACCAGAAAGAATAACGTACAGCAGGGAAGGAATGTGCTCTGAGATTTTTATAGAACCTGTAAAGAGGTCTAGGAGGAATCCTGAAACCCTAGATTATCTGAATCTGCTAACTCTCCACTGGTTTAGCACCCCAGTATGAATGATGTAACTGTTTCTAAAATTCAAAGTAATAGACAGGGCAATATAAAGTTACCAACTGACCATACTCAAAACCATTGTGATGATTAGTTTAACAAGGAGGACAATGAATTCAATGACATTTCTTAATGTTTTGGCATTATAAAAAGGCATAATGTGCCAGAAGAATTAGAAATACCAATATTTCACCTACTAGATGTGCTGCAAAGTAAATGAGACTGATCACTAAAGTGTGCAAACCACAAATGCACACAAAATTGACTAAAGATGTGAATCTTTTCATTATATGCCAGACAAAAATCCACAACAAAACTGGAAACATTTTCCCAGCTACTGGAAAGGGCTTTATACCATTTTTTTTTCCAATGGTACCATCAGCTCTAAGCCATAAAACAATATATTGCAAACTCACATAGGGTATTAATAAAAAACAATTACATCTTTAACCCTAAAAAATATGAAACTGAGACATTTCTAAAACCTAAAGAGAAAAAATTGAAAGCAATTTAGGTCATTGAAAAAGATCAGTTAAGACAGACTCCAGAAATTATGCCAAATAATGAAGCAGATGACAAAAACAGCACTGAGGGTCTCAAATGATTTTGAAAAGGCTATGGATATATATAGAGAGAGTGAAATTCCAAAGAACCCTTTCACTTTTGGGGGCTATGAATCCAATTAGTACAGAAAAACAGTATTGTAAAAAAATAAAGGTAGTCTCTACTGAAACCATAATGAATTCTCCCATAGTACTTGAAAGAAAGTATAAAAACATCTAAAAAAGTATTATATAAATCAGCCATAATAAGAACCACAGAAAGAAAGGCAGAGCTATCAAGAAATACTAATAAGAGCAAGTGTCAAACTCTACAAATGAAAAGAATAAAAATCTGAAAAAATAATGGAAATTACACAAATATCCGGCAAGTACATGCAATAGAAAACTTTTACATAATATTGCCCAATTAAATGCAAGAAAAAATACATTTAGAAAGTAATACTATCATAAATTCTAGTTTTCCTTAAACATCAACAGAAAGGAAAAGTCAGAAGATTAAGATCATAAAAGGAGTCAAGGGAGCATAGAGGACAAAATAACCATTTCAATGTCAATCAAAATCTTTACTATAGACGGTTGACAAGTTAAAAAAAAATCAGGGACAAGAGAGAATGAATACACACAAAGGAGAAAAATGCCAGATAAATCAAAAAGGCTGTGAGAAACAAAACACAAGGAAAATGGCAAAGTGGTTCTAATCAAGTTCTATTCCACTCACCATGTAAGTTCTCCAAAACTTTTTCATCTTTCCTCAAATCTCACATAGTACCTGCTTCCCTTTCTCATTGACTTAAGGACCTCCAATGGAAAAAAAAAAAAAACTGAGACCATTCACATAGCACTGCCTCACTGCCTCACCTCCTCATCTTATATCAGTCAGTCACTTAAGTCAATGAATATTTATTATTTACTTACTATGTGCCAGATACCATGTGAAGAGTTGGGAATACAAAGTAAAGCAAAAAATACTCCCTTCCCTCAAGGAGTCACAA
This sequence comes from Petaurus breviceps papuanus, assembly GCF_028583685.1. Lineage (NCBI taxonomy): Eukaryota > Metazoa > Chordata > Mammalia > Diprotodontia > Petauridae > Petaurus > Petaurus breviceps. Next base: position 14,375,047 of record NW_027185799.1, read on the forward strand.
TGTTAATGTTAGAAGGTAACACTTAAAAAGAGCCTGAAAG
>NW_027185799.1:14375186-14469044 GCF_028583685.1 Petaurus breviceps papuanus
AAGAATCTAAGGACACCACAGCACAGACGCGATTGTGATCGCATGGGGGCGGGTAGTTGATAGAAGTGAGAGGAGGGCGGGGGGGGTGGGGGGACTATTTAGACCCTTCAGTCACTCATTTTGGAGGGTTGGGGGAGGGGGCAATGATAAAGTCCAGAGGAGTTCAGGCAGGTAGGAAATGAAGAGATGGAATCCTTCTTAAATAAAGGATCTGGCAGGAGCACTCCACTGTCTACCCTCTACCCTTCCCAATCAGAGGGAGAGAAGGGCCGTAAGAGCAGGGGGTATTTAATAGGTATGAGTTTCAGAAATGATGTGATATTGGAGGATGATGAGGTTCCATGGAGCCTTGATGAAGTCTAGAGGAATGCAGCCATGTGTGAAATGAAGAAATGGGTGACTGAAGAGTCTAAATAGTCTACCTTCTCCAATTAAGGGGAGAAAGGAACCACAGGAACAGTGAGTACTGATGAGGTAATGACCAAGTATTCAGATGGCTTCTACCATTTTCTCTATCACAGCCCTGTATAGTAAGAAATGGCCCTTCTCTTTGCCAAGGCAAACTCTTCTACATGTGTAAGGGATCACAATCTAGCCCACTACTGCAGACTGCCCCTCTATCACCTCCATTTTCTCACTAATCTTCAATCTCTCCCTGTCTACTGGCTTTTTCCCTGCCTCCCCATCAACAAAAACAAACAAACAAAAAAAAACAAACCTAACCCATCAATCCCTGAAAGTTATCATCCTACAAAGGTGAATGAGGTGTTTGGGAAAGACCAGCACTTCCAATGTGAGGGCTTGCTGAGCCCTTTTCAGGGCTGTTCATCCTCCTTTGGTACACCCTGATTCACCCATCTCTAAACTGTGGATCCAAGAAGCTGTAGCAAGGACAACTACATGCCCATAAAACCATCTCAACAGATGATCTAAACTAGCATGAGCATAACCAACAGGCCTCAAACCTGTCAGTGAGTTATGGGGATGTTTATCCCCAGCATGTGAAGACTTTCCTCAGCTGAATGGGCAAATGAGAACAATGTGTTTCAATGGCCATGAAGGCAGCTAAAGCAGACACTGTGAAATGCTTATCATTTGGTCAAGTATAGAAGACTCCAAAAGTCATGCACTGGATCCTGGGCCATCACCAGTCATCTTAACTTCTGTCTTGCCACTGGACTTCCATGACTCAGAAAGAGAAAGTGAAGCTCATGATTTGTGCACCTCTACCTCACTTAAAATCTAATTAATGTGCAAGTCATCACCCTTGATGTCAATGGTCCTCTTTGAAAACAAAGAGCAAACAATACAACATCATCCTATATCTCTTCTCCCATTTGTTGTTAGACTCCTTGAGAGTGACATCTACAAATGGTGCCTACACTTCCTTTTCCTTGACTCTTCCTAACTCTCTGCAGTCTGGTATCTAACTTAGTTCAACTGAAACAGCTCTCTCCAAAGTGACAGTGATCTCTTAATGTTACAGCCTTTTCTCAGCCCTCATCCTTCTTGACTTCCTCAGTCTTTAATATTGTTGATGCCCCTGTTCTCCTTGACATTCTTTTCTCTCTTTTGTGATATTGCTCTCTCCTATCTCCTCCCTATCTAATCTCTAAATCTCAATTCTCAATCTCCTTTGTTGTATCTTTATCCAGGTTATTCATACCAAGTGGTGTCCCCCAAGTCCTAGGCCCTCTTTTTTTCTTCCTCAATAATATTTCACTTGGTGATGTTACCCATTACCATGGACTGAATTATCATCTCTATGTACATGATTCTAAATGTACTCATCTAGCCCTGACCGTTCTGCTGACCTGTAGTCCCACATCACCAACTGCCTTTTGGACATCTTGAATAGGATGCTCTATAGACATGTTAAACTTAACATGTCTAAAAGTAAAATCTCCCCCCACCAAAAAAAAACCCTCCCCTCTTCCTAAAGTTCCTATTACTGTCAAGGACACCATAATAATCCTCCCAGTTACCCAAGTCTACAACCTAATATTCATCCCTGACTCTTTACTCTCTCACTGCCCCATATAAAATCTATTGCCAATTCCTTTCAACTCTATCTCTGAAATGTCTCTCCTCCACCCTCTTCTCTTCTGACACTACCATCTGGGCTAGGCCAGGCCAGGGAGGGGGATATGGGAGGGGGCACCAGAGAAAATGACTGCACCTGAGAGAACAGCAGGGAGGCCAGTGTCACTGGATTGAAGAGTACATGGTCTGAGCAAAGTATAAAAAAAACTGGTAAAGTAGGAGGGGGCTTAGTTATGAAAGATTTTTAATGTCAAACCATTTTATATTTGCCTGTGGAGGAGATAGGGTGTCAATGGAGTTTATTGAATAGGTAGGTAACATGACTGAACCGGTCCTTTAGGAAAATCATGTTGGGGGCGGCTAGGTAGTACAGTGAATAGAGTACCGGTCCTCGAGTCAGGAGGACCTAAGTTCAAATCCAGCCTAAGATACTTAACACACACACATACAAAAATACTAGCTGTGTGACATTGGGCAAGTCACTTAACCCCAACTGCCCTCAAAAAAAAAAAAAAAGAAAAGAAAATCACGTTGGTGGCTAAGTGGAGGATGGATTGGAGTGAGGAGAACTTTGGGGCCAGGCTGACCAGCCCACAGGTTATTGATACAGTCCAGATACGTAATGAGGGCCACACTAGAATGGTAGCAGTGTCAGAAGAGAGAAGGGGGCATATTTGAGAGATGTTGCAAGGGTGAAATCATGAAATTGACAGGCCTTAGCAAAAGACTAGATTGTGTGTGTGTGTGTGTGCATGTGAGTGTGTGTGTGAGTGTGTGTGTGTGTGTGTGTGTGTGTGAGAGAGAGAGAGAGACAGAGAGACAGAGACAGAAAGAGACAGAGAGAGACAGAGACAGAGACAGGGACAGGGACAGGGACAGAGACAGAGACAGTATGAAGTTGAGGATGACATCTAGGTTGTGAGCCTGGGGACGAGGAGTATATCTTTACAGTAAGAAGGAAGGTTAAGAAGGGCAAAGGTTTGGTGAGAAAGGTAATGAGTCTAGTTTTAGACTAAACTTGAGTTTAGAATGTCTACATCCATTTCAAGATGTCTGAAAGGAAGTTGGATATGTGAGACTAGAGATCAGCAGAAAGGCTAGGGCAGGATAGGAAGACCTGAGAATCATCAGCATGGGAATGGCAATTAAATCCAGGGGAGCTGATGAGGTTACCAAGTGACACAGTATAGAGGGAGAAGGCCCAGGAGAAAACCTTCAGGTAGGCCTACCATTAGAGGGTATAGTCTACACGAATATCCAGCAAAAATATTGGAAATGACTGATCTGATAGGTAGGAGAAAAAGGAGAGAATGGTGTCGCAAAAATCTAGAGAGAAAATAGTATAAAGGATAAGAAGATCAACAATACAAAGGCTAAAGAGAGGTCAAGAAGAGTGAGGATTAAGAAAAGTTCACTGGGGTTGGCAATTAAAGATCACTGGTAACTTAAGAGGGATAAGGTCAGAAGCCAGATTTTAAGGGTTTCAGATGAGAATATGAGAAAAACAGGTAAAGGTACCTTTTGTAAATAGACTTTTCAAGTTTAGCTATAAAAGGAAAAAGAGATATTAGGACAATGGTAGTGACAAAAGTATCGTGAGGAATTTTTTAGGATGGGAGAGATATGGACATGTTTGTAGACAATAGGGAATGAACTGGTAGAAAGGAAGAACTTGAAAATAAGTGATAGCAAAAAAAAATTTTTTTTTTAAAAAAGCAAAAAACAAAAGGGGTGGCTTGGTGGCACAGTGAATAGAGAACTGTCCCTGAAGTCAGGAAGACCCAAGTTCAAATCTGGCCTCAGACACTTAACACACACACACAAAAAAACTAGCCATGTGACCTTGGGCAAGTCACTTTACCCCAAATTCCCAACCTTCTCCCTCAAAAAAAAAAAGCGAAAATAAGTTATAGCATGGGGAAGACCAAGGGGGCAATCTGTTAGAGGAGATGGCATAGAATGAGATCACCTGTGTAGGTAGAGGAGTTATCTTTGATAAGGATTCATTCACCTATTCATCTGAGAGAGGGAAGGACAAGACAGGGGCACGGAAGGAATATGAGTGATATGAGATAAAGAAAAAGGGATAAAAGAGAGCTCATGGTAAATGACCTCAATTTTTTTCTGTAAAATATGAGGTAAGTTTCTCAGCTGAGAGGGTGGGGGGAGAGAGCCATGGGAGATTTAAGGAGGGATGAAAAGATTTGTAAGCATTGCTATGGAGAGTCAGATTGTGAGCTGATAAGAGTAGTACAGTAGAATTGCCTAAGAACAGTAAGGCATCAGTGAAGGTTTCATAACATAAATTTGTAGTGGGACTAATCTAAACAATTGTGTAATTTTCTCCACCTTCACTCAGTAGTGCATGTGTAGAAATGAAGGTAGGATGACGGTAGTCACTGAAAGCTGAGGCTTACCAGGGCACCATCAGTGATATGCCAAATGGGCTAGGGACTCAAGAGAAGAGGTAAATATAGAGTTAAATTCATTCACCAAGGGATCAAAATGAGGATAAAAGAAGAAAGTGGCTAATTCAGGTGTATGGCTTGGGAAAGAACTAAGATGTCAAAGAACTGAAGGTCATAGTTTGGATGAAAAGTAGGGATTGGTAAGTGAAGGCAGAGGAAAAGGCAAAAAGACTGATTATGATCAGATTTGGAGAATTTGGAGGGATTCTTGAACACAGAGTAGTGAATTTGTGGGTGATGGCAAAATCAAGAGTATGACCATCTTTGTGGCTGAGCTGAGATGGAGGCCATAGAAAGTGAATAGGTGGAGGAACTGAGTGGTTAGGGTACTTAAGGGAGAATATACATACATATATATGTGTATATATATATATATGTATATATGTGAACACACACACACATACTAGTGAGAAGAGTGTGAGAAGAGCTGAATATTTGAAATTTCATTACCATGCTAATTGACTTGGTTTTTTGACACTCAAGCCCTTCTCAGCTCCCTACTTACCCTTACCCTATGACTGGAGGGCTGAAATTTGGAGCACTAAGCTCCTTCCAAAGTCTTCCCTTACAGAGAGAGGGCTCTGAATTTTCACAATGTTCCAGGTAACTCTCCATTTTCCACCAAAAGCTCTATGTTCTCTAATATATCAATAAACATTTATTAAGCCCCTACTACCTGCTAACTGCTGGGTTTACAAATAAGAAAAAAAAATATGTACTACCCACCCTCAAGGAGTTTACTATTTAAGGATAGAAGAAAACACACAAAAGGAAACTGAAAAGCTGAGGGGTGGGGAGGTTAAGAACGTACCTATTGTGAGGGGCATAGTGGAGAATTCAGCCAGAGAAATCCCAGGGTAGTGAAGTCAGAGGAGATATGGGGAAATGGAAATCTCACTCCCCACCAACTTTCTTCTTCTTCCCTCAAGGGACAGCACAGTAAGAGATGGAAGACCTAAGGTCAAAGAGAAGATTGTTCCTCTTTGCACCAAAGGATCTCCACATCCAGACAGATCAGGCTGGTGATAGGAGGTGGAAGTTGCCTTACACCGGCACAGGCAGAAGTCACCTAGACTGGCCCTTCCCACTCTCCCTTGGGACACACATAAGATCAAAGGAAGGTCTCTATCCACTTTTTACAGAAATATTTTGATTCACTTCTACATTCATAACTTATACAATTGTGATATTATATAAAATAGAATCAATTATGGGACAATAAAGTATCTGATGTCTATGTGGAAAACAGCTCAGTATTGAAAACATGACACCAACACAAAAATGACAGAATTGACATAGATCATGAGACAGTTAAAATCCATTATAGTTCTAACTACCTATAAATTCATTATGATTTCTCCTAAATAGAAGCAATATGGTTCCTAAACTAGTCAACCAGAAACATCTTATTGACCACTTGATACATATAGATGATATCAAGCAATAATGTTACATCGATAAACATATTAAACATTATCTTCATCTCAGGGAATCTTTCTCCAATGATATTAAAATGCATCTGGACTCAATAACTATATAATTTTAATGTACCACAAAAAAATATAAAGACCACAGGCTTCAAGCTTGAATCCAGAGATCATATTAATCCAATGGATGAAGGCAGAATGAACAAATACTTAAGTTATATTCGATATAGGGTGCAATACAGATAAAGATATCAAGAAAAAACCTATGGACATTCTGAAATCAAAACCAAATGAGAAGAAAATCTTTAAAGCAATAAAAACCAATACAATGAGAGTCATGACGGACACTTCTGGAAACACAAAAGGAATCATGACAGATTTGGGAAGCATCTTAACAAAACCCCCAAAACATTAACAAAACATAAGGCTCACCATCCTAAGGCCTAAAAGGAAGAGTTTTGAGCTGGCATATTCAGAAGACACTATAGATGTGTATAAAACCTATTGAAATACTTTTAGAAAATAAGCATCACTTCACCAAATAATAGTAAAGGACTGCAAAAAACTACGTGCTATTTATTTTATCAAACATAACCTAAATAGTTTGATTCTTGAAGGGATCTGAAATAATTAAGATCCAACAGTTGAATTAAAAGGAAACAGACTCAAAAACTTGGCCAACAAAATGTTAACAAAAAAAAAAAATCACCAAGTCATGATGATCTGTTTGTGAAAACAGAAGAGTGTTTGATGGCAGTTCAACCATCAGAAACTTCAAGAGTTATCCCTAAGGAATGTGGACGTAGTGAGCAATATAGACTTTGTAAAAAAAATAATAAAGCCTGTGAGACAAGTCACTGCCGGCTGCTAAAAGTTACCACTTACTTAATACCTAGTAAGACATGACCTGGTATCTGGAATAATATATCAGAAACTTTCATGGACTGACATATAATATGGCAGCTAGGTAATACAGTGGACAGAGTGTTAGACCTGGAGTCAGAAAAACTTCAGTTCAAATCCTGCCCTGGACACTTACTAGATATATGACCCTTGACAAGTCACTTAACCTCTTTCTACCTAAGTTTCTTCATCTGTAAAAATAAGGATAACAACACCTTCTTCCCAGTGTTCTTATGAGGATAGAATAATATATTTGTTGAGTACTTTGCAAACCTTAAAGTACTATATTACAAATACAGATCTCAAAATATCGCAGAGATCTCAACCAATATGTTGTACTGAAAACAGACAGAAATGTTGCTCACAAAAAACCTGTAAATGCACATATAACTTTGATTCATACAAACGTAAGAATAATATTTTAATATATGTCACCATTCTAAATATTCATGACATCTAAGCCATAGAAACTAAAAGTTTTCAATGTATAGAGACTTAGCTAAGAGATCCAAATCATGTGGGAACCGGATGAAGTATATTTCATCTCTGTTATCCTCTCTGCTACTAGAAGTATACCAATGACAGTAAAACTAGAGAGAATGAGTTTACATCCTATAACATGTAAAATATTACACTCATAAAAGTACATATTGCATACACTTGGGAAATAATCTATAGAACACTGAATATAAAGGAATAATAGCAAGATAGTGACTTGTTTCAAGACTGTTTCTACCCAAACCCCACAAAAAAAAAGAAAGAGATAATAATTATAGCTAAAATTTATATATATATATATATCACTTTAAGGTTTAGAAAGCATTTTACATATATGTAATAAGTGATAGTAAGTTTTATGGGATTTTGTTTTATTTAACGGTTGTATAATATTCAATTTCAGTGCAAAGTGCTAAAAGTACAAGCAAAAACTTTCATTCCTAAATTAATTCCTTAGAAGTTTTGCACAAATAGTAAGATTAAACCTATTTTCCTATTGCTTTTCCTTTACTTCTCACTGAAAGACACCATGAATCGGGCTAAGCATCAACTGATCTGGGTTGTACTCTGATTTCTGCCATTTAGCAATCCTGTGACTGTGGGCAAATTGATTGTGCTTAGTTTTCTTTATTTATAAAATGGTCATAATGATACTGATACTACTTAGGGTACTAGGTGAGTGGTTTGTAAACAGTAAAGTACTTTATGAATGTGACTATTATTAATTTCAATTGGTAGTACTTCCTAATTAGTTAAGTTTCTCTTAACCTCAGCTTCCCATTGTGGTTGGTCAATAAACACAAGTGAAATTTTAAAAGAAACTCTGAAATGTGTATTTATGTAATAACACTAATGGCTTACAGTAACAACTTTTACAAAATATTTTACATGCATAATTTCATTTGATTCAGGAGGTAGGTACTACAAGTATTAGTAACCTGTTTTAAGGTAAGGTAACTAAAGCTCACTGAGTCTGAGTGACTTGCTCAAAATCACACAGCAAATAAAAAACAAAGTCCTAGTGTGAACCCAAAATTGTAACTCTAGGATCAGAACTCTTTCTACTCAACTATGCTATACAATTAATTTTTAAAATTTTTTTGTTACATAGATGACATTTATTTTTAAAAGGCCAGATCAGTAGATTCATGACTATAATAAAACACTGATTTATTGTGTATTTATTTACAGTATTTTAGTTGATAATTGCTGTCTTTATTAGGGTCAATTAGAATATAAAAATAGTGTTTTTGAGTGATTAATTATGTCAGTGTTTACCCTTTATTTTTTCCTTGAAGCAAACATGCAGCAAATTTTAACATATTATTTTAAGGAAGTTAACTGGAAAGGATTCTGGTAAAATAGCAGAGTAGGTTAGAAAACTTTCAGCTCTCCAAATTTCCACCACAAAAAAAGTCAGAACATAGCCTCAGAGCAGCAGAAACAAACATAGGGTAAAGAAGTTGTCCTCCTAAGACAATCTGAGAAGACCCCAGGAAAGGGGGGCCGCTGGATAAAGAGGCAGCTTCAGCTTTACAAACTTTCATCTTGCAGACAGTGGGGGAGGGGGTAAACAAGGAGGGGATCTGACTGCTGAGAAGATTAAAGGACCTTCTACTGTCAAGGGATGCCAAGCACAGCTGTGCTGACCAGATGCATTCAAGGTTGTGGCTGCCAGGAGAAAGAGCTAACACACACGTGGTGAGTGCAGTAGTATGGGACAGGGAGACTGTTGGCTATGGGGACTTGCAGGAGAACAGAGTCCCTGGTTTCAATTCTATGGCAGGTAGGACAGCTGTATTTTGCAGCCACAAGAGGGAGAGCAGGGAGCAAGATCATTTGTGAGACATTGTGTCTGGGGGCCCAACCTGAGCTAAGGAGAGGAGAGCCCCAAGTTGGGCCTTGAGACAGATCTCAAAAAATAAGAGTAAGAAGGACCTGAGGCTTAGGACATCATACCCCATCCCTCAGAACTACAACTTAATTACATAAATAGCCACTTAAAAATTATTAAATAAAACAAAAAATAAATTAAAATGAGTAAGCAAAGGAGAAAGAACCTAACCATAGATAGTCTATGGGGATAGAGAAGATCTGGGTTCATATTCAGAGGAAGATAATAGAGCTTTAAAAAGTCACTCTTTTTTCAATGAGAAACATCAAATGGTCCCAAGCAAAAAAAAAAAAAAAGCTCTTGGAAGAACTTAAAAAGAACTTTAAAAATCAAATAAGAGAGATGGAGGAAAATTAGGGCAAAAAAAAGACAATCCAAGAAAATTGTGAAAAGTCAACCAACTGGAAACAGAATCAAAAACCCACTGGAATAAAATAATTCCTTGAAAACTAGAATTGGGCAAGAAAAAACTAATGACATTCTAAGACACCAAGAAATCATAAAACAAAATCAAAAGAATGAAAAAAAAATAGAAGAGAAAGTGAAACATGTCATCAGAAAACCAACTGATCTGCAGAACAGATAGAAGAGAAATAACATAAGAATAGTCAGACTACCTGAAAATTATGGTTAAAAAAAAAAGAATCGATACAATATTACAAGAAGAAGGCAAAGTAGAAATAGAAAAAACTCACTGATCACTACCTGAAAGAATCCCAGGAGTAAAACTTACAGGAATATCATAGGCAAATTTCAAAGGTCCCAGGTTAAGGAGAAAATATTGCAAACAAGAAGAAAAAAATTTAAAGATTATGGTGCTATAATAAGGATTAAACAAGATTTAGCAGTTACTATACCGAAGGACTGTAGGCCTTAGAATTCAATATTCTGTTGAGCAAAAGAGCTGGGATTACAACCAAGGGGAACTTACCTAGCAAAGTTAAATATAATCCTGGATAAAAAATAATGGACATTTATCAAACTCAAAGACTTCCAAGCTTTTGTGACAAAAAACACAGAATTTAAGGGAAAAATTGACATATAACATCTAGGAGAAATATATGGTAAACATTAAAAAACAAGTATAAGGGACTCAATAAGGTCAAACTGTTTATATCATATATGTGAAAATATTGGCAGTACCTTATGATTGTCATAATTATTTCAGTAGTTTGAAAGAAAGGAATGGGCTGAGCTGAGTATGATGGGATGATTCTAAAAAAATAAAACTGTGTAGGGAGAGGTAAAAAGGAGTAATTATCTCACACAAATGAGGCATGAATGGAAAATCTGATTCAGAAGAAGCTAGTAGGGGGAAAGGCAGGTAATGTTGGAAGCTTATTCTCATTAGGAATGAGTTAAAGTAAAGAGGAAACAACATATATATATATATATATATATATATATATATATATATATCTAGAAGGGTATAAAAGTCTTTTAAATTCAGAAAGAAATAAGAGGGAAAGGGGATAGGATGGGGGAGAGGAAGAAGAAAAGGGAAGGACCCTTAGAGGGGTGGGTAGACTAAAGAAGAGGAGGGCAAGGTAGAGCAATGGCAAGCACAGAAGTAGTTCACACCTTGTTCCAGCTATTGAATTAACATCTTGTTTCAGTTCAAGTTTCTTTTGAGCTTTGTATCAAGTCTGTTAAGAAATAGAAGGTGTGAACCCCACAACTTGTGAACCCTAAAACTCATGAACTCCTGCAACGGGAAGGGGAGGAGCTAATGACCAGATAAAAGGAGAATTTCCAGGCTAGAGACAGAAGAACTGAGAAGAGGACCCTTGTGGTGGCAGAGGCAAGAATGAGAAAACTTCTGGTATCCCAGCTCTCTGTTTGTCTACTGTTTGAGATACTTTTTACAGAAGCCCTGGGACCTTACTGGAAGCCCTGAAAGAGGATTTTCTGGTTGTATGTTTACAGAAGTCCAGGAGGAGGGTTTTGGAGGTCCTGGGACTTTGCTGATGATTTGTGCTGACCTCTTCGACCTTGTTTATGGGTCTGTGTTAATTTCTTTTTTTTTTTGGAGCAGGGAAGGCAAGGCTATTTGGGTTAAGTGACTTGCCCAAGGTCACAAGGTTAGTAAGTGTTAAATGTCTGAAGCAATATTTGAACTCAGGTCCTCCTGACTCCAGGGCCAGTGCTCCATTCACTGTGCCACCTAGCCACTCCATCTGTGTTGATTTCTATGATGATGATTTGTGCTAACCTCTTGGACCTTGTTTGTGGGTCTGTGTTGATTTTTATGTTGCTGGTTTGTGTTGAGTTCTCAGACTCTGTTGGTGGGTCTCAGTTGATTTCACAGGCAGATAGTGAATTGATGATGGTGCTGGCAATGTGGATGAATATTATTGTGACTTTGTAAAGCCGTTGTCTTCCAAGAAACAGGAACTGTGAAGGACTTGAGGTGGTCTGGATACTGTGAACTTCACTATGGAGCAAGAACTGGATGAAGAACTGGACAAGGAGCTCAACAAGGAACTGGGAGCTGCCTGTCTTTGAACCCAGGTGACACTTGGAGCTGGGACCATGGAAGAGGAACCATGGAAGCTGAGAGCCAGCCTCAAGTCAAGCTGAAAGAAGACTTTACTTGGATACTGTGTAATAGCTGAGAAGATTGTGATTTACAGTGACCTAGGGGTAGAGAACTTTGACTTTTGTATTTTGTGATTGAATTAAGGATTTTGTTATTGACTAAATGAATGTACTTTGTTTAAAACTATATGATCACTTTGGTGAAAACTATGTGGCCATTTTAGTGATAAGTTGTTGAGTTGTAACATGGTGAATGCTGTATTTTGATTTTCTGTGATAAGTTGTAACATTGTGAATACTGTATCTTGATCTTCTATAAAGGTTTTGCTCTGATTTGTTATTGAATAAATAGAGAGCTCAGTATACTATGTAATCTGAACTTTGAAAGCTGTTCACAGCAGCAGTCCTCTGGAAAGCTGCTTGTGATTGGCTTTACAAGTGAGGAGGGATAGGGTAAACAGGATGAGAAGGATAGTGAGAAAAAATAGGAAGGAGGAAAATACACACAAAGTAATTGTAGCTTAGAATGTGAATGGGATGAATTTATCCATAAAACAGAAATAGAAGATTAAGAATTTGAATTCAATGGTATGTTGTTCTCAAGAAACATTATAAAAATGAGATATACATACAAAGATAAAATAAAGGGCAGGAGTAGAATTTAGTATGTAAAAAAAAGCAGCAAGAGTAAACATGATCTCTGACAAAGTTAAAGTTAGAACAGATTTAACAAAAATTGAAAAACAGAGAAACTACACTATGTGTCTGCAATGTTATCCAATATTGTTTTAGACCATTTAAAATATCTAGACAGTATAAAATATCTGAACATATACTTGCCAAAACAGTTTTATTGTTTTATATTGAATCCTCTTTTATGGTCTGCTGTGTACATGGCAATATTTTGTTTTGTTTTGTTTTTTCCATTTTGTGTTTAAGTTTACGATATAAAAATTTACAAAAAAAAAAAAGAACTTAAGGAAAGTTCTTATTGCCCTTAAAGAAATCAATTCAATAAATATATCATGAGTTTAAAAACATAAATGTGACTACCAGCTTAACCTAATAATCTGTTGATCATTAAAGTCTATTACCTAAGAGGATATTGCCTAAAATGCATTGCACTTCCAGGAAATTTTCACATCTCTTCTTTTTCTTTGAAAAACTTTAGTAATTCAATTTTTCTTTTCAAAATTTCATCCTATAAAATTCAATAAATAAAATATTTTGGTTTTATATTATATGTGTGTATGTGTGTGTGTGTGTGTGTGTGTGTGTGTGTGTGTGTATAGTTGTTGTTCATCCTTTGTTTTCAAAGAGGACCAATGATATCATGGGGTGATGTCTTGACTTTTGCATGAACTAGATTTAAGTGAGGCAGCATAGTCCAAAGTTGTCAGCCTTACTCTCTCCTTCAGAGTCACTGAAATCCAGTGCAGAACAAGTCAAGATGACCAGAGATGGCCCAGGCTATAGTAGATGACCTTGGCATCTCTGATATCTGATTAACCTCTATGCACTTAACAGCACCTGCTTCAGCCACCTTCATTGCCATTGGAAGAAATTGTTCTCATCTGCCCATTCCACTGAGGGATATATTCGCAAACTGGGAATAGACATCCCCATAATTAACTGACAGATTTGAGGTCTGTTGGTTAACCTCAACCTGGTTTAACTCATCGGTGAAGACGGTTTTACCAGGATGTGGCTGCTATACTTGCAACAGTTTCTTGGAGACAGAATTGAGAGTTGGGTGAATCAAATGAACACCAAAGAGGGATGAGCAAACCTGAAACAGCCTTGGCAAGCCCTCTCACCAAAGGTACTTGTGCTCCCTGAACACCCATAAACATACATCCAAGACTCTCTCTCCATACTTAACAAGTCTCTGCTTAAAGGGCTCCAAGGAAAGGGAAAACACAATTTCCTGAGGCAACACATTCCATTTTTGGATACCTCTATTATCAGGTTTTTCCAGCTTCTAACCTGTATTTACCTCTTTTCAACTTCCCCCCACTATTCCTGATTTCACTCTCTTAGGCCAAAAAGAACAAGTACAATTCCTCGTTCACATGACACTCCATCAAATATCTAAATAACAGCTATTATGTCATCAGATCTCTGTCCCTTATCTTCCCCTCCTCCACACCATTCTTCCTTTTTCCAAGGTAAACATAGCCAGGTTCTTCAACAGATCCTAAGGGTCTGTCTGGTTTCTCTCTAATTTTATCAATGTCTTTCATAAAACATGATGCCCACATAAATAGTCCCCCATCTCTGCAATGAAGGGGATATATCTTCTTAGCTCTTCCATAGTGCCATGCTTGGCCACTATAATAATATAGGGTTCCATTTCCCTTTTTTGCTCTTTTAATTTATACGGTTTTATTCATTACATATAGTATTTTCCCAATTATGTTTACTTTACCAGGGTTCTCTGAATTCATCAAATTCACTGACTTCTACAGCTTGGTTACATTACAATAATCCATATGCCACAATATTTTTAGATATTTCCTAATAAATGAGGACTTGCTGTTTCCAATTTTATGCATATAAAATGCCATTATTAATAGTTTGGTAGATGTGAGACTCATTTCTATCTTTGACTTGCTTGATGTACATGCCTAAAGTATATGTGAGTCTAGGCCAGAAAATATTGATATTTCATTCACTTTATTACCATGCTTACACACCGCTTTATAGAACTGCTGAACCAGTTCACAGTTTTTGTAATACTATATTAGTATACCTATCTTTCTATAGTGGGATAGCTAGGTGGTGTAGTGTAGAGAGTACTAGGCCTGCAGTCAAGAAGGCTCATCTTCCTGAATTAAAATCTGGCTTTAGACATTTACTAGCTTTGTGACCCTGGGCCAATAACTTAACTCTATTTGCCTCAATTTCCTCGTCTATAAAACGAGATGGAGAAGAAATGTCAAAGCGCTCCAGTATTCCTACCAAGAAAACCCCAAAAGGGGTCATGAAGAGCTAGACACAATTGAAAAAATTACTGAACAACTTTTTCCATCTTTTGTTATCTTGTAATTTCAGAAGTGGAAGGAAGAAGGATTTCATAGTTGGGCTTATTTACAATTTAGTCATTATTAATAATGAGAAACAATCTTTCATATGGTTGTTAATAGTTTGCAATTCTTTTTTAAAACTATTCATATTTTCTCATTACCTTTCCATAAGGTAACAGCTTCTGATCATATATATCTGTGTTAATTCCATGCATATTTCAGATATCAGACCCTTATTAGAAAAAAAATAGTTTAAAAGACTTTTTCCTAATCTATTTCCCTTATTATCATAGCTACTTTGACTTTATTTCTGCAAGTCTCTCAATTTCATGTAATTGAAATAATTTTGTCTTTTGTGAACTCTCCCTTTCTCATTTACAGATTCTCTCCTTATTATATATCTTTGTATTTCACCCACCACCCTCCACCTTGTGCCTAGCATATTAGTCTGCACAAGACAAGTCTTTAATATGTATTTGTGACCTGATGAACTCCCTCTTTTTGTAAATAAGAAAAAATGGGAATAATAATATCTACTTCCCAGGATTATTGGGAAGATCAAATGAGAGATAATAATTATAAAGCACTTGAGAGATAATAATTATAAAGCACTTAGCACACTGTCTGGCCCATGGTAAGTGCTATATAAATTATAGCTATTATTAATTATTATTACCACCACCGTTATTCATTCATTCATATATGCATATATGTATGTGTATGTTTAGTGTGTATGTACAAGTATGTGTACATATATCTGTATGTGTGTAGGTATGCATATACACATCTACCTGTGTGCACTTGTGCATACATATTTGTATGGTATAAAATATTTCTATAGAAACGTACGTTTTACAGATAAGCATATGGTAATATGTGGTATGTATCTAAATATGTGTAGATGGGTAGCATCTACACACATATATACATACACACCCATATATACATACACATATGTCTCATTCAGTACTCTTATTCTTTTACCTATCTTTCAGAAGGTGAGTAGCACATTTCATCATTAATCCTCATAAATTGTGATTGGTGATTATACTGATCAGAGTTCCTGTCTTTCAGAGTTGTTTGTTATTATGTTGTTTTAATATTGCTGTTAGTGTATAATTGTTCTCTTGGTTCATAGGATTTTCTCAGATTTTTCTGAAACTATACATTTCATAACTTCTTAGAGTATTCCATCACATTTATATACCATAACCTGTTCAGCCATTCCACAATTAATTCACACCCCCTAAGATTCCTATTATTTGTTACCTCAAAGAGAGTATAAATATTTTAACACAGTACAGTAAGTTTAGTTAAGAGTTTGTTTTTCCTAGGACTAATTCTGTGTTTCCCCGATAATAAGACCTATCCCGAAAATAAGCCCTCCCCTTACTGTGTAAGATTCCTCTAAAATAAGCCCTATTGAGATTGCTACTGTAGTGAAGGTGATCCCCTGCGCTACATGCTACATTACGGTACCCTCTGTATGCACCGTTTCCCCCCCCACGATGAAACGCACGCCGCGCTCTGAGCCGCATCCAATCAGAGCTGCAACAGTGAGTGTTCTTTATTGAATTCATTATTGAATAAAGGTACATTTTTTTGTTCACATTTACCTGTTTATTAAAATTGCTGTCAATGTTCATTAAAATAAGCCCTCCCCTGAAAATAAGCCCTCTGGTGTTTTTCTGTCCAAAAAAATTAATAAGACAGTGTCTTATTATCGGGGAAACACGGTTTTTCCCTTAATCAACCATCTTTCTAATTCCCTTTTCTTTTACTGTTGAATTAAGTATATTTCTTTACTCAACTGGGTATGTATATTCTTTCCTCCTCTAACCAGTTTAGATGAGGGTAAGGTTCAAGTATTAACCATATCCCCTATTTCTTCCTCATTTTTTGTCAGTTTCTACTTGTTACACAGATTATGCAAGATAATTTTCCCTAATCATGTTTTCCATTCCTTCCTCACCCCATGTATTATTCTTCCCCTTTAAGATCCTAAAGATATAACAACCATGTCTAGACTTTCTGTCTAATAGACTCTGGAGTGTTTTCTTAGATGGTTCACTGGCATCAAATAGAAAAGGTACAGCCTCTGATGTAGGTGAGCAAACTCCAACCTAAGGTCATCTAGAACTAGTGATGAAAAAATAAATGCTAACACATCTAACTACCTGGGTGATCAGAGGTTACAATCAGGATAATAGTATTTGTAGTGAAGTTGTTTATTGCCTTGATATAATTGACGTCATTTCACATTAGACCATCATTTTGTGGTAATGTGTTTCAATATTTGTTTTTTACAACTTGCTTTTCAAGTATTAAAATAAGTATATGTCTGGTTTAGATTTATAAATAATATGAGTGTGTTTGTGTAAAACTGATAAAATAATATATGAAAATATAATATACAAATATATAAGTTAAATGTAAATATATTATATTATATATATATATAATGTATACAACTAGAATCCCCACATGCAAAAATTTAGTAAGCAATCTTATCATTAGTTATCAGGTATAAATCAAATTAATTACTAAACAAATTAGGTCTCTGACCAACAATCAGAACTTGGGTGCAACCAGCTAACACCCATAACAATAACTATAATAAACCCAACACAACTCCCAGTCTTCAGCTTGACCTTGGGTCATAACCAAGGTAGCTCCTGCATTCACCATTCCCCACTTGAGAAGACTCAAGTATCTGCTTAAGGGCAGTACTAACTGACTAAATGAGATGGAGGGAAACACGTGGCCTGTGACTGCACAACGAGGAACTTTTGTCACTGAGGACCAGTTAGAGATGTACTTACTAGAAAGTCCTAAGAACCATCAGGTTGGTGGTTCATTCCTAGTGGGGTTAAAGTTAGTATTGTTTAATAGAAAGTAGAAACTGACGTTTGTATGCATATGACTGAAAAAGTTTGATTACTAGCATTGAGAAGTGTAAGTCTAATTAATGTTTCTGTTGCACTACTTGGCATATATAACAGCAAACTGGTTTTGGCACCATGTTACATTATCACACAATTAGAGTTGGAAGTGACCTTAAAGATTATTATGGGCTAGATTTGACACATCTACTTCCTCTGGTAATTCAGGTTTGATATTAGAATGAAATAAGATAAAATAAGTATGACAGTTCAACACTCCATAAAATTCAACAGTTGACGAAAGGAAATTTACTTGGTCAAAGCAAGGGAAGATACTGAACAAGAATATGCATCAAGGACACAAACTGATTCAGCTGAGTGATGTTCCCCTGCTTCTAAGTTGATCTTCCAGCCAGAGGCAGGTTTAGAGAGATTTTTACTCAGGTGACCCAGAAGTAATTTCAATCACTCCAGTCTTTGGTCACCTAAGCCATGTCTTGAGAATAGTTTCAAGGCCTTTTAAGGAAAAAGGAATTTAATTTGCAGAGGTTCAGAAGGATTAGAATCTTGCTCCTATCACAAAAGTTATCTAGTTCAACTCTCACATTTTATAGAAATGTCAGATCTTTAACCAAAGAAGTTAAGCGGTTTTCCTAAGGGGAAAAAGATGTTGCAGAGCCAAGATAAAAACAGGGCATATTGGGAACAATCATCACACATTACAATAGGTTCCAGAGCAATGAGGCTTCCAAATCTAATCCCTTGGAGAGGCTTCTACCTTCACTATCTGAGTACCAGAGGGATTATTTCTACTTGTGGCCCTCATTCAGGCAAGGGTCCAGGATCCATTGCAAGTACTGACTTAATCACAGAAAACAATAAACAACATCCATAGTTCTGGCCAAAGATAACTCCACAACCAAGTTAAATCTATAAGTCTATTGAGTTAAATATGGAAAAGTCTGTATTTCCATTATAATATTGTTGATCAAGAGGGGGTCTTAAAATAACAATTTCATAAATGTTCAATTCATATAAGGAAAAGTACAGTAAAATAATTGGCTTCAAGTTTGATTCTGCATACTCTAAATCAACTGAAAAGACATAACTCATTTCCCATTCAATTATTTTGGTATAGGACCTAAAAACAGATAACATATTCCTTACATAACACCAATAAGGAGATTATTGAAGCACAGAAATCATATACCAAATGTTAGCTTAAAATAAATTAAAATGTTAGTAAAAGATACACTCTTCACAAATGAAATTAATACTGAAAAAAGAAACTATTACTCTATGACTATGGACAATTTTAGAATGATTCTGATATTTTATTTTATACTTTTAAACTCACGAAAAATTTAATTATGAAGAGAAATATTTCAGGATCCAATTAAATAATGCATTTTTGGACTGTGCTCCAATAGTTAATCAAGGTCAGCACTGTTAAAAATTTCTGATCGAATAGAAAATGGTTTTATACTCATTCAAAATCACAAGTATCATTCATGCTGTCCCTAACCTTCCTACTATCAGACATCCATTCATTTCCTAAAGAAAGCCACAATTAAGAATACACACACACACATACACACACACAAATATGTATATGCTTGTGCATGTATTTATATGTGGGTGTATGTATGTATATATATATGTATGTACATATGTGTATATATAATTACCAACTAGTTTTAATTTTATTAGAATTCTATTTTGGTTCCAAAGTAGGATGCAGGGTGTAGGAAAAATACAAACATTTTTCAGCACTCTGGAAGAAGTAGCATACCTGTGCCTTCATCTGAATCTCCCAGAGGAGCTCAGTATAGTGCTGCTCCAAATCCTTCTTTTGTTTCTGCCAAGAGCTCTCCTGTGCTTTAATCTGTTCTGCCACTTTATTAAAAGTATCTTCCTGGGTCTGCTGAAGCTCCCTCAGAGTATCAGTCTTGTTTTTACAAATATATTCTAGATGAGTTATCTATGTGGTTATATAATAGACACAAGAAATAAGGTCAAATCATTTTTTCCAATTCACAATGTTTTTTCTCATTTTCATTTTCTTTCTAAATGATAATAAAAAAAACTAAGCCAGACACAAATTAACACATTAAGAGAGAAGCTGAGATAAGTTTATACTGTATATTTTATCTAGAAATAAAAGCATTTAGTTCAGTATTGATATCATATAAGTTATACTATTAATATGATCACTCCTTTTTTCTCCAAATAAATTTTTATATTTAAGATATATTTCAACAAAGATATTCAAGAGATGATATAAAGCAAAAAAATTAAGTGAGAAGCTATACAGCTCCCCTTAAAGGGCAAGCAAGAATCTCCATTTAAGAAAATCTCTCCAATTCTATATACAATGAATTTGCATACAATGAAATAAAATGTTTCATACTGGTTTGAGTATACAAATAAGAAGCTTTGAGGAAAGGCCCTTTCTTTTTCACATATCCTTTTGTGTATTAACTAATGAAATTTAGAAGTTATAATAATAACTGGAGCACACTGAAAAAGTCTGTACAATCATAATAGGATTAAATATAATTCCAATAGTTAATCAAGTTCAGCATTGTTAAAAATTTCTGATCAAATAGAAAATGCTTTTATAACTCATTCAAAATCATAAGTATCATTCATGCTGTCCCTAACCTTCCTACTATCATCATTCCTAGAACATTCTAGTGACCCTACTAATAGGATCAGAGCCAAAATTATCAATAGTAAGGAACTCCTGACATTGGGCCAAGAAATTGTTTCATGTCTCCAACAGATGAGAAACTTATGGAACCGTTTTTCTCTTCCTATCCCTCAAGAGCAAATGTCAGTACAGCCAAGATCTGGAATCCTTCTCCTAGACCACATGAACATAGTTTTGACCAGCTAGTTTAATAGAGCCAGAAAATGAACCAATATCTTTAACAGCAACATGTCCACTAAGCCAGTTTAATTTATTATAACCTAAAGAAGGATTTTGAATGTGTTTCCTTTGGAAAGACTAAAAGTTTAAGTCTTATGAAATAGTAAAGTAATCATAAATGTCTACTGTTCTTACCTCTCAAAAATATTTACTACATTATGAACCATAGATTTTATAATTAAGAATATCATTACCTTTTAGAAAACATGTTATAAGCATGTAATTATTTAAAATTTATTTATAAAATAATAATACCTCATTTTTACCAAATCAATTATTTTAAGATTATATTTTTAGGTAACTATAGCTTGCTTCTGTTTTATGCTAAGATAAAGTGTTGGTTTATTAGAGTAAATGACTAAGTCCTTTGAATTGCTTCATCAGTAAGATTAATTTATTTTCTTTTAATTAGGTCCCTGTGGCTAATACTGGCTAGTAGTATTAGCATGTCCTGCACAGAAAGTGGAGCTTAGAGACTTCATACAGACTTCAGTCACATTTACATGCCCACAGCAATGGCATCAAACTGAGTTGTAGACAAGCCATAATTAATGGTATTGAATTATTAACATCCAAATTCTTTTTGAAATAAGATGAATGTCAGCCTTTCTTAATGATACTGTGATGTGGACAAATGTCACTGAATTTAATAGAGGTATCTGGTGCCTGAGGACAGTTACCTTCTCATTAGCCCTGTTGAGGTCTAAGATCAGGGCATCAACATTCTCCTGCAAGACTGCACAAAGCTCAGACCAAGAGAATTTATCCAGCATGCCTTCTGGTTGTTTTATAAGCACACAGCCTGCTACCAAGTGCTGATATAAAGTATGAAGGAAGGTTAGTTTCTCCTGTGAGGAAAGCAAAAAAATTAACTTCAGTATATAAACATTGTAGGAATTCAAATGTACATATACTTCCAAAGCCTGAACAAGATCATAAAACAGAATTTCAAAATGCAATAGTTTTAATGAAATTATTTTCACATTCTAAGAAAAGAAAATACACAGAATAAAGTAAACTATTTGTAAATTGTAATTCTTAAATATTTATAACTGTAATATACATATTTTAAGTTTCTTACAAGAAAGGTATGTTATTTAATCCAAAGTGTAATTTAGAATGTTACTATATTTTTAAAAGAATTTAAATAATTTCAGCATTTCCCATGTACACATATTGCTCTAATTTCTTCTTTTCTTTCCAGCTCTCAGGTTTTAGGCATTTTATAGGCAATCTATTCCAAGCCCCTTAAGTTTATCAACCAGTGAAATGAGGGTTATAAGATAGATAAGCCCATTGTATTTTTCCCCAAATATATGCTCTTCTGTCCTAGCATTAAACATATAAAAAGTACATAGCATTTTTTTCATTGTTACAAAGGGATAGTATAACTCATTTCCCATCAGAAAAACAATGTGATAGATAAAATGCACAAGATAAAATATCCAAAAAGGCATATTAGAAACATGAAACAAAAGTGATCTATTCAAAGGCATAGGGAAATTGAAAAAAAAAAAAAACACCACTCACTTAAGAGAAGAATTTAACATGAAGCAGACACATTTATTTTTGGAATCTGACCCAAGGCATAGACTCTGAAAATAAGCTTAGAGTAAAGCTAGAGTATAAAGTTTTCATATATAGAACACAATCTAATAAGATTATCTTTCAAGAAATTGCTATAAAAAAACTCTTATGAGAAATTTATTAAAATGATACTTTATCACAAGGGAAATCATAGGACTTACTTAAGAAATTTTCCCTTAACTTATTTAAATGACGTACTTTATACTTACGCTATGCAGCATACATAGCAAAGTACCTTTTCTAAACGGAGTACTTTAAAAAAAAGAAAATTGAACATGGCCTTAAAACCAAAACCTAGGTTCAGAAATCAAGAGAAAGTTTATAAACGTACTCTGAGTTGTTAATTTGATAGGTTAGTATTCAACTGCTGAACTGGTCAAAGATCTTATTCAAAATAAATTATTCAATGTAGTATACAGGCATTAAAAAAAAGTTCCCTAAACATATCATCAAGTGATCAAGAACTTTTTCAGTGTTAACAATTGTGTTGCCATTGTAATCTTTTTGCTTGGGCTATGATAAACCAGGCATGATAATCATCCATTTGGCATGAAAAAGAAATCCCAAGACCCAAAATCAATTCACACATGTTGAACCCAACCACAATGCTGTAGACATGCTGACTTTACAATACAGTCAGGCTTCTAGTTTCCTTTACTTTAATCATTATCTGATGTGTAGAACAATTCCAACTGCTTCATGTGGACACAATTTAAATCCCAGACTGTAAAAATGATGGAAAGAATGTTTCTATTTCACTCAGTTGGCATTATTGTTCATGTTTGTTAGAGTAATGAGCTCAATATGCAGAACAATTCAGATAAGTTAGTTCCTTGCTAGCTAGACTAGTTGTATACCTCAAGTCAAAATAAAATATAAGACAATTTACTTGGTTAACAAAGAATTTTCCTATGAGATAAACATGTTTTGCTACAGTATGAATTAATTTAATTCAACAAATATGTTAAACACCTACTATTTGTAAGACATTGTGCTTTAAGCAGTGGTAATATAAACAGGACAGAAATCCTACTCTAAGGGAACAGACAATCTAATTTAGGAGAAGGATAAGTATACAAATAACTTTGATTAAAAAAAAGATGTAATATGCCAGAAGAGGTCCAAGCAAAATAACAATAATAATAATAGCTATTATTTATATGGTATCAACTATGTGTCAGGTACTATGCTTAGTACTTTGCAAATATTATCTCATTTGATCCTCATAACAACCCTGGGAGGTGGTGCTATTATTACTCCCACTTTACAACTGAGGAACCTGAAGCAGACAGGGTTTAAGTGACTTGCCCTAAGTCACACAGTTACAAAGTACTGGAATCCAAATTTGGACCAGGTCTTCCTGACTCCAGGGCTAGCATTCTTTCACACTATGCCACTGACTGGGAATAGGAATAGGAGGCAGGGTAGGAAGGAAGGAAAAAAGAAACATTTCAGACATAGAAGATAAGTAAGCAAAAGTAGGACAATAATAGCAAATAGATAATAATCAAGCATGTCCAGAAATGTAAAACATATACAAAGAAGCATGATTTAAGGGTTCATGTATATTAAAATGTATAGAAACAGCCTTGAATGACAGGATCAGCAGTTCATATTTTATTCAGTAGCCAACAGAAAGTCAATACTGAAGTTTGCTGAGAAAAGCAGCAGCAGGATCACAACAATCCATTAGGAAGATAATGGTACAAAGGATAGACTGAAGAAGGGAGAGACTCCAGCTAGGAAAACAAGTTAGAAAATTAATGAAATATTTTAACTGAGAAGAGAAAGAGCCTGAAACAGAATAGCAGCAGTGGGAGTAGAGAGGACAGAACAAACAGTATATGTGAACTACCATGCTGTGAGTTAAAATTTGAAAATGAAGAAGGCCTTAATGACTGGTGTTTCATAGATTTCTGAGATTTAACTAGTCTAATAATTAGTACTTTGAGATCATAAAATTTTAAGATTATTAAAATGGAAATCTATAATCAGCATACAAGGTACCAGAGAAGTACATTTTAGAGCCAATCTACTTGGCATGGTAAACACCTTCAGTGTAGGGAATGTTGCATTTGTATTTGTATCCTCACTGCCTTAGCATAGTTCCTTGCTTAATAAATGCTTGTTAACTGATCGATAGAATGAAACTGCGAATATCTCACCTTGTAAAATAGTATGACAAAGGAGTAACCAATTTTAGGGATGTAATATGCATATTTCAAAATATATAGCATAAATTTATCTTTGGAAATAATTCACAGATGACCAAAAGTAGCCATTCTGATGTATGTAAATGTATAAAACAAGATTAGATGAAGACCTTTTCTGACAGTGCTTTTGTCTCTAGTAATACCTCAATATCCTTATGGAAAGCCTGGGAAAGCTTCTGGATTTCATTTTCAGACTGTGCTACTCGCATTTTCTCTTTCTCCCAACAGTGTAGAACATTTTGGAGTTCCACTTTTAAAGTGCCTATTATAGATTCTCTGTCTGCATACTTAGTTCGCAGGTGATTTAACTCCTGATTGACATTAACCAATTTATCTTGTGCTTCCTGTCAAAGACACACACACACACACACAAAAGTGGCTAGTAAGTTTATCTGATAAAACATTTGAGCAGGTGACTTCTCAATAAGCATAGTGAAGTACATAATTTTTTCCCCAGGGGAATGGGGAGGGGAAAGAAAGTACTTGAGCTAAACCAGAAAGATAGCTTGAGGTGAAATTAACACAGATCCTAAAGATTTTACTAACAAATGATGTGATTCAAAATTACTCTGGCATCTTATTTGCTTCCTTTCATTCTCAAAGTTTTCTATTAGAACTTTTTTTCTTTCAGAGAGCTACTAGTCCAATATCATCAAATATAATTACCTCAGTTGTAATATATATGATAAAATATATAATATATATGCTAAATTAGCAGTCTGAGGTACAGGTTAAAAAACCTATATGAAAGCTTTTTCTTTACTAAATTCCTAATTATTTTGTTGCCATTTATGTTTTGATGGAAATGTTTTACTTGCAAATCTGAAAATTGAAATGTTTTAACATTTACACTAAGTAATACTACTACTTATTAATAAGATGTCCATCTTCCAATAAAGCCTTTAGTAATAAGAAAAGTGCATTTATGATTCACTATTAACACAAGTGCTTTAGATGAGAAATTTTAGCTCTTTTAACCAACCTTTTCATGTACTTGTGATATTTACATGTTAAAACTTTTTTTAAAAATACTACCATGTGTCCATAAACTAATACAATAAAAATTACACAAAAAGTGGACACTCAGGAGTTTTAAGTTGAATTTTGTCTTGGCACAATAAAGTACGAGCTAAGAAACTTAAAAGTTTTAAATGTCATTATGTCAAATTACAAAGCTGTTTAAATTAGTGATTCTCAGCTCTCCTAACCAGAAAAGACATGAAAAGCAATTTTCTTTCCCAAAATGATCAAAATGTATTCCAAGTTAAAAGTTTCCATTCTTTTTGTATCAAATTATTTTAAGAATAACACTACATTTCAAATTTTATCCTTTGTCTTTTTTGGAATTTATGGCATTATATTTAACTTTTATAAACTAGATTTAATTTGATCATAAACATATATTTCCCAGGAACATAAAAACAATTCCAAAACAATATATATGAAGAATGATAAAATACCATTTTTAAATCTTTGGCTGAACAATATGAATTTTGAAAAATGTTAAACTAAGAGTAGCTTATATAAGATACATAAAATATATTAAATAAAATATTTGAAGGTAAAATTGTCACTGTTCTAATACAAACTTTTTCATAAAGATGAAATTTGGGGTTATCTTAAAATCCAAAAGCATTCAATATGAAGGTTACTATTAAATGTGATAGCAAAATAAAAAACTCTATTTCCAAAAGGGAAAAATAGTATTCTAAACAACTATACCTTTAGACTTTTCTTTTGACATTCCATCTCCTGTTTGGTAGAATCAAGTTCCCTAAATGTTTTTTCAGAAGTCTTTTGTAGGCAGTTTAGCTAATAAAAAAGAAATAAAAGTAATTTTTAAAAAATTTTACAAACAATAACATAAAAAGTTAACTATTAAATATTTTATTGTATAACCAGAGGTTATATCAGAGCATCTATTTTAATTTTTTAATTCAATCTCAAAATTGTAATTTACTTAGCTTATGTAGACCCTGTCATAAGTTTAAATTATAAAAAAAGGAGAGAAGGTACTCAAGTTTAAAATCTCAGTGATATTTTCATAAAACTTTATTAGATGCCACAAATCTTTATTTTTTTTCACTTCCACTGTAAATACTTTAATTATTAAAAATTTTAAGACCAAAGAGCCAAAAGCAGTGGCATCAATAAGGAAAAATAAGGATAGAGATGACTGCTCATTCTACACATGTTGAAGGTATTCAGTGGGTCTCTGGCTCCATATGACAATTTCAGGGTCAGTCACATGCAGTCCTACTGGGAAGGCTTGTGGCAGGTCATCAGTTGGTCCTTCACTGCTTGTGATTTATTTTCTTTGACAGTTCATTCTTCTTTCTGTCAGACTGCTCTTTTTGCTTTCTTTGCAACCACCCCCTTGGTCTCCCCACTGCTGTCTCTGGCACTGTTTCACAACAAAGCGCATTACTAAGCCAAAGCCTGCTGAGTCGACTTTTCAACTGCGCTGAGGATCATGTGACATTCATCCTCCCAAATAACAATTCGCCGTGGGTAACATGTTCCTGGTTACTTTGCAGCTTCCAGACCTGGGCCTCAGAAGAGTTTCATAAACTACTAACAATACTAGTTACCTTATCTCACTGGGAAAGTCCTAGAAATATTTCCTATTTACAGAAATGTGATTATTTCCATGGTAACTTTTTTGTGATGCTTGAACAACCACAAAGGGCATAAAAAAGACAATTCATTTTCTTCATCCCTCCCCAAAAAAAGGGGGTGAGTGGAGGGAAACCTTCTAAAACTGGAAGTTAATGGTTGTATCACCTATACATAGTGCTCAGCACAATGCTTGGTATGTAGCAGGAACTTAATAAATGTTTGTTGACCTAATGACTTGACTCTCAGGCCAATAAAAACCAAAACGTGTGAATGCAAACTTAAAACTCACAATCTATGTTATGTAACTTTTCCTTACTTTGAACAATCTGATCATTATTCTGCTAACTAATTGCAACTAATATAATTATTTTGTATGATCTAATTGACAAGATGTAACTAAATAAACTCTTCCATTTTTAAGCAACAAATTCATAAAATATTTTAACACCCAAGAAGATTATCAACCAACACATTAAAACAATACAAATGAGATGATAAACATAAGCATGAGATTTGTCAGCCAGTAAACAAAAAGCTCCCAGGCTACATCAAACAGATACTTAATTTTTTTTTTTGTAATCTAACTATACTTTGCTCCCTTTAGAGAACTGTAACATAGATTTCTCCCCCTTTTTTCCTAAATGATGTACTAAATAGAATGGAACAATTCATAATTCTTATTCAATAATGAACTAAAACAGATATTATTTTTCTAAATTTCCAGTTGAAGATGTATGATTTTTAGATCCTTTATTTTATATGTTTAAATCACTGGCAACCCTTTCAAAAAAAATAAACTAAGAAGAAGAAAATGTTAAGAAACAGAAAATAATTAAAAGTTTGAAAGTTTAGGATTATATAAGAAAATTAAATTCGTGACATATTACTTTAGGGTAACCTCAAAGAAAAAGCTGTGACAGAGAATATTTCTTTTTTGCTATCACTGAAGCTGTCAATTCAACATTCTCAATCTTTTGACCTTTGTAACAAGTAAGGAATATGTACTACGCAGGCCGAAGGCTATGTGTGTGGAGCCAAACAGTGCAAGTATTACCTCATTAGATGCATCTTCCAGCTTGTTCTGGTAATCTGTCAAGG
Organism: Petaurus breviceps papuanus; assembly: GCF_028583685.1. NCBI lineage: Eukaryota > Metazoa > Chordata > Mammalia > Diprotodontia > Petauridae > Petaurus > Petaurus breviceps. Next base: position 14,403,315 of record NW_027185799.1, read on the forward strand.
TACGCCTCAAAGTCTCAAGGACAACAGAGAAGCTGGGAGCTTTAACTTCGTCCTTGTGGACGCCTGGAGAAAAACAGAGGATGAAAATAAAGCCCTTCAAGTCACAGGAAGACAAAAGCTAACCAAACTGTAACAGAGACATTATAATTACAGAAGGCTGCAATGACAATATGGAACATGGAATAGTAATGTTATTCTCCAAGGCATTACATTGTGTAGACATATTTTCCTATCCCATTAAAACAAATGGTGAAATTAAAGTTTATAAAGTAGCAGTATGTAAGTATGTAAGCTACTCTGCCTTGATGAAGTCCACATGCTGCTGTTGTTTTTTCCTATTTGTCAGTGATTGATAATTTGCCATGCACCTGTTCTTCTGCATATAACTAAATAAATATTCCATATTTAAAGGTTAGTTTCTTTTCCTTTTTTCAGTACACTTTGGTTCTTAGGATTTTTGACCAGTCAGGCTAGTTATAATTTACTATTCAATCTACTTAATAAATCACTTCTGAGCCCAAGTGCACATAATTTTCTATTATGCTTGGAAATATCCTTCAACCTTTAAATTCTCTTGAGTTACTATCCAAAATAAACAATCAAAATGCTATTATCTACACAGACCTACATCATGTTTCAATTAAAACTCTTTAAAACGGATACACTCACTGTACAAATATGTATATTTCCATTTATTATACCCTCAAACTACATTTTTTAGCTGAGTTGTTTTAATCAGTGTTGCATGGTCAAATACAGTTCAAAATATTAATGCAGTATGGTCAATAGTTTTTAAATCTATTAAATGATGAGCTATATTAATATTTTACTTTTCTATAATTAAGTCTAAATCTTGTCATTTTCACTTTCATAGCATGTAATACAGATGTCCCCTTTGGTCCCACTCACACAGCCACCATAACCTTGCACAAACTCTTCACAACTTGTTTAGACAACTGCAATAGCTGTGTGAGAAGTCTCTCTGCTTCAGTTTTCTTCTCACATCAATCCACACAACTCCCATAGTAATCTTCCTAAAGTGTAATTTTGTCTATGTCATCTACTAATCAACAATAAACAGCAGTGGCTCCCTATTACCTCTAAGATCAAATAAGAAGTCTTCTGTTTGGTATTTAAAGTTCTTCATGACCTGACCCTTTCCTACTCCTCCTACTATACTCTGTACAGGTACACTGGCTTATTGGCTTTTCCTCGTACATGACGCTTTATCTTCCATCTCCTCATCTTTTCATTAACTGTGTCCTCCATGGTATGAATGCTCTCCCTCCTCACCTTCACTCAGTTTCCTTGGCTTCCTTAAGGACTCTATTTGAATACCACATTCTACAAGAGGCCCTCTGCAGTCCCCCACCTACAAACCTTCCATATACTCTGTGTGTGTGTGTGTGTGTGTGTGTGTGTATAGTATGCACTTACTTTCTTGCTCTCTCTTCTCTTAAAATGTAAGCCCTTTGAGAAAACATATATTTCTTTTGTTTTTGCCCTTTTTTGTATCACCAGTTCTGAGTACAACGCTTGATACAAAATAAGTACTTAATAAAAATGTATTGGTTGGTTGATTTATGATGACCTAAGCATTTCTAGTGATCTTTCTGGGGCTACTCCCCAACTCTAATTATCCCTGGGTCCACAGAAGGCAGATACTATGTCATCTCTTGGGATTCTAAGGGTAACTTTGAGTGGTTAAGGTTTTCAAGTACCATTACTCACAAGGCCCTACAGAAGGGGTCCTCACTTATTAAAAGCCAGACAAAATTAGCTTTTAGAAAGGGTATTTGCTAAGCAGGTATAACAAGGGTAATTGATAAAGAAATAGCTTCTCAAATTGGGGATATACTTTCTTCTATATACATGAGGTCCCCAGGGAGATTGGGTTCAAAATTAGAGAACTCACATGGTGAAAAGGAAAATTCACAGCTCCTGGTTTCTAAGTTAGTATCAAACTCAAGTAGAACCAGAGTATACACAAGAATCCCTCAAGATGGCATACTGACTTGGTTTAAAACGTTTTCTATTTTTGTGGGGGGAGGGGAGTTTGTTACAATGTTATCTATTTAAAATGTTATTAATGTTCTCTATTTTATTGCATTTTTATTTATTTTACCAAATATTTCCCAGTTACATTTTCATACAGTTTGGTGGCACTCAAGAGGACTGCCAGCCACACATGTGACACCTGTGTTCCAAGTTTTTCTCTTTTGATAGAGTCCTTATGAAGTTCCCCCTAAGGTGGAGTCCTCTGCTGGGCTCTGAGAGTCAATACTTTTGTGGAATACTAAAGCTACCTGTCTTCATGGGTTTAGTTTGTCCTTAAGATGGCTCTCAGCTCCAGATACAGACACTGTTATCATCCACTGTTGTTTCAAGGACACAATGACCAGCTTTAGTAGACATTACTACCAACAGGAATTCCAAATCTTTCTGCCTTTTGAAGTTCACAAAGTTGCAACCTGGTCAATTTGGAGTGAGGAAGGAGAAACTCAATCCTTCTTCCTTTCCTCTTCCCTCCCTCCCAATCCTTAACCGTTAGATTCAATCATTTACTGATGTTAACATACTTGATTTTGAACTAGCTCTTGTGTTACACATAAGCCCAAAGGTACGTTTGATTCTTTACGTTTATCACACGACATTTATCTTCATCCAAGATCACTGTACTTCTCTTCTCCAAATTGATTGAGGACTCTACTGTAAGCACTGCTTTTGTTTTTGTTGGTGCGCCTACAGCTCCTAGCAAAGTACCCTGAATACAGGTACTCAACAAAAGCTTATTGAACTGGACACTCTAAGTCATCTGTAAATTATAGTTTTAGGGAGTCAAGTAGAGCACAGGTAGGTTAAATGTCCCACTGGTGGTCACAAAACTAGTTATTTGTCAAAAGCAAAACTCAAATCCAGATTTTCTCAACTCCAATGCTGATTGTCTATTTACTATGTCATGCTACAATAGCAAAAATATTACTAGTGAGGAATCTGCGGCACTCAAAAGATAACTGTAAAAATGGCTAATCAACTTTTTAAAGCAATAATTGGGGGAAGGTGAAAGGAAAAACAGATTTTCTGTAAGCTGCATACCTATACATACATACAAACATATAGTTCCACATACATACATATGTATACCTACATAAGTGTGTGTGTATATGCACAACCTACAAAACAGCCAATAATCGGTTATCTTCAAGTAAAGCCTAGATGGTCACTTATTGAGGATACTGTGGGAGGGATTCTCAAACCTTCCAATTCTGAGTATCTGTGACTTATTGTTCCAGCTCCTAAAAGACAATAAGATATAATGGAAATAGCAGCAGTCTTTGAGTTGGGATAACTAGGCTTGATTCTGCTCCTGACACATAACTATCTTCATGGCCACAAACCAATACACTTGGCCTCTTGTAATGCCAACAAAATATTCACAGTACTGACGGTAACTGTGAATATGCCAGCATAGTGCTCAACAGCAAAATATAACAGACTCTCCATATAGAAGACAGAAGCAAAATATTTATTCAGACAACAGAAAACCAAATCCCAACAACAGGAAACCAAATCCATCATAGCAACATAGAAGCTAATACACCACAATGCAGCACAGAGCCACACCATCCCTTAGCCTTCCCACAAACAAACACTCATGAGCCTAGCTGTCTCTCTGGGTGTGTCTTCTCTTCCCTCCATCTTTAACTGCTCTGACTCCCAGCTTCCTGTGGGCTCTGCTCCACCCTTCAGCAGACTCCTCCCACCAAGGCTCCATATGATTACATTCAGCCTATTAGGGGACAGATCTTCAAATTCCCATTACACCTCTCTGAAATTCAGGTTCATCATTCACAAAATGGGGCTAATACTACCAAACCTACATATCTAACAGGATTATTGCAATAAATAACGCAATTTTATAAACAGAACTGAAACAAATAAGACAACTTTATTACCCTAAAACATAAATATATAAATTCTAGTTGTTATTATTTCACTCATATGTGACACAGGGTTATAGGGAGCAGGGAAGATAAGTGAAAAGGCCAGTTCCATGTTATAAACATGGATTTAAATGTTATAAATATTATACAGGGGATGAGTCAAAAATGTTACATCTGGATTTAACTACTTTATCGTGGAGTTTAATCATAATGAATTAATGATACTATTGCTGAGCAAATTTGCCAATGTAATCTTTAGACGGGCTATGCCTGCATTAATTTAAGATATAAAGAAACTGAAGAGGTGTTAAAAGAAAATTTTAAGAAATGTAAAAGAAGGGGGTGGCTAGGTGGCGAAGTGAATAGAGCACTGGCCCTGGAGTCAGGAGGACCTGAGTTCAAATCCAGCCTCAGACACTTAACACAAAACTAGCTGTGTAACCTTGGGCAAGTCACTTAACCCCAATTGCCCTACCTTCCCTCCTACAAAAAGCAAAGAAAAAAAGAAATGTACAAGAAAAACTTTTTATATATGTTAAATTTAATTGCCTCTATTTTTCCCATTTAGCTTGAAGCATACAATATTTAATCTTTTTGAAACACTGGACCAGTGATTTCATTAGGTTAGGGAACTCTGAAAGAGGAAAATGCCTCTAATGATGCAAATTAGTATTATAACCTGTTCTACAATTTATAGACCTAACAGAGACAACATGATGTCTCTCTAAGAGAGCAAGCCCCAGTGCCAGAAAAACCTGGAGTTAAGTTCTGCCTTTGACACATAGTGTATGATGCTGGTAAACTCTATTCACTTCTATTGGATATATGTAATAGGAAGGGCAAATGGCAAATAAATAATGGAATAACACCTACTATGTTATATGAGGCCAACTTCTCTTCAAAATTTGTACCAAGGGCTAGCCTAGGGAAGCAAAATAGGTGGCTATCAAGAGGAAAAAATTTATTGTAATGTCCTTTATTGTGGGGAGAAACTTTGCCCAAATTTTACTGGAATGTTTGGAATTACCTGCTGATACACATCTCAATGAACCTACATACCATATCTGGAAACTGCTGGTGTGTTGGCCAATAAAGCTGTAATGTCCTTGTGACCTTGTTTGAACTCTATATAATGAAAAACTTACAAGGGCTAGGGGAGTAGGCAACACCTTTTTCAGTTCACCCCTATTCCAAACAATATGAAAACTTTTTTTTCAGGTTTGGATTTTTTCTCAACTAACACTATTTATATATTATAATTTACTGTTCACTGTACAAAATAATCTCTCCACCTCCCCTCCAATTAGCAGCAAAGTACCTAAAATTCTACAATTAAAAGGAATTCATTCCATTGAAGCATTGCTTTCTTCAGGTTTCTTTATTTAAACTGCAAATAGCACTGAAAGAGTACCACATAAAGTTAATACTAGCAACTTAATTTTTAAGTATGGATGGGAGTTTGGGTGGGATATAGAGTTATGTATTTTTCTGACATTTCCTTGAAGAAGGAAGGCCTGATTAGAGGCCTTGATCGGGAGAACTTAGTTACTTCTTTCTTTTTGGCTTTAATTTAGCAAATTCTGGGTTATACAGGGTGTTAAGGAAGGACTAGTACCTCTGGTGTGAGGACTTGCCAAACCTTTTTCAGTACTGTTTATCCACCTTTGGGGTCCACCTGACACCCTATTGTCACCTGTGGCTCCAAGGAGCTGTAGCATGTACAGCAGCCACACTCCAGGAAACCAAACAGGTTGAGGGTAACAAACAGGACTCAAACATGTTGGTGAATGAGAGGACTATCTACTCCAAGCATATGAAGACTTCATTTAGCAGAAAAGGCAAAGGCGAATAATATTTTGAAACTGTCCATGAAGGTGGTGAAAGTAGACACTATGGCTTTCTAGAACTTGAAGGGACATCAAAGATGCCAAAGGCATCCACTGCATCCTGAGACTTACTTTTGTCATCCTTACTTTCGTCTTGCTAATCAACTTCAATGACTGGAAAAGAGAGTGGGGCCAACAACTTCACATAATTCTGGCTCAGGTAAATGACAAAGCAGAAGCTGCGGATACACTGGGAGTTGGGGTCACAACCCTGCATACAGGCGGCCCAGGCCATAGGATCATCTTCTTACTAAGTGGGACTGGGCATCTCCCTGAGTATCTGAGCAGCCTTTTTTAATAACAATACTGCTTACCTCCTGGCATGAGGAAGGGGCTAAAAAAAGGTGCCCTAAAAATTGTCCGCTTCACCTAACCTAACCCTACCCTGCTTATTGAGGCATGTAGGGATCCTACCCTGCCACCGAAAGATGTACAAAAACTTTTGCAAAGATGATTCCACTCACCATTTTTACATGGAATGTGTGCACACTTATGAACAATATGAAATCCAAAAAACTTGAAATACAAACAACTCTTCTTTTTTTTTTTTTTGCTTTTATTTTGGAGGGGGGAAAGCAGGGCAATTGGGGTTAAGTGACTTGCCAAGGTCACATGGATAGCAAGTGTTAAGTGTCTGAGGCTGGATTTGAACTCAGGTCCTCCTAACTCTAGGGCTGGTGCTCTATTCACTGCACCACCTATCCACCCCCAAACAACTCTTCTTGCAAGAGAATGCGGCAGGTATCACATCCAAATAGCAGCCCTGAGTGAAACAAGGCTGGCAAATGTAGGCCAGCTCACCAAATTCACAGCTGGATATGTTTTTCTTGAGTGATCACTGTAATGAAGTGTGCCGTGAAGGTGGCATAGGTTTTGCAATTAAATCTCATCTAGTCAACAAGTTTAATGTATGCCTCCCAAAAGGAGTCAATGACAGGATCATGGCAATGTGATTACCACTTACACAAAACACTTACACGTCACATCATCAGTGCATATACTCCCACCATGATGAACTCTGATAAGGGCAAAGAAAAATTTTATGAAGACCTGGAGACGTTCATCATTAATGTGCCAAAAGAGGACAAGCTTATAATTCTGGGTGATTTTAACACAAGAGTAGGCACAGAGTATCAGATATGGCAGGAAGTCCTTGAAAGGAATAAAGTCGGAAACAGTAACACCAACAGTCACCCATTCTTGAAGACAGTGCATCTCATGACCTTCTCATCACCAACACTGTTTTGCATTTATCTAAATTCAATAAAACTTCATGGACACACTCTAGCAGCAAACATTGGCATTTAATAGACTATGTCATTGTAAGAAGAGACATACAGGATGTCAGTGATGAAGGCAATGTGTAGTACAGGCTCTGGACTGATCACAGACTTATCTTCTCTACGCTAAATATTCACATTCAGCAAAAGCAGCAGCCCCAAGCAAGACAACTACCAGAAGACTTCATGTCAACAGATTAGAATGCTTCTCTAACTGGGAACAGTTTGTTGCTAACTTGGAGGGAAAGCTGATACAACACAAGGCTGGCAAGAGTGGAGCAGAAAAGGAATGGGCAGCTTTCAGAATTTTAATGTACAGCCACATTTACTTATCTGGGCCACAACATTCACAAACACCTGGACTGCTTCGATGAAAAAGATGGGGAAATTCAATATTACTACATGAAAAACAAGAACTCCACAGGCTTTACCAGAGAGACAGTTTTTACATCTCTAAGAAGGCAACATTTGACTCCATCAAAAGTAAAGTTCAAATGAAGTTTAGAGAGATGCAGGATTCTGATATTAACAATCCAAAGGGCTTTTATGATGCCTGAAGGCTATTTATGGGCCAAAGCCCTATGGTGCATCTCAACTACTTAGTGCTGATGGAGCCACATTGAATAACAATAAAGACATGATCATGGAGAGATGGAGCTGAACCATAATGTTCTCAATAGACTGTCATCAATCAATACTGAAGCCACCAACTACATAGCTGAGGCTGAAGTCAATCCCTTTCTAACAACTAACGATGAGGTTTTTGAATACTATCAGACCCCTCTCATGTGGCAAATCACCTAGTACTTATGACATAATGGCAGAAATTTACAAGGCAGGGGGTCTATTGCTCATACAAAAAATGACTGAAGTGTTCCATGTTACATGGCAAAAGGAAGTTATCCCACAGGAGATCAAAGATGCTTCCACTGTCCATCTATATAAAAGAGAAGGAAATAAGTCGTTCTGTAACAATCACAGGAGTGTCTTTCTCTAAGTCACTGCCAGCAAGCCTTTGCCAGAATCCTCCTCAATAGGTTGATTGTTCCCCTAGAAGATGATCTTCTACCTGAGATCCAGTGTGGCTTCAGAAAGGGCTGAGGAATGGTCAACATGGTGTTTGCTGTACAGCAACTCCAGGAGAAATGCCAGGAGCTGAACAGAGGTCTGTACACAATGTTCACTGATCTGACCAAGGCCTTTCATACTGTCGATCTTAAGGGCTTGTGGAAGATCATGGCCAAATTTGTTTGCCTAGAGTTCCTCAGTATTAGATGCCAGTTCCATGATGGCATGTTTGCACAGGTTCTGGATAACGGACAATACTCTTGTGCTTTCCTAGTCACCAAGGGAGTGACTAGCAGGGCTGTGTGCTTACTCGCATGCTTTTTAGCACGATTCTTTCAGCAATATTTTCAAATGCCTTCAATAGGGATAAAAATGGCATCAAGATCAATTACTATACAGACAGCAAAATGTTTAACTTAAAAAGACTATAAACCAAGACTGAAGTGGAGGGAGAGTTAGTGCATGACTTTCTGTTCACAGAGGACTGTGCATTTAATGCAGCCTCTGAGAGTGAGATGCAACAAAGTGCGGATTGATTCTCTGCCACCTGTGCTCATTTTAGCATGACAATTAAGACCAAGAAAACAGAGGTTCTTCATCATCCAGCACCCCATGAAACCTGGAACCATCAGTTACAGCCAATGAAGAAATTTTGAATGCTGTGGATAAGTTCACTTACTTAAGCAGCATGCTTTCCAGGGGTGTCCACACAGATGATGAAGCTGATGCATGTATTGCCAGAGCTAGCTCAATATTTAAGAGGTTCCAAAATAAAGTGTGAGGAAAAATAGTATCAAACTGAAAATCTACAGAGCCATTGCACTGTGCCCATGGAACCTGGGCAGCTTATCAGCACCATGCCAGAAAAACTGCTTTCGTTTGAATTATCTCAGGAAGATTCTGAAGATCAACAGACAAGACAAGGTACTGGAACACTGAGGTTCTTTCTAGAGCTGAACTGCCAAGCATTCAAACTCTACTGCAGACAGCATAACTCTGATGGGCTCACCACACTGATGAAATGCCAAACACAGGATTACTACAATGGAGGGGATGTGCTCAAATTGAGACACTAATGCAGCAGTGTTGGTGAAATTGTATACTGATTCAAATATTCTGTAGAGCAATTTGGAACTATGCCCAAAGGGCTATAAAAACATGCAGAACCTTGACCAAGTAATACCACTACTATGTATATACCCTAACAAGATTTTTAAAAAAGGAAAAGGATCTGTATGTATAAAATATTTATAGCATTTCTTTTTGTGAAATGAGCAGAACCAGGAGAACACTGTACATATAGCAACATAGCAACAAGAATACTGTATGATGATCAAAAATAAAAACTAAAAGACTATTTTAAAGAGAACTCACACAAGGCAAGTGCTCACTTGGAGGTCAGAAAAAGTAATATAAGGCTCTTTTCGGCTGGTCCCGCTTGCCAAAATGAAGTTTAATCCTTTCGTGACCTCGGACCGAAGCAAGAACCGAAAGAGACACTTCAATGCGCCCTCGCACATCTGGCGCAAGATCATGTCGTCCCCGCTCTCCAAGGAGCTCAGGCAGAAATACAACGTGCGCTCGATGCCCATCCAGAAGGACAACGAGGTCCAAGTGGTTCGTGGACACTACAAAGGTCAGCAAATTGGCAAGGTAGTTCAGGTTTACAGAAAGAAATATGTCATCTACATTGAGCGTGTACAACGCGAAAAAGCTAATGGCACAACTGTCCATGTGGGAATTCACCCTAGTAAGGTAGTTATCACCAGACTAAAACTGGACAAAGATTGCAAAAAGATTCTTGAGTGTAAAACCAAATCCCGACAAGTTGGAAAGGAGAAGGGCAAATATAAGGAAGAAACCATTGAAAAGATGCAAGAATAAAATGGTCTGTTGTACAATTGTAATTAAAAATGAAAATTAAAAAAAAGTAATATAAGGACAATCTCAAGGTCCCTCTGAAAAACTCTAGAATTGATTGTGAGAAATGGGAGACACTGGCACATCACCATCCAACATGGCATGCCCATATCAATGAAAGCACTGTGCTCTATGAGCAAAGCATAACGGCAGTAGTTCAAAAGAAATGTGAGATGTACAAATGTAGAGACATTTCCATTCCAAATCTTCATATGGACTCTTTGTGCCTGACCTGTGGTAATGACTTCCAAGTTCACAACAGTCCGATCAGCCTCAGTTAGCTACAATTGTACATAATCCCAACATAGCAATATCGTTTTGGTCCCCAAAGTGGGGATGGGAGGGAGGGTGAGGGAAGACAGATTCTGAACAAAGGAAAAGAAGTGAGGAAGTTGAGAGCATTTTCCATGAACTAACAAAGTAGGCCAATTTGACCACAGGTCAGCCTGTGCAAAGTAAAATAATAATAATAGTTGATATTTATGTAGCACGTTAAGGTTTAGAAACCTCAACATGCTATGTAAATATTAGCTATTATTCTGCTACTCTATAGGTGAAATAAAAGCTTAAACTACAGTGATAGCAATGGGAACTGAAAGGAAGAGAGAGAACAGAGAATGCAAGAATGGACGAATCCACAAGCCCTGGTAACTGGATTGGAGATGCAGGATCAAACCAATTATGGCTTCTAGATTTCCAACCAAGTGACTGGGAAGGATTTTGCTGCCATGGGAATCAGCAGTAATTGGTGGCTGTTGGGGAAAAGAGGTGTGTCTTTAGAAATACTTACCATGAAAATGTCCAATGGATAAATTTCACATTCTCAAGGAAGCAATAGCTGAACTGTGAGTAACAGAGTGAAAAGTGAACTAGCTGGCCAAACAGAAAGGCAGCCCTTACCAGGGTTTACCAGTATTCCTCCCAGAAAGCACCCTGCAGGGGCCTAGAAAACTACCTCTAACTTACTCTAGGGTCACACACTCATAAAATGTACTTAACTCTGGAAGAATTGTAGCCAGGCTCTTCTAAACTGGGCCCTGGGAAGCCCTCTTTCGCCACCTTACAAATCCTCTTAATCTTTCCTAATTTCTCCACGTGAGGAGAAAGGAAATTGAGGGTCATGGTTGTGGTAGTCTTAAGCACTTCTGCAATCTCTATACTCCATTAGACCCTCTCTGGGTAAGAGAAAAAGAATACAAGAATTCTGAGACAGCACAGGAGTACCACCAGCTGTACAAGGTGAGATAGAAAATTTAATTTTAATGTTGAAGGTCCAATACATTTTTTGTGTTTCAATATGCCTCTCTTTGTAATCTTTTTAATAAGAGGAAATATATACCCCCAACTATTTATATGAAAATACAATATAGGAAAACTATTAATAGTAAATTACTTTAAATGAAGTATTAAAAAATCAAGTAATGAAGATAACTAACAACAAGTTGGTTGAATCACCAACCCTGTTTACATTACAAGTAGTCATTGGAACAAATAATATTTTTTAGATGTTAAAACTCTTTCCTGACCAAAATAGAGAAGTTTTTATAATAAATTAGAATGGAAAATAAGGACTTTAAAAAGAATAGCATTAAAAGGAAGAAATTGGAAAGGCCTTTTTATTTAATGGAGAGTAGAGCCTTCATACTTCAAGTTTACTAATGACAATTCATTACTTGATTTTTAATCAATTAATCTTAAGAGTAAAAGAATATATTCCACATGATTCTTGGCATTTCAAAGTCAACTATAAAGGCAGATCCAAATTATATATATTACTAATCAGTAAGAAGACGTGCTAAAATACTACTATAACAATTTCAAAAGATATCATCCCTATATTAAAATGACACATCAACCAGAAAACTATAATTGCTATAATTGTAGAAACATTCTACAATTTCTATAAAGGAAATTATAGCACTTAGAATAAAATTCTCTTGAAGCTAGGCATCTGTATTTATTACATCATTTGCATTATTCTTTGCTTTTTACACAATATCAACCTATAAATCACTGGTATTTCTTGGAAATATGAATGAGAAAAATATATCTAGTAATTCAATTAAATCACAATTTAAAATGTAAAAGTAAAGAAACTAGGCAAGATGAAACAAAATTAAATATACTACATAGTACCATCATCTAAAGAATTTGCAGAGCCAAATAAAGGCTACACACTCTTAAACCGTAACCATTTTAGTTTTTAAACATGGAAACAACAAAGTTTTTTTTTTAATTTCCAAACTACTTAAAGGAACTTATCTACTGCTTTAATATTACATTCATTCTTTAGAAAGTAACTAATCCTGTTAGCAATTTTTTCAAACATCAAAGATTTTTTTTTTAGTTTTACCTGATTTGTCAAGAAATGCAACTGAAATATAAGACAAATGAAATAACTTTGGGTTGCCAGAGTAACAGAAGAAAATAAGTAAGATGAATAATTTAAAATTATGACATTATTATAAAATTCATAATTATTTCTTAAGGAAAAAGATATGAAAAGTGGAAATTGTAGTGTTATTATAAATCTGCTACTCATTTGATAGATAATTATATTGATTTTTACATTTTCTTGCAATATCTCTATTTGATATAGTTTTATATTCCTATTGCTATTAAGATGGACTAATACAACTAAAAGTTCACTCAAGTACACTTACCTGCACAAAAGATGAATACAAATACAGAAAATGGATATGACAATTGGCTAGAAAGCAACAGTATAGAACATGTACAGTGTTAAATCCTGTGTCCTACATAACCTTTTTGAATATGTGACCTTTAAGTTGTTGAAGGTTGCCTCAAAATTTGGCTCGGTTCAATCAAAACATCTGTTCCCCTTGCAGGTATACTGTAAGGACTTTTTTCTCAGTTGGATTCAGAGCACAGCAAGTGAGCCCTTTTCTGTCCAATCATATACACCCCGGCACTTGTAAATCAAGTTCTGGGCTGACAACAGCAGGTCCACATTCCGTCACCCTTTCTCAGCCAGCTAGGCCAACTGACTGCTGTGAGAACTGCTCTTATCATGTCATCAAATCAAAGCATGTTGAGAAGAGGGACTGCAAGAGGCATCTGCAGAATTCCCACAATGTAGTGACTTTGGAACATTGACAGATGCATCTGTCATCTTATACCTTCAACTAACCTGATGTCCGCTGGCCAGACCCAGCAAAGCTGTCTAAGAGCAACTCCAACTCTTTCACATTCTTTTCATTCATCTCTGTTAGGAAGGCCTGGTGTTTCTTAGCCTGTTTTAGTATTGGAAATGAAGAAAGGAAGAAAAAATTACAAATTAATATGTTATAAAAGGTTTATGCTAAATTTAACTATAGTACACTGTAAATAAACTCCCAAATAAAGTGCCAAATCAAATCTATTTTTAAAATATCTTTAACACAGCATACTACAATTTTATGTAATACTCAGAATTCATTTGATGACAATTATGCAATGAAACAGGTAGCTTTCAAACTTTTTTTGATTGTCAGAATTGTCAGGAGTCTCCACTTGACACTTTCTAATTTTATTTCTAGACTTCGTCATTTTTATATTAGATAACTGATTTTATTTATTTTATTCATGTTAAGGTAAATAAAATGAATGCTGTTTTCTAATAAAAGAACTGCCATTAATCACAACCAGTTTTAAGCCTATATAATCATCTGGAAAGATAATTCTCAAATCTATTTTTTTATTTAGTATTTAATTTTTCCCCAGTTACATGAAACAACAATTTTTAACATTTGTTTTGAAAACTTTGAGTTCCAAATTCTTCCCCCCTTCATTGAGAAGGCAAGCAATTCCATATAGGTTATATATGTGTAGTCATGTAAAACATATCCATAATAGTCATTTTGTGAAAGAAAACACAGATTTAAAAAACTCAAGAAAAATAAAATGAAAAAAAAGCTGCTTCAATCTGTATTCAGACACAATCAGTTCTTCCTCTGGGGATAGATAGCATTTTTCATCCTAAGTCCTTCAGGGTTGTCTTGGATCACTGTATTGTTGAGAATAGCTAAGTCATTCACAGTCGATCATCCAACAATATTGTTGTTACTTTGTACCCATTATATTTCACTTTGCATCAACCCATATCCTGCTCATCATTTCCTATAGTACAATAGTATTCCATCACAATTACATACCACAACTTATTCAACTACTCCCCAATTAATGGGCATCCCCTCAATTTCCAATTCTTTACTCCTTGAAAAAGAACTGCAATAAATATTTTTGTACGTATAGGTCATTTTCCTTTTTGTTTTTTATCTCTTTTGGGATACAGATCTAGTACTGGGATTGTTGTATCAAAGGGTTTCGAGCATAGTTAAAAATTGCTTTACAGAATGGTTTAGTAAATTCACAACTCTAACAGTACAATAATGTCTCATTTTTCCCACATCCCCTCCAACTTTTGTCATTTAACTTTTCTGTCCTGCTATCTAATCTAATAGGTATGAGGTAGTACCTCAGAATTGTTTGGGGGTTTTTTCTGGAGGGGGGAATTGGGGTTAAGTGACTTGCCCAAGGTCACACAGCTAGTTAAATATCAAGTATCTGAGGTCAGATTTAAACTCAGGTCCTCCTAACTTAAGGGCTGATGCTCTATTCACTGCACCACCTAGCTGTCCCTCAAAACTGTTTTAACTTTCATTTCTCCAATCAATAGTGAGTTAGAATATTTTTTCATTTGGCTATCCATACCTTTAATTACTTCATCTGAAAACTGATTATATCTTTTGACCATTTATCAATTAGGGAATGGCTCTTATTTTTACAAATTTGACACAGTTATCCATATGTTGGGGAAATGGGACCTTTATCAGAGAAACTTGCTTCAATTTTTTTTCACAGTTACTACTGCTAACTGTATTTCCCTCCATCCTGTTCCTCCCACCACCTTTATTCTATTCTCTTTCTTCTTTCACCCTGTCCTTCCTCAAAAGTGTTTGCTTCTGATTATTCCCCCCCCATTTACCCTCCTCTCTTTCATCCTTCCTTCTTATTCCCTTCCCCTCTACTTTCCTGTAGAGTAAGATAGATTTTGTATCCAATTGAGTGTGTATGTTATTCTCTCCTTAAGCTAAACTAAATGAGAGTAAGGTTCACTCATTCCATCTCATCTCCCTCCTCTTCCCCTTCATTGTAAAAGCTTTTTCTTGCCTCTTTTATGTAAGATAATTTACCCCATTCTACCTCTCTCTTTCTCCTTCTCCCAGTACATTCCTCTCAGAAAACCCCTTAATTTTATTTTTTTAGATATCTCTTCATATTCAACTCACTCTGTTCCATGCATGGGGGGAGGGAAGAGGAGGGAGGTGCAGAGCAGGTGTGAGTATTCCCTCCAACTACCCTAATAGTAAGAAACATTTCATGAGTTATAAATATCATCTTTCCATGTAGGGATGTAAACAGTTCAACTTTAATAAGTCCCTTATGATTTCTCTTTCCTATTTATCCTTTCAGGCTGCTCTTGAGTCTTCTATTTGAAAGTCAGTTTTTTCTATTTAGTTCCAGTCTTTTCTCAAGAATGCATTAAATTCCTCTACATCATTAAATATCAATTTTTTCCCCTCATGGATTACACTTCAGTCTTGCTGGGTAGGTGATTTTTGGCTTTAATCCAACTCCTTTGACCTCTGGAATATTATATTTCAAGCCCCCTAATACCTTAATGTAGAAGCTGCTAAATCCTGTGTTATCCTTATTGTGATTCCACAATATTTGAATTGTTTCTTTCTAGCTGCTTGCAATATTTTCTCCTTGACCTGGGAACTTTGTAATTTGGTTATAACATTCCTAGGAGTTTTCATTTTGGGATCTCTTTCAGGAGATGATTGATGGATTCTTTCAATTTCTATTTTATTCTCTGGTTCTAGAATATCAGAACAGTTTTTCTTGATAATTTCTTGAAAGATAATGTCTAGGCTCTTTTTTTTATCTTGGCCTTAAGGTAGTCCAATAATTTTTAAATTACCTCTCCTGAATCTATTTTCCAGATGAGCTGTTTTTTCCAATGAGATATTTCACACTATTTTCTATTTTTTCATTCTTTGGGTTTTGTTTCATAATTTCTTGATTTCTCATAGAATCGTTAGCTTCCATTTGCTCCATTCTAATTTTTAAGGAATTATTTTCTTCAGTGAGCTTTTGGACCTATTTTTCCATTTGACCAATTCTGATTTTTAAGGCATTCTTCTCCTCACTGGCTTTTTGGACTTCTTTTATCATTTGATCTAGTCTATTTTTAAGGTGTTATTTTCTTCAGAATTTTTGGGGTCTCCTCAACCAAGCAGTTGACTCATTTTTCATGATCTTCTTGCATCACTCCCATTTCTCTTCTCAATTTTTCCTCTAATTCTCTTACTTGATTTTCAAAATACTTTTTGAGCTCTTCCATGGCCTGAGGCCAATTCATATTTTTCTTGAAGGCTTTTGATATATCTTTGACTTTGTTGTCTTCTTTTGGTTGTATGTTCTGATCTTCCTTGTCACCAAAGTAAGATTTTATGGTCTGAGTTTTTCTGCTGTTTGCTCATTTTCCCAGTCTGTTACTTAACTTTTTCATTCTTTGTTAAGGTAGGGCTCTGCTTCCAGTGTGTAGGGTATAGTGTCCCAGGCTTCAGAGGTTTTGTGCAGTTGTTTTCAGAGATACTTCTAGGGATCTGTAAGTTTTCAGTTCTTCCAAGATGGTATGATCTGAGGAGAGGTGGTTACTCCTCTCCTGGCCTGTGCTTTGGTCTGTAAGTGACCACAAGTACTCTTTTCTGCCCTGGAACTGTGAGAAGGGTTCCCTCTCCTCCACCACCACAACTCCACCATGCCAGTGCTCCTCCTCACCCCAGGATTGCTCCCCAGGATTGCAACCCAGATCGAGGCACAGGCAAAGCAAGAGAATCCTGCCTCAGTGCCAGCAAAGAGACCCCTGTAATCTCCTTCTGATGAGTTATTCTATCTCCTTACCATCTATGGGCAGCCGCTGCCACTTCCACCAGTACCACCACCACTGATGATTTCCAAGACCTGCTCATGGTTTGCTGGGGCCAGGGCTGGACTGCGCTTCTCTCACCCAGGTGTGACAGCCCTTTCCTACTAACCTTCTAAGTTGTCTTTGGTGTCTGAAGGTTGAGAAGTCTAGAAACTACCATAGCTGTCAGTGATTCAATCCCCTGAGGCCTGATCCAGGTTTGCTGGGGCCTGGTCTGTGCTAGCACATTTTGTGCTGGACTGCGTTCCTCTCTTAGCCTCATGCAACAGATTTTTCCTGTTGACCTTCCAGATTGTCTTGGGCAGAAAATTTGTTTTACTCTGTCTTTTTGTGGATTCTGCTTCTCTAGAATTTGTTTAGAGTCACTTTTACAGGTATTTTGAAGGGGTTAGCGGAAGAGCTCTGGCAAGTCCCTGCTTTTTCTCCACCACCTCCACCAGCTCTGCCTCCTCACATCTATATTTGAATACATTTTATATCTATCTACCCATTTGATATTGTATTCCATTATAAATCATGTAGAAGCAAAAATTTCATCAACTTAATTTTCTTGCCTAGAATATCTTCACTACTCCCAGAAAAAACTCACCTCCAACAACCTCCCAGTAGTCTATCATTATCACCAGTACAAAAGTTGTCTACTCTACCATCCATTTGACATGCAGCATCCAAAGTTACTTACCTTTGTCTCCAAACAAAGAAATATAAATATTTATTTATTTCCTGCCTCCTTACAATATGCATACTTAAACTTGACTTATATTTGATACATACTACTGATGAAACCAAGGGCTGCTAATATTCCCAGAAGTAATGACCACTAGATTATAGACACTCAAATGAACTTCTGAAATTCAAACAACCAGGTTTTTTATTTATAATCAACAGTGGCCCAATAAATAGCTTATTTTAAGTATCTTTTAAATGACAGCTAATAAATTTCCCAATTGTTTTCTCTTTCGATCATTTAGAGTTTTTACTTAACTGTAGTTCTTACATAGTTGTGCTTATAAGTTAGTGCTATACTGCTAGGAAACAGGCCTTGACTTGTCTGCATAATTTGTTTTTTATGGCCCCTACTATAGCGTCATGGACAAGTAGGAATATAATAAATTTATTGTTGCTGCAGATGATGATAAAAATACACATAGAGAATTCAGAAGGTTAAAGAAAAGGCAGAGCTTCAGGAGACAATGATTTGTCCCAGATCTGCTGTTCATTTGCAATATGTCTTCAAGAAAATTACCCAACCTTACTGGCATTCTCATTTTCACACTCATACAACTGGAATAATAACTCACTTCACCCAAACATTTATATCGTATGAATTTAACCAGAAGGGATAGAGATTTCATTAATATACGAACTCCCATGTAAGGTAACTCCCTATGCCAATTCAGGACACCATCTCTTCACCTTACACTTAGAAAGTTGACTATTACACTGAAGGGTCAGATAACTTAACTAGTGTCACACAGTCACCATAGTCTTTGTGAATTTAAGAAAGGTTCTCTAATCACTATGACATGCTGCTTCTTTAATCACAAAGGCCTGTTAAACCAAGATGTAACTTATATAGAAAACTTCATATTTTACAAAATACCAATTATCAATACAGGGAATCATTGTTAAAATTTTTGTGTACGGCAACATCATTCTTCATCTTTCAGCTAAAAATGCAAATGTTATATAATGTTTTCTTCTATAAACATTATACAATGATTAACTTTTTTTTCAATTTTACAGCTAGAAAAATATATGACATAAACTCCACCCAAAGTCACAAAGGAAAAGATAAGTAGTGAAGTAAGGAGAGGACAAGTCAAGTGTTTATTAAATCTCCTTACTGGAGGAACAAACTAGAGAGAAGTGTTACAATTAAAACAAAGTCAAAGACCAAAAATAACATCTACCTTCTGTTTAGTTTCAAAGTTAAACTGTTAATTAGACAACATAGTACAAAGTGAAGAAAAAACATATTCTCCAAATGTGGAAGCACTCTTTTAATAAAAACCTTTATGTAACTATTGACAATATTCACACAACAAAAAGATAATCTTTTTGGAATACAATCTAGACATCTGTAAGAAATACTCAGATGACTGACTAATAAGAAAGTTTATACAGGACAATCATTTTAAGTGTGAAAGCAAAATAAAAGCCTACAAATGCCTTGTTTAATTATCTCCTCCTCTTTATTTTGTTGTTTTTTTGATGAGAAAGTGATTTTTTCAAGAAAATTTCATGAGGAGATGGGCCAAAATTTTCACTACCGAGTTTTGTTGTTGTTGAGTCATTTTTCAATCATGTCTGACTCTGTGACTCTATTTAGGGTTTTTCTTAACAAAGATACTAACGTGGTTTGCCATTTCCTTCTCCAACTCATTTTATAGATGAGGAAACCGAGGCAAACAGGAATAAGAGATTTGCCCAGGGTTAGAGGCCAGATACAAATTCAGGAAGATAAATCTTCCATACTCCAGGCCCAACACACTATCCTCTGTACCACCTAAATACCCCATTGAGTTTTAATATTTTACAAATAGATTTTGTGTCAATAAGATTTGATAGTAATATTTTGATTATACATGTAGTTGTCAGTATCATATTCAGTGTTTTCAAAGCTAGGCTCCATCTTACAAAGCACATTTTCTCTTTCACAAGCATTCCTTTTATACTACACATAGCTCATATGTACATAGTGTTTACATGATGTCTTCACTAAAATATGAGTTTTTAGAGATCAAGGACTGTTTATACCTTTCTTTGAATCCCCAAAGCTTGGCATTTAACAAATTCTTGTTAACTGGTTGATCAATTTCTACCTCTACATCACAAAGAATTAAGATAATTCACAAATATGTGTACAGTATCTATGGTTGCTAAATTGCTTTAAAAAAACATTTTTTACATTATCAAACTTGGAGACACTCTGTTTTACTAATAAATAATCATCAAACAAAGCTACTCATATGGCCAAATACAAGGAGTAAATCAGTCAGGGAGGTTTCCTGTTCAAATAAGGGTTGAACCAGATGAATGAATATGAATTTATTAATCATTTACTAAATGTAAAGTATTGTATTAAGTTCAAGATATAAAACCAAACATAGTACCCATTCTCAAAGCATTTATACTTTTATGGGGGAGTCAACACACATGGTGACATGGTGGCCACATGGGAGCACTTCAGTTAGGAAAGTTACCAAGATGATAAATTGGGTCACTGGCGAGAAGACTTACAAATCCCATATAAGAACAATAGCAAAGCAGATGTTATGCTGGTTCCAGGACTGGAGACGGGGTAGTGGGGAAGGAAAGGAAGAGAGGGGTGGGCGCAGAGGAATCATTCCAAATCTGCAACCCTGAGATTCTGTGAAATAGCAGATTATGCTCCAAGTCTATAATAGGGTGTGTGTGTGTGTGTGTGTGTGTGTGTGTGTGTGTGTGTTTTATTCACCACATACTATATATATTCAAATTTATTCACTCCACTATTACTTTGTACTGGGGACACTAAATGAAGAATGGGGTGAGTAGTGTTAGGAGATTTCAATATATATCATTTCCTAGGTTAACTCAATCTCCTGAATCCTTTCTTCAGCCATAGTAAGATTCCAATAAAATAACTTAAAACTATGCAGCTCTTCAAATGTTGGGTCAGAATTCATGAATAGAATATAGTAATTTGCAAAACTATTTTGCTTTTGCATTATTGACACAAATGTACTACTTAATTTTTGGCTGATTTGAATAATTTACTAAGATGGTTTATTAACCCATAATATTTCAATATTTTAAGGATCTGTGATTTCATCAATATAGATAACACCTTGCTCAACTTTGGAGATCATCTCAGAGTTTCTGAAGCCAAAAAAATACAGCCAACCCTCTGAACAGGCACCTCAACAAACAGTCAGGCTGGTCTTAAGACTACAGGCAAGCAGTTCATCATCAGGTTCATGCTTCACGATTTAGTCTCCCCTGAAACATCTTTTAAGGAGACAGATAAAGCAACTCCATGACATAAGGAGTCAATGAAATAGGACTTTAGGAGATATTTTAGCCACAAAGAGTGGTTAAAATGGCAATAATGTTAATAGCCAAAAAGGCATTTAAAATGAAAGTCTCAGTGGAGGCATTGGTCATTTCAATACTATAAATAGATGCCTACTAAATAAATTCTGAAAAAAAGTCTTCCAGAATGCTACAAAGCTTATAAGTAAGGAAGCCTAGTAATTCAGAGGCAGAGCACAGCAATGCCAAAGGTATGAGTTCCAACTTTGTCTAAGAGCCCAATTAAATTCCTAGATGCAAACTAACACTTCCCGCGCATGGCATATATCTTACTGAACTTTAAGGAAGAAGAGAAACAACTATTCTAATAATCCATGTGCCACTGTGAGTTCATTAAACTCACTTATGGACATTAAATGTTTCTGTATGTGTGCTTGTTCATGTGTGTATGAGTATACACACACACAAACACAGAAACACACACTATACAAGCATCACTGACCTCTTTCCCCCAACATTTGATAATGTATTTGTAAATACTAAGATATGTTAGAAGGACCTAGTGTATGACTAATTAGCACTTATCAAAAAAATAGAAGTCTGGTAGGCATTACATGGTCTTGGACAACACCCCAATTAGTATACAATAGACAAAAGGTGTATCCACAGTCCATAATCCCAAGCTTCAGAATGATTCTAGGATCCTTGGGTGTTGAGGATTCTAGAACATAAGTTCACCCAAGTAGTTATCAGTTATGAGCTATGATTCAAACCCAAATCTCCTGATACCAGCTACAACTATACCATGATAATTTTAGAAAATTTCAAAATTTTCCAACAGTTTTCATATTAATTAAACTAGGACAAGTGCCACCATGCATGTGAAATAATCATGCTTCCTACACTTTTAAGATGCTACTTCCTAGGGGCAGCCAGGTAGCACAGCGAGTAAGAGCACCGGCTCCAGTGTTGGAATGACCTGGAGATCGAATCCCGGGCTCAGACACTTAGCACCCACCCAGAAACACCTGGCCGTGTAACCTTGAGCAAGTTACTTAACCCCAATTGCTTAAAAAAAAAAAAAAAAGATGCTACTTCCTAGCAAATTTCTAATTTTCTAGCCTGTTAAGATAATGGTCATTATTAGCCTAGCTCATTTCTCTCTGATCTGGTAAGTCTGAGAAAGTAAGGCTAGTTTTGGCTAAAGAGAAGTTAGTTTCTATCCAGCCCACCAAAGACTCAGATTCCTTAACTGGATATATAATCTGAACAGACAGTATAGAGCTAACATCTGAAAAAGACATGAAAAATTTTGAGATGAAAGATTAAAACCTGAGGAAACTGAGACCATCTTAAAGGGTTAGGACTATTTAAGACCTAGAAGGAACACTCTGGCGCTATAATTAAGTTAGAAAGAACCAAGACGGGTGAGAAAAAAAGAAATCATCTACTTAAAGCTCCTACCTAAGCAACAAGATACAGTGGCAATTATCTCAGATTTTTAGTTCTAGTTTCATACTCATCTCATACTTTTAGAAGCATCATAGTGTATTGAAAATTATACTAGAGACAGATTCTGAAGATCTAATTTTGAATCTTTGCTCTAACACATTAGTTATATGACAAGAAAAAGTAATTCTGCATTTGTTTCTTTATGTTTCTGTCAAGTAGGTTCAACTAAAAATTCAATTTTATATTTATAAAAAGGGAGATAATAAAACTTGACTGCTTATCTACATAACAGTTATTTTGAAGAAACCACTTTGTAACCTTAAAGCACTACATAAATGTGAGTTTATTAAGGCCTGACCTCTGCTTATTGATCAAGTCTCAACATATTCTCATTGATTCTGTTTGAATCCCTGTTTTAATCTTGCCTTAAACTATAATATTAGAAAAAACAATATGGATATAAAAAGCTCCTTTTCCCCAATATATTCACAAACTTTGCCATCCCCCTTCAAAAAATGACCCTTAGATTTCTAGGAAGAATTCGAATGTAATCTTTTCTGCCATGTTGAAACACTAACCAACTGAATTTGTTAGGTTAAAAGCTATACCTAAAACATTCCTTTGTCCATTAATTTTCAGTCCAAAAAACACATCTTTCTGAATGCAATAGTTAAATTACCTAAAACTACAACATTACTAGGAAACCTAACTTTTAAAGCCATCAAATATACCAATCAAATATGTGCAATGCCTACAAAGTAAAAAAAAAAATGGATAGACTCAACCATTTTCAATAATAAAATCTTTAGAGAGCAAAATACTCGTTCTCAACAAACTCTCATGGGGACTAGAATTCCCTTTTCAATATATAGGTTCTCCTGGAGCTGTAACTGTGTATTACTGAATAGCAGAAAAACAAATCTCTGGAAATGATAAGCTGAAAAAGAATATTTCATCCAAGAAAGCACAAAGCAAGTGCTAATAATACTAATTTGAAAAAGATAGCTCCCCTGCTTCAAAAGAAGCTAAGAGAAAAATCTTCAGCAATTTTTGAAAAGACTCAACTGGATCCGCTGACTCTCTAGTGGTTTCTAATACATATGATCTGCCAAGTAGGTTCAAATAAAAATTCAATTTTATATTGAAGTTTATTAAATCATTATTAAATTCATACATTTCAAATTAATAGTTTAAAGTTTTTAATGACAAATTCAACAAGTGAAATTAAATATTGTACATGGCAGAACAAAACTCTAACTTAGCAATAATAAAGCCTTGATCTTAGGTAGCATAATATAATACTATTCCTTCTACACTATTTGAAAATTTAAAATCCAATCAGTTCTATAAATAACATTTTTAAAATCCATATACTTAAAAGAATATGATAACAATACAGTAAATGCATTAAGTTCTGAGTTGTTCGTGCTAATTAAAGTACCCGTTAAAGACCCAAGGGACACGTTTGAACTTTTCTAATTTTATACTGCATTTTTATATTCACTTGCCATAGAGAGGGGAGGGGAGGGAATATACATGCATTAAGTGCCTACTATGTGCCAGGCACTATGCTAAGTACTTTATAAATACTCTCTCATTTGATCCATACAACAGCCCTGGGAAGTAGGTATCATCATCATCTACATTTTACAGTTGAGGAAATTGAGACAAGTAAGGGATGAAATGACTTCATCAGGTTCACTTAGGAACTGTCTGATCAGGTAACAAGTCCCATCTTCCTGACTCCAGGCCCAAAACTCTATTCACACAGAAGAAAAAGGTCAGAAGGCCCACTAAAAATCTGGAGACAAGCATCTAAGCTAAAGAAAGGGCCCAGAACTGATATGGAACTGCTATTTCTTCTGCTCCAAAAACAGAGGCACAGATTCTCTCTTCTCCCCTTCTCTTCATCTCAAAACTTTTTTTATGTAATTATCTATATTCTCCTTTATCTCAGTGTCTGATAACAAAGTCAGTCCTTCTACAGAAACCTGGGACTCCATGCATTATCGTCTTCTCCACAATATTACCTCAATCATTTCTCCCACTCAAAAAAATTTTTTTTGTCTTTTTGGAGGGGGAAGGCAAGGCAATTGGGTTAAGTGACTTGCCCAAAGTCACACAGCTAGTATTAAGTGTCTGAATTTGAACTCAGGTCCTCCTGACTCCAAGGTCAGTGCTCTACTCACTGCACCACCTAGCTGCCCCTCCCACTCAAATTGTTAACCTCTCCCTATCTGCAGTTTCCTTCCCTCATGCCTTCAAATATGCCTGATTTTCTCCCACCTTAAAAGACCTTTACTAGTATCCTCTCAAAGCTACTATCCTCTACCTTTCCTCCTCTTTTCAGCCAAACTCTCAGAAAAAAAAGCTATTTAAAGTTCCTGTCTCCTCTTCCTTTCTTTTCACACCTTAAACTCTTTGCAATCTGGTTTCTAAACTCATTATTCACTTAAGTTGAATTCACTACAAAGTTACTAATAATCTTAATTGTCAAATCAGATCTCAACTGCCTTTCTCATTCTTCATCCTTCTCAGTCCATCTGTTCTATTTAATATGGTTGACCACCATCTCCCCGGGATATTCTTTTCTCTCTAGGTTTTCCTGACTCTCCTCTGTCCTGATTCTCCTCCTCACTGACCACTCCTCTTGTGTCCTTTGTTAGCTCACCATATATATATATAGCCCCTAGCTGTCAGTGTTCCCAAAGATACTGTCCTGGGCCCTCCTCTGTCTCTGTCTGTCTCTTCACCTATCCCTTTCCCCTAACCTTTCTGCTCCCCTCTCTTTCCCCTGCTCTCTCTGCCTCCCTTCATTCATCCACTTTCACTCTTGATGACCTCATAAATTCTTATGGATTTAATTATTATCTTTATGCCAATGAGCTAATCAAGCCCTAATCTCTCCCCTGAGCTACAGTACTGCACTAACAACTGACTATTGGACATTTCAAACTGTATTTTCCACAGACACCTCAAAATTCAGCAAGCTTGTTGGTCAGTCAACAATCAGTTAATCAGTTTATACATCCAGAACAGAATTCACTATGCTTCCATACAAACCCAACCCCCTTCCAAAAAACTCTTTTTCTTTCAAGACCCCTGCCATTCTTCCAGTTTCCCAGGTTTGTAGCCTTGGCATTATCCTCAACTCCTCACTCTCACTCACCCCAAACATCCAAACAGCTTCCAAGTCCTATCATTCCAACCACCTCAGTGCAGGCCTTCTTTGCCTCCCACCTAAATCACTGTGACAGACATCTGGCTGGTTTCCTGCCTTCAAGGCTCTCTCCGTTTCAATCTGTCCAACACATGGAAGCCGGAGCAACATCTCTTCAGTGCAGACCTGACTCTGGGGCTTCCCTACTCAGCCAACTGCAGCGGTTTTGTTGGGCTTTTCAAGTTCTCCACATAACCCAGCCCACCTTTCCCACAGTCATTCACTCCAGTTGGCCTTCTGTTCCTTACATGTTTTCACCATGCCTTTGCACTGACAATGCTCCATCACTAGAGTATAATCCTACCTCACTTCTACTCCAAAGAACCTCTGTCTTTAAAACAGAGCCCAAGGGGCAGCTAGATAGTGCAGTGGATATAGCACTGGCCCTGGAGTCAGGAGGACCTGAGTTCAAATCTAGCCTCAGGCCTTTAACATGTACTAGCTGTGTGACCTTAGGCAAGTCACTTAACCCCAACTGCTCTGCCTTCCCCCCTCCAAAAAGACAAATTAAAAATAAATAAATACTCAGCGAGTAAGAGCGCCGGCTCCAGTGTCGGGATGACCTGGAGATAGAATCCCAGGCTCAGACACTCAGCACCACACCCAGAAATAACTGGCCAGGTAACCTTGAACAAGTTACTTAACACTGATTACTTTAATAAATAAATTAATGAATAAATAAATAAATAAATAAATGGATGAATAAATGAATGAATGAATGAATCATAGTTCAAGCATCACTTTCTATATAAAGTCTTTCATGATACCTCAATCACAAGTGCCCTGCCTAATTACTTTATATTCATTTATGTTTATTCTGTACATACTACTTATATTAGCTTATATGTGACAAATAACTGATACATATATCAAAAATGATGAGAATAATATAACATGAATATATTTAGATTTATTCTGTATATATTTATAAGTATTTGTCTTCTCTGTTAGGCTATAAGATCCTTGAGAAGACATTTCATTTTTTTTTATTTGTAACCCCAGGGCTTAGTGTAGTACCAGATACATAGTAAGTAATTAACAAATGCCTGTTTAATTGATAAGATGAAGGGTGTCCAGTGAAAGGCAACCAAGATGGTGGAGGTCCCTGAAATCATACCATAGAAGATGGTAGAGCAGAAGCACAAACTTGGTGCAGGCTCCCCTCCGATCTCTTCCAATACACGTAAAAAAAAATGACCCTAAACAAACTTTAGAGCTACAGAACCCACAAAGAGAAACAAAGCTCCTGCTGAAAGAAGCCCAGCAGTCTGACAGGAAGGATCTATCACACCAGGCTAAGAGCTGAGTGCAGCCACATGTGAGCTGTATAGTTCCCAGCACCAGGGCAGCCCTGAGCAGCAGCAGGCCGGAATAAACTTCAGGAGAGAATCACCATCAACTGTGGTGGTTTCCAGAATTATCAACCCATAAATGCCAAAAAGAAACTAAAAGGTCAATGTGGAACTTTGTGGGAACAGAGGGGCCGAGAGCATGGTCCAGCCCCTGCCCCTGGGGCAAGAAGTGGCAGATGCATGGTGGCTGTGCCAAGAGCTCCTGGCTTGCAGACTGCAGGGGGACCACGTGACCATTCAAAGGATAATTGCTCTTGATTTAACCTGCTTGGATCTTGATTGTGGTCTTGGGTGATGGTCCTGGGATGTATGACCAGTGAGCCAGAGCTTGTGGTATCTGTAGGGAGGGTGCCCAACTAATAGCTCCAGTAGCTGCAAAAATCTCAGCAATTTGGGGAAAAGCTCTCTCCATTCTGGAAGCAGAGTTTTACTGTGGCAAAGCGCTCAAAATTCAAGTAATTGACTGGCAAGATGAGCAAGCCCAGGAAATGTAATCAAACCACAGATTCCTTTTTTTGGGGACATAAAGGATCAAGGCATGGAGCAGGAGGAAGACAGCAAAGTCAGAACTCCTGCATCAAAGGCATCCAATAAAAATATGAACTAATTACAGGCTGTGGAGGAGCTCAGGAAGGATTTTAAATATCAAGTAAGAGAAGTGGAGGAAAAATTGGGAAGAGAAATGAGAATGATGCAAGAAAATCATGAAAAGCGAGTCACCAGCCTGCTAAAGGAGACACCAAAAATACACTGAAGAAAATAACACCTTAAAAAATACACTAATTCTAATAGAGCACTGGCACTGGAGTCAGGACAACCCGAGTTCAAATTTGGCCTCAGACATTTAACACAAAAAAACTAGCCATGTGACCTTGGGCAAGTCACTTAACCCCAATTGCCCTACCTTACCCCCTCCAAAAAATAAATAGACTAACTCAAATGGCAAAAGAGTCTCAAAAAGCTAGTGAGGAGAATACCTTAAAAAGCCAAATTTGCCAGGTGGAAAATGAATTTCAAAAACTCACTGAAGAGAATAACTCCTTCAAAATTAGAATGGAGCAACTGGAAGCTAATGACTTCATGAGAAATCAAGATACTATAAAACAGATCCAAACAAATGAAAAAATAGAAGGCAATGTAAAATATCTCAATGGAAAAACCACTGACCTGGAAAATAGATCCAGGAGAGATAATTCAAAAATTATTGGACTACCTGAAAGCCATGATCAAAAAAAGAGCCTAGGTGCGGCTAGGTGGTGCAGTAAATATAGCACCAGCCCTGGAGTCAGGAGGACCTGAGTTCCAATCCAGCCTCAGACACTTAACACTTACTAGCCATGTGACCTTGGGCAAATTGCTTAATCCCAACAGCACTGCCTTCCCCCCAGCCCCTCCCAAAAAAAAAAAAATAACAAAAAAATAAAATAAAAAATGGGTATTGCATCTCTGGTCTTTCTAATAGTTGAGAGACGGGGTGAAGAGAGAGAATTTGATATGGTCATTCAATGAAATAGAGGATTTTCAAGTATTCTTGATAAAAAAACAGACCTGAACAGAAAATTTGACTTTCAAAGCAAGAGAAGCATGAGAAGGTAAACAGGATAAAGAAACCATAAGGAACTTATTAAAATTGAAGTATTTACATTCCTACAGGGAAAAATGATAATGTTAACTCATAAGACTGTTCTCAGTATGAGGACAGTTGAAGGTAATATATATGTGTGTGTGTATGTATATATGTGTGTGTATGTATAGGAGCATGTATGTGTATATAAATATATATGTGAGTGTGGGTATATGTATATTCATGTATACACAGACAGAAGGCACAGAATGAGTTTAATATGAAGGGAAGACATCTAAAAAATAAAATTAATAGATGAGAAAGGAATTTATTGGGAGGAAGAGAATGGGAGAGATAGATTAAGGTAAATTATCTCATATAAAAGAGGCAAGAGAAAACTGTTACAATGAAAGGGAAGAGCAGGAAGGTGAAAGGGAATGGGACAACCTGATTCTCATTGAATCTGGCTTAAGGAGGGAATAACAAACACACTCAATTGGGTATCTTACTCTACAGGAATATAGGGTAGTAAGGGATGAGAGGGGGGAGTATAGAAGGGAGGGCAGATTGGGAGAGAGGGTAGTTAGAAGCAAACATTTTTGAAAAGGGATAGTGTCAAAGGAGAAAATGGAATAAGTAGGGACTGGGATAGGATGGAGGGAAATACAGTTGGTCTTTCACAATATGACAACTCTGGAAATGATTTGGGTAACTGCACATGTATAACCTATTTTGAATTGTTTATCTCTGCAGTGGGGGTGGGTGAGGAGGAAGGAAGGGAAAAAACCTGGAAATCAAAAGTTTTAAAAACAAATGTTTTTTTAAATTGTTTTTTACATGCAACTGGGAAATAAGATGTATAGGCACTGGGGTATAGAGGTCTGCCTTGCCCTGGTCAAAAGTTGGGGGGTGATGGGGGAAGATATAGGGGAGAATGGATTGAGGGAAGGGGTATTCAGTGGGCTTGCTATTTTGGGGTAGGGGTGGGGGAAAGATGGGGGAAAATTGTTACTCAAAACCTTGTGGAAAAGAATGTTGAGAACTAAAAATAAATAAATTTTTAAAAAAGGAAATCCTACTATATTAATAACTAGATGATGAAACTGGGAATGTTGTTTATAGATAAAAGATTTTGATAAGAAGGAAGAAGACAATGATAGCTGTTTTTAAGCATTTGAAATATTTATGCCATGTTGAACAGGGATCAGAACTGTTCTGTTTGTGCAAAAACTAAGAGCAATGGATAAAAATTTGAGTGGCTGATTTAGGTATCATATGTAGGAAAATGTCCTAATAATTAAAGCTATCCAATGTCTTAGGAGATACCTTGGGAGGTAGTATGTTTTCCTTCCCTACAGTCTACTATATAAAGGCAAGATGATTGCATGTCCAAAATACTAAAGAGGGGATTTTTATCCAGGTCAAAGTTAAATTGCATAACTTCTGGGAGTTCTTCCAATTTTGAGATTCTGTGATTCTGAGTTTGCAGAAGAAAAATCCAAATTATATTTTTCCTCACCTACATGCTACAGAGACAGGAATTAGAAAGGAGAGTCTAGCACAGCCACCATTGTGTCTAAAGTTCTATGACCAAATTTCAAATTCATACAAACTGCCAAAAATTCTCTCAAATTCGAAGTACACCAGATATACCTAATCATAACCATGATGCATACAAAAGTTAATCAGACAATGGGGGCAATTCAAATAGAGCTAAAAAAATTTCATTCGGGCATGAGTTGCTATAGAAACCTTTCCTTTAAACAAAGGAAGCTAGTAATGACAAAAAACTGTAAACTTACTTAAAACATACTAAAATCTTTGGTGATAAAGAGTTACTGACAATGAAGTAATGATCATAAAGATGGGTAATACTAACAGAAGAGTAAAACAAGGAAAAACATGAGGCAGGGGAAAGAACACTGAATTCAGGTATCAAAGGACACCAGTTCATATCCTACTTTTACCACTTCTTCCATGTATGATCCAGAACTAGTTACTTAGCCTCTCTAGACCATAGTTTCATCATCTGTTAAATGAGGGCTTAGACCAGGTAATCTAGAACATTCTTTCTAATTCTAAACCTATGATCTATCCGTCTACAACCAGCTATACTCTTTTTTTCTGTGGAAAAAGTTAAGCAAACTGAATAGGAGAAGCAGATATGGCATGAGCAACCAGATTAAGGAATTATAGGAGAACTTCAAGGTCACAGATCATTCAATGTTAAGTAGACAGAATGTTCAGAGATATCTAGTCTGCCCTCTTGGTTTTTGTCAATTAAGATTAGGTCCAAGTAGGTAAAATTTCCAAGAAAGTCATACGGTATGTGTAGTAGCGTAACTGCAGTAGAGAACACATTCCTTCTAAATCTTTGCCAGTTCTCTTTCCACTACATATGCTCTTTGAGAACCTCAGAGGAGTTAAGATTTATGTATTTAAAGGAAATAAAACTTGTACTGCATTTATTTTTTTTAATTCCATGCCTTAAGACATATTTCACTAAATCATACTAGTCCCTCCCCTTCCAAACACAAAAGAAACCCAAATTAGTGATATTTACAATATTCATTAGTTAATGTGACTTAATCTAGCATATCTAAGATAACCATTTTGAAACTATATCTCAGTATGTCAGTAAAGTTATTTTCATAAAACTCTTTAGTTTATGGCAAAAAAAAAAACTACAGCACATCAACTTTTGACCCAATAAAGTAAGTACCATAAGGTATTTTTTATCCTTACCATTGCTAGTTCTTCCTGTAATTCACTGAAACTTTTTTCATTACTCTGAAGTCTCTTTGAGAGGTCCATAATTACTTTCTTCTGTTCCTCGATCTCTTCATTTAGTTTCTTGTTTTTAGAGAAACACTCTCTTTCTAATCTGAAAAAGTAAAGTGTCAAAGAAGGTTTTTCAAATATACTTTTGTCAATGGCTATTATACACCCTTAACAGAACTGACAGATGTACTATATATCATGTTTTCATGCCATAAGGCATTTAAGGTTACCTTTCTTTTTTTTTAATAAAAAGGATTCTATACACTGAAATGAAAGATTTTTTTAAAATGGTACCTCCCCTTACGTTATTATATGTTTGTACTGTGCCTGGGGTTATAAATAAAATAGATTTGGTGGTGCTGGTTAGGCCTCCAAATTATTTTTGATGGACATACCACATTAGCTTAGAAGCTTCTACAAGACTAAGGAATTGTCTTACTTGACCATTTTCAAATAAAGTAAAAATAATAGAATTGTAGAATTCACATAGAAGTATTCTCCATCCATACTAATTAAAAGAGTAAAATGGCAAAGATAAGCAAAAAGAAATTTACAATCAACTTTAGATTCCTTATACGATGTTGAGTCCAGAAGGCTGACCATGTTACTTGCCCTGGTGCTATTTGAATAAAATACAGACTTCTATAGTTCCAAGTTAAAGACCATTACAAACTGACTCCAAAAAAATCAATCAGCACACACTTATTAAGCAATTCCTATGTTTGGGCACCATGTTAAACACTAGGTACACAAAGAAAGACGAAAATAAAGTCCCAGTCTATTTTCCCAAGCCTCAAATCCAATCCATTCCAGTCAAATCAGCCTATTTGTTGGTGCTGACATATGAAATGTCATCTTCACATATGCCTAATGATGCACTTCTTCCTGAAAACATCCTAATGATGCACTTCTTCCTTAAAACTTACCTCAAGAGCTAACTCTTTAAGGTGGCTTTACCAATCCTTTCAGCTACTAGTCCACTCCTGCAATTGCTCTGTATTTTCTTTATAACATTTATTTGTATATGTGCATGTTTTCTTGGTTGACAAAATGTAACCTTCATGAGGCACAATTGTTTCATTTTTGTATTTGTAACCCTAGTCCTTGAAGAAGAAGATACTAGGCCCTTAATGTTTCTTGGTTGATGCCCTTAGGAGATGAATGACGGAAAAAAATGTCCCTTATGCACCAAGAGATTCATCACAACATTTCTGGGGGATTTTTAATAATAAAAAATCTGAAACATAAATATATGTCAAATAACTTGGAAATACTTGAGTATACTGTGCTACATAAATGTTTTTATTATTATTATACCATAAGAAATAATGAATATGAAGAATTCAGGGGAAAAAAGACTTATACTAACAGATTTAGAGTAAAGAAAAGTAGAACATGGAGGGCAATATTCAGAATGACTACTTAATATTAAAGTAGGAATGAATGAAATTAGGTATAAACTAATATTTCACATTATATACCAAGATAAGTTCCAAATGGATATATGTTAGACAAAGGTCATATTATAACCCATTCAAAAAGCAAAGAAATTATCTTTGGAACTACTGATGGTGGAATTACTCATGCTCAAAGAAGGGAGAGACTAACAAAATAAAATGGACAACTTTGATTACATAAAACTTTCAAGTTTTTGCACAAATAAATGTAGTCAAAATAGAAAGGGATGGATAAATAGAAAAGGTGTTGCAGCAAATTTCTCTACTAAAGGTCTCATTTCTAAGATATTTAAGGAGATGACTCAAATTTATAAGAACAAAAGTCATTCCCCCACAGATAAAATGTAAAATAATATTAAAAGGCTATTTCCTAGGGAATAAATCCAAGCTATCAATAATCATATTTTTAAATGCTTCTAATTACTAATAGTCAGAGAAACGCAAACTCAGAGGTTCTACTTCATATTCATTAGGTTGGGAAAGAAAACAGTAAGCAAAATGACAAATGTTGGAGGAGCTGTGGAAAAGCAGCAGACACATTAATACACTCTCAGAGCAGTGAACTGATGCAGCCATTATGAAAAGTAATTTGGAACTATGGTCCAAAAAGTCACTAAACTGTACATGCTCTTTAGCTCAACAATATACGAGGCCTATACACTAAAGATATCAAATAAAGGAAAAAAGGATACATAAGTACAAAAACATTTATAGTGGCTCATTTTGTGGTGGCAAAGAACTAAAAAGTGAGCTGGTGCCCAACAATTGGGGAATGGCTAAACAATTGTGGTATATGACTAATACAGAATAATATTCTGTAAGAAATGACAGAAGAGATGGACCAAGGAAGACTTGGAAAAAAAAATATGTACAGTCAAGTTAAGAACCAGGAAAACAATTTCTACAAGAACATGAACACTGTAAAAGACAATTTTGAAAGACTTAAGAATACAATCAATGTAGTAACCAAGCACAACTCCAGAGGACCAATGATGAATAATGCCATGCTCATCCTGCAAGAACAGTATAGACTCAAGGTACAATGAGTATATATTTTGGGCTATGACCAACATGAGAATTTGTTTTGCTCAATGATGCACATTTATTATTATGGTTTGGTTCTCTTTTCATTCAACTGGAGAGGGAGATGAAATACAGTAGTTCTGTATCCTTCCCCAAACAGGAAGAATACAGAAGAAAGACCAAAAGAATTAACAAACAAGCAGGATAGTTTGAGAGTTAAATGTTAAGTATTTCATATTTTTTTAAAAAGCAAGCTCTACCTAAAAGATTGACAGTTTCAAGTATAATCATTTCCTATTCTGCAATGTATAAATAAATGCTTATTTTATTTGGTGTTTCTTAAGTTCAAGATAAAAAATTAAATAATATGGAAAAAACAGATATGAATGAATGAAAGAAAAAGCATATATTAAACACTATGTGTCAGGCACTGGGCTAAGAATTGAGATATAAATATAGGCAATTAAAATAGTCCATGCCATCAAAAGCTTAAAAAATAAGGGAAGACAACACTTAAAGGAATGGTAGCTCTTGATTTTATTACTTTTTTTCAGAACCAGGGCTAAGGTATGAAGATGGCTAAGAAGTCGTGTGGCAGTTCTGGATCCAGCATCAATAAGGTGAATACATTAATAAGAAAGTCAAGGGCAAGAATTTAGAAGTTCCAGGTTAGAAACAGAAGCTAACGTATAGGAGTATGTTCAAGGAAGATATGGTAACACACAGAATTCAGGTCAAATAAATAACCAACATTAATTCCAGATTATACCACAATTTACTTAACAAGCATTTATTAAAGAATCTACTATGTCTAAGGCATTATGATAAGAACTACATATACAATTACACAATTTAAAACTAGTTCCTTCCCTCAAGAATCTTACATTCTTCCTATAGGAGAAACACAACATTTACACAAATAAATAAATATAATTAGAAAAGGGAAATAAAATACTAACAACTAAGGGTATGAGAAAAGTTTTGGATGGTATAGGAGATGGTATCTGAGATAAGTCTTAAAGGAATCTAAGAATTTAAAAAGTCTGAAGAGGGAGTATACTTCAGGCAGGCTGTGAAGCTGTACAAAGGAAAAGAAAGGAGACAGAATACTGGATGTGGGGGACAACACTTTTTTGTCTAAGAGAAACTCTAAGAAATCCTAAGAACACCTCTCTTTGGCCACTGATGAGCAATTGTAAAGTAGGCCCCAAATAGGTGAAAGTGAGGACTACCAAGACCAAGAGCATAAACATTCTCCCCTGAATATATACACAACAAAACCTTCTTGCACTGAGTAACACCAGTGGCCATTTTAAACAAAATCACCCACAAAAATGTGAAAAACATGGCATGAAACAGACATAAAAATGATACCTGTTTATAGTAGGAGAGTTGCAACAAGAAGACAGAGCATTGTCTTGTTCAACTTTAAATGGGAACATGCATGCCAAGCAGATCAAATTTTTCAATTCACTGCACATGTCCATAAGTGACCACAAAAATCCTGTGAATAGGGTAGCTAGGTGGCACAGAGAATAGAGCACCAGCCCTGGAATTGGGAGGACTTGAGTTCCAATCCGGCCTCAGACACTTAACACTAGCCATGTGACCTTGGGCAAGTCATTTAACTCCAATTGCCTTGCCTTCCCCCTTCTAAAAAAAGGCAAAAAAAAAAAAATCCAGTGAATAATTGATTTGGGGGATTACAAATTTTACTATGTAGACAAATTCTCAAATACAGAATCTGCTGATAATAATGATCAATTTTAACTTGGAACCAGGACTAACAAATATAGCTTCCATTCCCCATGTGTGTCAAAGAGAAATTTCAATTTTGAATCCCCTCACTTTTTGAGTAAATCCTGGATGAATATCCACATTATCCTAAGGAAAATGAAAGAAGAAGATAGACTACTTCACTGATACTTAATAGAGTGTTTTTCCTGAAGAGATTTTCTTAAGCTGGGTCTGAAGCTTTGTTTATCAGCATTTCAATTTCTTCATCAAGTTCAATATCTCTACAGTTCCTGCAGCTATTTCTGCAAGGAGGTTTAGGAGCCTCATGAGTTCTTTAAGGGTAATCCTCTTCATTTCTGCATTGAAATAGGTGGCTTTCTGTGCTTTCTCTGCCATCCAAAAGTGAGTCCAGTTCTTGGTTGTCTTCAGTGCTTTTCTTCCATTTTCCTTCAAATCATATTTACCACATCCTTTAGTGTCTCTTTCAAACTTTATATAATCTGTGGCCCTCAATCTCCCACTCAGCAATCTTCTTCAAATACTATGTTGTTTTGACTTCAGTCACATGTATCTCCCTTAACCTTTTGGCATTTGATTATTTAGATAATCACTGATTAGGTCAACTCTTCACATTTTTAATAAATTCTGTCAGTTTTCCTTGAAATTAAACTAGAGTCATAACTAGAAATTCTACAACCTGAAGTAAATTCAACTGAGACAGGTGTATGGAGGGAAAGGTACATAGTGTATGATGCCTAACCTTGGTTGGAGTATTCTGGAAACAGAGGCTATGTGTTCAACATGGAGAGATGTTGGAGTAAAGATTGTGAGTCTGAACATAATAAGAGGAAAGGAGTGACTGGCAATTCAACAAATCATAGTGACAGATATCTATACAGGTTGAAGTGAACTTTAAAGGACAGATGGATAATAAGTGGAGGCAGCAGAAGGAGAGAGCTTGAAAGGGACAGTAAAAGTCGGCTCACCAGAGGGAATGGCGGAGGCGCCAACTGTTTCAGGGAGAGAGGACTGACAACTAAATGGAAAATAGAGTAACAAGGGGGGCGGAGCCAAGATGGCGGAGTAGAAGCAAGACCTTCCCGTGGCTCCGGCTTCCACCCTCCCCAATCCATGTAAAAAGGGGACTCTAAACAAACGTTGGAGCTGCAGAACCCACAAAATGACACAGAGAAGCTAACCTCCCGCTGAGGACAGCCCAGCAGGAATCAGCCAGCACAGCGCTCTGGGAGCCAAGCCCAGCACCATGCCGAGGCTTTAGCCCCAGGGCGGGCCTGACCAGCCACCAGCCAGAGGGACTCCAGATCAGCAACAGCTGTGGCCGTTTCCAGATTTATCAATACATAGATGCTAAGGACAAGGTGAGAGGCCAGTGCAGTCTGGACTTTGGGACCCAGGAAGGGGGAGTGCGTGGCTTTTACCCCCAGAGCGAGAAACCGCTGAGATGCCAGCACAGCCTGCCAGCGCCACGTGGCGGCTTCAGCTCCTGGCCTGCAGAGTGTAGGGGGACCAAGCACCAGTCTGAGGGGTCATCGCTCTTGCTTTAACCTGCTTGAATCTGGATTGCAGTCTAGGGTGGAGGTCCTGGGGTGTGTGTCCAGCTTGCCAGAGCGTGTGGAGACCTCAGAGAGGGCACCCATCTAATACCTCCGGCAGCTGAGAAAACCCCAGCGTTTGGGACGAAAACTCCCCTGTCTGGTGGCAGAGACCTACTGTGGCAAAAAGCCCAAAAGTCAAGTAATTGAGTGGCAAAATGAGCAGGCAAAGGAAACAAAGCAGACAGAAGATTCCAACATTACACTCCTATTTTGGGGATAAGAAGGAGCAAGGCATGGAACAGGAGGAAAACAGTGAAGTCAGAACTCCTGCACCAAAAGCTTCAAAGGAAAATACAAGCTGGTTACAGGCCATAGATGACCTTAAGAAGCAGATAAGAGAAGGGGAGGAAAAATTGGGAAGAGAAATGAGAACAATGCAAGAAAATTATGAAATGAGAGTCAACAGCCTGACTGAAGAAAATAATACCTTAAAAAACAGACTGACTCAAATGGCAAAGGAGGCTCAAAAAGGCAATGAGGAGAAGAATGCCTTAAAAAGTCGAATTTGCCAGATGGAAAAAGAATCTCAAAAGCTCACTGAGGAGAATCATTGCTTCAGAATTAGATTGGAGCAAATGGAAGCTAATGACTTTATGAGAAATCAAGATGCTGTTAAACAGATCCAAACAAATGAAAGAATAGAAGGCCATGTGAAATATCT
Source organism: Petaurus breviceps papuanus (assembly GCF_028583685.1). Classification (NCBI taxonomy): domain Eukaryota; kingdom Metazoa; phylum Chordata; class Mammalia; order Diprotodontia; family Petauridae; genus Petaurus; species Petaurus breviceps. The sequence goes on from NW_027185799.1 coordinate 14,441,290, forward strand.
CATGGGAAAAACCACTGACCTGGAAAATAGATCCAGGAGAGATAATTTAAAAATTATTGGACTGCCCGAGAGCCATGACCAAAGTAAGAGCCTTGGAAAGCATCCTCCAGGAAGTTCTCAAAGAAAACTGCCCTGATGTTTTAGAACCAGAGGGCAAAATAGAGGTTGAAAGAATCCACCGATCACCTCCTGAAAAAGATCCCAAAAAGAAAACTCCTAGGAATATTATAGACAGGTTCCGGAATTCCCAGATTAAGGAGAGAATATTACAAGCAGCCAGGAAGAAACAATTTGAATATTGTGGAAACACAATCAGGATAACCCAGGATCTGGCAGCTTCTACACTGAGGGATCAAAGGGCCTGGAATGTGATATTCCAGAGGTCAAGGGAGCTGGGATTAAAACCAAGAGTCACCTACCCAGCAAAACTGAGTATCATGTTTCAGGGGAAAATATGGTCATTCAGTGGAATACAGGACTTTCAAGCATTCTTGCTGAAAAAAACAAAGTTGAACAGAAAATTTGACATTCAGATACAAGAAGCAAGAGAATCATGAGAAGGTAAACAGGGAAAAGAAATCATAAGGAACTTATCAAAGTTGAGCTATTATTTTTTAAACAATCGGGGTTGAGTGGCTTGTTCGGGGTTGCACGGCCAGTTGTTGTTTCTGGGTGTGGTGCTGAGTGTCTGGGCCCGGATTTGATCCGGGTCGTCCCAGCACTGGAGCTGGTTCTCTTGCTCGCTGAGCCACCTGGCCAAAGTTGAACTATTAACATTCCTACATGGAAAAACAATAATTGTAACCTATGAAACTTTTCTCAGTAGTTGAAGGGATTAGAAATATATATATATATATATATCTTTATATGAGGGTATGCGGGCATATGAATACATATGTGAATGTGTGTATATACGTTTACAGGTATACATAGATAGAGGGCACGGGACCAATTTAACAGGAAGGGATGATACTTAAAAGCTTGTTAACATAAAAAAAAAAGGGACAGTAAGGAACAATACTATGCAAATTGTTCCTCCTGGTACTGTGTGTCAAAGGATGTAAAAAAAGAATGGTCAGCCTTAGAAGTACGCTATTCTGAGAGGAAATCTAGGTTTCATTGAGTACCAAAGAATGATAAGTTCTCTAGAATGAAGGATAATTACAAAAGGGAGTGGGGGAAAGAGGGAATCCAGAGGGTATGATGGAAAAAAAAACAAGTATGTAAGGATAAGGGCTGGATAGGAATGAGAGCATGAGCAGAGGCACAGGGGAAAAGAGCTTTAACCTCGGCAGAAAGCAGTTCTGAATCACAAAGATTAAGAGAACACGAGGTAGACACTTGCTGGTCATCAAACATGAGAAGTATCAATTATAGAGAAGTTAAATCATCTCCAAGATTTGAATTAGAAATGTGATGAAGTATCTGCAGAGACTGACTCTGAGGTGGCATCCATTTCAGTTAATTTCACAGAGTAGGGAGGTTCTTCAGTCAGTTAGTTGTTGAATGTGAAAAATACCAAATGTTAAAATCAACAAATATGTTTTGAGGAGTTAGTCTATGCTAAGAGAAGGGAGCAGCAATAACAGACACTGTCCACGGTGTATACTCTATACCCTCGATGAGTTTACAGGTGGGAAATGGTGACAAGCATACACCACCCTTCCTGATCTTGTACAAGTGACCTGAGTGAAGTAGATCCACAGAGCAGCCAAAATGATAAAGGTTCACTAGTAGCAAAGAGAGAAGTGATCACCACTGATATTTTGAAGTTAGCTCCAACTAGGCAAGTCAGCACAGCTGGTCATCTAAATAGGGGGGAAAGAGAGAAAATACATACCACGTCAGAGAGTAATCCCTGGTGCAATGCTGTCAATTGCCCAGTGCTACTTCTGGTTTAGGTCATTTGTGCCATTTCTTATAGCTAAGCACCATTCCACATGCAACCAAATCCTAGGCTAAAGTAAGGCCTGTCCTTAAAGACTTATTTTGTGGCTTATACTTTAGGTTTTTAGACAAAACTGGATGGCAATATAATTTCTCCAGCAACTCACTGTACTGCATGATAATGTCCTCAAAGCCCTGATTCAGCAGGTTCCTACCATAGCTCTTCTATAATGTGTCGAGAGTCCAATAACAATTTTTTTTTTCTCAAACTGGCATTAGGATCACTGGACCTGATGGACCATCAATGGCTTTCTAATGTTAAAACATACTTATTTCCTTTTAGTTAGAAAATGGTAAGATTTGAAAGTTAAAAGCTATATATACTGTTAATTGTGATATTATATGATTTTAATTGTTTTTTTAAGAGAATCACTGAATCTCAATATTGCAAATATCTTCAGAGGTTACATAATTCAACCTGTACCTGAACAATAACGGCTGCTACTACATACATGTGAAATGATTATCCAACCTTTACTTAAAATCTTGCAGAAGGAGAAGCCCATTAATTCCCAAAGCAGCCTATTCCACTTTTTGATAGTTCTATTTTTTTAAATTTCCCTTACATCAAACTTAAACTGAAATTTTACAACTTCTACCTCTTAGTCCAAGATCTGACTTCTGAGGCCAACCAGAACAAATCTAATCCATCTTCCATGAGACAATCCTTCAAATACCTAAAGGCTATCACAGCCCTGCCAAGACTTCCCTTCTTCATGTTAAACTCTGCCATTTCCTCTGTCTGTTTCATAATATATGAACTTAAAGCCCTTCAAATCCTGATTACCCTACTCAGAACTATATAAAGTTTATTAGTGTGCAGATTTTTTTTTTTGCCCAGACTGAACACAATAATATAGACATGGTCTGAGAAGGAAAGGGTGCAGTGGGACTACAAACTCTCATATAGTGGACACCAAACCTTTATTCATGCATGCTAAGAATGTATTAGCTTTCTTGGCTGCCATACATATATTGGCTATTATAGTACGAGACTGTAGTCCACTAAATGCCAAATTCTTTTTCATACAAATTACTATTTAGCCATGCTTCTCTAGTTGATATTTTTAACCCAAATCTACAACTTTGTAGTTGTTAAAATTCATCTTATTTGATTCATCCCAGCATTCTCACCTGTCAAAATCTTTTTTGGATTCTGCCATATTTGGAGTTAACTATATTGTCCATTTTTGTAATCTCTGCAAATTTGTTAAATATAGCAATGCCTATGAGTCAAGTAACTGCTAAAGAAGTTAAATGGAACAAACATGTGAATACACTGTAAGGTACTCCATTGAAGATGTGCTTACAAGCTGATAGCGAACCATTACTGAGTATTCTTTGGATCTGGTCATTCAACCAACTTTAAATCCAGCTAGTTGTATTATCATCTCACCCATATCTTACTATCATGTCCACAAGAATAGCAATGAAAGACTATAATTGCATCAATAATCTTCCTATGACCTACCAGAAGTTTGGTAACAATATCCAAAACAAAAGAAAAATAAATTATATTAATCTAGAATAATTTATTCTAGAAGAAGCTGTGTTGGCTCTCTACTACTACCTCCTTTTTAGATGTTCTATAACTAACTATCCCGTTAATCCTGGAACTATTCAAAGTCAAGCTCATAAGCCTATGGTCCATTAATTTTCCTTTTTTTTTTCCCCAAAATCAGGACCTCTGTCCTTCTCTAATCGCTCCCATACTTTACCATCTCTGAAAGATTACCAACTGTGGTTCAGCACTTTCGACTGCTAGATCTTTCAGTATCTCAGGAGATGGTTCATTTTTGCAGGGAGCTTGAATTGATCAAAAGCAGTTAAATGCTCTTGACTATCCTCTTAGTTAACACAAATATAAATTGCCTATTTGCCATCTCTGCCTTCCTCTGAAGTCAAAAATCATTCTTAGTGGCAGAGAAAAGAAAAGCAAAACTAGGAAAAGCATAGCTCTGCTTTTTGTCCTTCAGCATCTATCATGCTTCTCATCCTAGGCAACTATCACACACCTTTTTTCCTGAACATAGATTTTTAAAGGGTTTTTTCCCCTCATCCTTAGCTTTCTTTGCATTTCTTAACACTACTCTCACAAGACGGCACTATATTTTTGTAGCCATCTTCTGTTATCTGAGAGTGCATTCATTTCCTTTAAATTCAGCTGAGCAAATTGGACTGTAAGGTACTTGTGCCATCAAACATTTAGTTGCTTGTGACAACTACCATTTTTTTTCCTGCTCACAAGAATTTCTATTCCTTACAACTACAGTATGCCATCCTTGAAGGATTGATTACCATCACCCTAAACTCACTTCCTCTGCCAGAATTTCAACCATGGAACCCTAATCATCTTTTTACTGAGCCCTCTGAAATACACTCTCCCATGTGTACATTAAAATATACCCAGATTTCCTGTAATTCACTATTGAAAACTGTAACATGACATGGTCATTTCTTCCCAAGATATTAACCAGAACAGAATTTCTGATTGTTGGTTCCCTCACTATTTGGAGGGTAAAATTATCATTTATGTGAAGTCATGAAATTATTAGCTACTCTGTTTTGCCAGAGAAAAAGTTCCAGCAGAAGTCCAGATAATTAACATCCCCCTACCACATCATGCCTCCATGCCTGGCTTGTGATCTGTTTCTCAAACATTCATCTATTTCCTCTTTCTGTCAAGGTGGTCTGTAACATTCCAATACAATATAACTTCTGTTTTTGCTTTTTTACATTTTTACAAATGTTTTTCACTATGCTTTCCCTAGCTGATTCCTTTATTATTTGACATGAGTATATCTTCTACATATACAATGCTACTGCATCCCAACTCCTCCCCATTTTGCTTAACCTTCTTCTTTTAAATAACTTTCACCATTTTACAGCCATGGTCCAATAACGGGTTTCAGTAATACATGTTAGATCAAAAAAGCCTCCTTATTTTAAGATTTCTAATTCATTGTAAATTGTTTCATATACTCTGTGCATTTATACATAGTTATCAGAGCCCATGCATTTGATTACTGGTCTCTTTTGGGGATTTTGCTTCTATGAAATATTAGGCATCTCTACTGCTCTTCTTTCTACACTACAGACTGCATGGTAAATTACCTGAGCAATACACATAGACAGTTTTATATTCTTCTTTTTCAATTTAACATCCTGGTTTGATTTCTCAGACATCAGGTGAACCTCTTCTTACCAGCCTTTGTTAGGTCACTAGATGAGAGATCTACAGCTTGAAGGAACTTCAGACGCCTTCCTCATTATTTATTAACACTTAATGTCCAAAGAGATTAAACTATTTCAGCAAGGTGACATAAGAGGCAAATATAAAAGATAGAATATGAACCCATTTCCTCTGACTCCAATCAGTACTTTTTAGTTAACTAAATAAAAGCACTTATGAAGAGCTTATGATGTGCCAGTCAATGGGCTAAACATTTGGAATATAAATATAAGCGAAAAGAAACAGCTCCTACACTCAAGGAACTTACATTCTACTTAGGGAAGATAAGATACATAAAAAGGAGCTGAATAGCACAGTGAGTGGGAAGAAAACATATCCAATAAGTCAGGAGCAGAAAAAGGAAAGAAGTAATCTGTATTTGGTTCGGGCACTTTCTCAAATTGAGATTCTACATAAGAACTCATCAATGGAAAGAAGGGGCTGGCCACAGAAGTGAAGAAATCTGCAGGGTAAAAAGGCAACTGGAGCAGAGGAGGAAAAGACCTCTGAATTAGAACTTACAGTGCCACTCTGTCTCCCATGTTCCTGTCTAAGAGTCTGTCATTCCTATACTTAAAATTATGGTCCAGAAATACAAACTCCATTTTTTACACCATCACATTCAATAGATGCTTACTTCCCAAGACTGTCTTTTTCTTCTGAATCTCATCTTTTGATGGTCACATAGGAGAAGAAGCAAGAGTAGTTTATGGGGAAATGATCTGTTTTGTCAAAATAAACCAAGGAAGCCACTGATAAGAGGAAAGTCCCAATATACACCAAACTTAGCATCGCATTTTATAACTGCAAAAAATTTAAAATGAAGTAGATGCCTATCAATTGGGGAACAGTTAGACAAACTGTGGTACATGAATGTTAGGGAATGTCACTATGCTGTAAAAAATAATGAATGTAATGCATACAGAGAACTTTGGAAAGATATATATGAATTAATACAAAGTGAAATATGTAGGGGCAAGAAAAAATATATAAAATTACCTCCACAATGTAAACAGAACACACACACACACACACACACACACACGTGTGTATTTTGCAAAATTTAAATTACAAGAATGGCTCAAAAGAAAAGATATGAGAGGATGCTCCCAACCCATCCCTTCACAGAGAAGAGAGGAGTACAGGTACTGCAAATTGCACATTAGACTTTTTCATATAATGATGAGTTATGCTGATTTTTCCTTTTAAAAAGAAGAAAAATTTTAGTCTTTAAAAAATACTATTTGTTTTATGGGATGGCTCTCTGGGAGGGAAAGATGAAGGGATACTAAGGAAAACTATGACATGAAAAACCAAAGACATCAATAAAAACTTATCTAAAAATAAAAAAATTAATGAAACGTATAAATTTTTAAAAGAAATAATCGAATTAACAATAATTAACTATATCAGAATAATCTAAGAAGACACAAAAAGAACTTTTAGAAATACATCTAAAAGCATTTTAATATAAATAAATTAATAACTCAACAATTGGAAGAATATTCAGTGTTCTTGGTTGTGCTTCTGTAATATCCTAGCCAAACTAATATACAAATTTAACACTATCGAAAACAAAGACTAAATTTATACAAAAAACAGTGAAGAAAAAAAAAAGAAAATTTTGGGGCAGCTAGGTGGCACAGTGAATAAAGCGCCAGCCCCAGAGTCAGGAGGGCCCAAGTTCGGTTCCGGCCTCAGACACTTAATACCCACACAAAAAAAAAATAGCTGTGTAACTGTGGACAAATTACTTAAGCCCAATTGCCCTCCAAAAAGGCAAAAAAAAACCCAACAATAATAATAATAATAATGAAGCAAATAGGGAGAAACAATTCCAAATAAATCTCAGATTATACTATAAGGCATTAATTGTCAAAATTACCAAATAATCCACCATGGATATCCTATTCTGATGGCATAGAGGTGACACTGGGTTCTTGAAGGCTGACAGATTCTATCATGCTATTTTGAGTAGGGGTCCCCAGTAACAGATTACCATGTTCACTATAACTGAAATAATATATGAAAGTTGCAGCTGAATTGAAGGATGGCCTACAGGTTTTCTATAAAGAGAAAAATCAAGAAAATTATAAAGGTTAGCTTATGTGTCTAAATTTAAGGAGAAAAAAATCATATAAAAGCATATTTCAGTGTTTATGATAAGCATGAACAAAAAGAACTATCATGTTTTAAGTGCAGCTTGTACACCAAACTCAGCTACAGAAAATAAGGAAGGATAGACATTCTATGAAGAATTCAATAAAATTTCCCAATTAAATCAGATTATATTTGAATGCTTTTGCCACCAATACAAAGGTAAATGTAGTGGAAGATGCCAAAACATGCTGGAAAATATGACTCGGGATTAAGAAAGGCATACCAAAGTCTCTTGATGATCATAATAAGTGCTTAAAAGTTTCAAAACAGTGAGCAACGAATACCACATACAAAAAGGAAATTGATTATCTCTTAACACAGAAGAAATGATAGATTACTGATATCAGACCCATTTCCAAATCAGACAACAGCATAAATTTATTCCATCAACATATGGAAGCAAAGTTCAATATCAACAGCAAACTAGAAGAACAAATAAGAATGAGAAGAAAATGTATCATGCACCTAAAATAGCTCTAACCTGATATATTTTGAACAAGTTTTTAACATCTTGAGTGGGAACTGAATGAAAGAAAAAACACTGATATAAACAATCATCATTTCCTCAGTTCATTCAAGTATAGAGCAATCACCAGTATAATGAAGACAAAAGAACCTTAAAAATATCAAATGCAATTTAATTCTTGCTTTCAAGTATTTGAAACTTCAATATAGAATATTAACTCATCTGCAAAATCTTACAGAGAAGGGTAGTCTAAGATCATGAACAGTAATGCATCATAAGACAATAACAAAAATAGATTTGCATGAGACTCTGTATGACAACCAATTGAAACCATCCTCAAAGCTTTTAAAAATGAAAATTAAAGTTGAAAAGAAATGGAAAAGATTAGTTACCACTTCTATATCAAACTCTTCTTCAATAATTTTGTAATTTTAATGTCGCTGTATTTGAATTCTAAATTCATAATCTCAAGATGCTACATCAGTGGCATGAAACTCAAACAGAAAGGGAACCATTAAACCATATATGTGGATCCCTGCTATCTTAAAACTGACTTAGAAAACCACATATCAACATTGTATTTTTACTCATTTTGTTAAATATCTCCCAATTATATTTTAATTGGTGCACTCTAGAGTGTTACAGACTGCAACATGGCCCACTGAGAGTTTGACACCCCTGTGCTGCATGCAAAAACAGAAATGGCACTAAGGAAAGTAAAAATTAGAAGAGTAACTATACCAAACCATGTACATATAACAGAGGTCTGAGTTGAAGGCGACACAGTTTTGAGGGAAGTGAGTAACTGATTCTAAATATATCTCAAAGGGAGAAGATATCTCAAAATGGGGAAAATAATGAATCAAATATAGAATTACAACCAAATATAGTCAAACATTAATAATTAGCAGCCTATGTTCATACTTTCTCAACAGTACAAACTGTTTCTAAGAATCATCTATACTCAGATCAAGGATATCCTTGGTGAAAATATGAGAAAAAAAGAGCTAGGCACTTGAGAAGAATATGATATGAAAGAGTACATCATTCAGGTTACATAAATGTCTAAAAATGCGGGTTATATAATATTCTACTATTCTTACAGAATATAAAAATGAAAGCTATTCTAGCAGAGAAAAACAAAAAAATAAAATTAAAACTCTTAAGAGTCTGCCATGAATATTTTATAAAATCATACCAAAGTTCTCAATAATAACAAGAAAAAATTTCTTCAATTTTCAGATATTAATATCAAGCAAGGCATAAAAGGATAGGTATATCTGCCAAACATGTTTGTCAATTTCAAGATAGTGAACCATTTGAAAGAATTCAATCTAACAATTCATATGGAAAAAAATCAAATTGATTAAAAATGCTTGTCAGCTAAGCCAGGGAGTCAGCAAACTGTAGTCTGATGACCAAACCCTGACTGCCATCTGTTTCTGCAGTGCCCATGACCTAAGAAAGGTTTTTGTATCTAAAAATATAGAAAGAATTCTTAGTTCACAGGCCACAGAAAAAGAGGCAGCAGGCAAGATTCGGTACATGGGACATGGTTTGCCAATCTCTGGTCTAGAATAAGATATGAGTTTAAATTTAAAAGTTCATTGAACTGGTCCAGCAGCTCATGCTTCGACAGACAATGCAGATGAGCAATGAGAGTGCAAAGAACAAAATAGAATGAAGAAAATGAGCTGAACTACCTATGAAGAATCATACAGTACTTGCAATGACTCCAAGTTTCTCCCTGAAACAAAAATCCAGCTTTTAAACATCAACATTCTTCCCCTGATATTACATAGCAACAAATCTCCAAAATGAGTTGTGTGCAGCATAAGAGCAGTAACAATTCGATCAAAAGAAATTGTAGAAAAGATAAGGTCTATGGCTGTATACAGAGATGATCTAATGATGTAGTAAGAGTAAGGGATAACAAGTAGATGGCTATACTGGCATCATACATTATGTTCAGAGACTAGAAGAAAACTCCATGAATACTGGGTGAAACCCTGTGGAAGATTTAAGGGATGGCAGGAACAAGAGTCACATAAGAGGAGAAGATTGTGAACGGATTATAATGTACAGCCCTGGAATAAGTAACTGTAGTGATATGCTGACAGAGCCATAAAAAAGTTGACCAGGAAAACAGATTATTAAGTAAGCAAAATTAAAAAGCAAATGCAAATAGTAGAATAATGTTCCATAAAACAAAATACATTTAAGTAAAATACTTGAAAATGCATAATAATAATAATAACATATAATTATAATAATAGCTAGCATTTATGGAAAGCCTACTATGTGCCAGGCGCTGTGTGCTTTTTATAAAAACTGTCTTATTTGATGATCACAACAACCCTGGTAGGTAAGTGCTATTACTATCCCCCATTTTACTAATGAGGAAACAGAGGTTAAGTGGCTTGCCCAAGATCACACAGCTAGGAAGGGGCTAAGATCATACTTGAACTCAGGTCTTCCAAACTCCAGGCTCAGCACTCTAACCACTGAGTCACCTATCAACTGAAAACTGTATAGTATTTTGGTAAAAAATTATATTACAAGGGGTGGCCGAGTGGCTCAGCGAGTAAGAGCACTGGCTCCAATGTCAGGATGACCTAGAGATCGAATCCCAGGCTCAGACACTCAGCACCACACTCAGAAATAACTGGCCGTGTAACCTTGAGCAAGTTACTTAACCCCGATTGCTTTAAAAAAAATTGTATTACACAAGACTATAAATTCCAAAAAGGTAAAATCTAATATTTAGATAAATCTAATTTTTTAAAAGTTATATTCTCAATAATTTAGAAGAAAAATACAAAATTATATCTTTCCCAAACCCATATAGTAGAAAATTTCTTAATTCTCAGGGAGAAAATAGAGTGAAAAAGGCTAAGCCTTGGGGAATATCCATGGATATTAAGGAGAAGGAAATCACCAAAAGAGACAAAGAAATCAAACAAATAAGAGGGAAAACTAGGAAAGGACACTGTGATGTAGCACAGATGAGGATACAGTATCCAGAAGGAGGGGGAGCCAATAGTGTTAAATGTTATGGAGAAGACAACGAAGAATAGGAATAAGAAAAAGGTTTTGGATTTGACAATTAAGACCTTGAAAAAAATAGTTTTGATAAAGTTAGCAATCATACTACCATAATATTTATTATATTAGCAATCTTAGCATCAGGGAATGATAGTTGAGAATGACTGTTCTTAAGGATTATGGAGGTCAAATATACTACTTAAAAGTAAGCTTCAATAGTATTTTAGTTCCACCCATGATCAATTTTGGTAGTCCAAAAAGAGTTTAATGGCAAATTAGTACTATTATATAGGAATACTCAATGTAATTAACAGGATACACCAAAAAAAAAATTAGCTCAAAGCTTAAAATTACATTTTGACTAGATGATATATACTCTGAACATCAAAAAAATAATAACACAGTAGAAGTAGGTAGTAAACTATTAGTTTGGTTTATATAGTCATATACATACATATATATATATAGTCACATTAAGGAGAATATTGTCAAGAAACACTATATAATCAGACTTCTACATGTTTCATAAAATCTTTATAACAATTCAGAAAATGTTACTGTAAAATGACTTACATTTTTAGTTTTGCAAAGGTCTCTTGTGAATTAAGCTTTTCTAGCTCATAAGCACTTTCAACTTCTTTGAACTCATTCTTGATCATTTCCAAATCAGCCACAGCTTCTGCTTGGCTCGCCTTCTCTACTTGCAAGGCTCCTTCAAGTTCTCGAATTCGTAACTAGCAGGTGACAAAAAAGTAATTAAAGCAAGCTGAGAAAAACTATCATCAGACTTAAATCAAGCAGAAAACTTTGTCAACAGTAAGTTATTTTTCATCCTAACATAAACTTGTTTGCCACTTTGTTTTCTAAAGGAAAAACAAACAAAAAATAGCTTCTCTTTCAATTCTATCTGTATTTGGTTTAAGGTTATTGTTACAAGTGATATTAGTAATAATACTGGTAACAGTACTAATAAAGAAGGTGAATTAATTGCACTAACAGGAAGTGAAAGGCTAGGAACATACATCTTCTTAATAGTCTGACAGGGTTTAACATTAATGTATTAATCCATTCGGATATTTCTCACAAAAATATAAAATAATCCGTCAACAAAGAAATGACACTTAGTATCTATCTTACAAATATCTTAAGAAATTTCTGCAGTTGAGTTACAAGATCTCTTACCCTTTAAAAGGCATTACTTTGCAATTGTAAAGGAAAGAGCTAGAAAACATTTTTTAATTTAAATATTGGTAAAAAAAAATGTTGAGTATCTACTTTAAATAATTATAGAAATATTCTAAAGCTGAATAAAGGATCAGGAAAAAGAAATACTGGTTCAATTTGCAGGAGATCTTTCATTTTGATTTTGTTTCATTAACAACAATTTTCCTTTGTTTTTATTGCTTTCTTTTAAACCAGTCTAATCCTAGAAAAACAAAATACTGGGAAATATTTTCTCCTGTAAATACCATTGTATTATAAAGTTATTCTTAATTATAAAAGAGAAACTATCAAGTTGAAAAAGTAAACTGAAAAAGTATTTTTCATTTAACTACTCAGTTCTTCAGCCAAGTCATCTTTCACTTACTAATTTTCACATACAAACTTATATACAAGAGATTTCTTTTAACACATATACTTAATAACTTATTACAGAATTAAGCTTTGTCATTTTGTCATTTAAATGTGGCAATCTCATTCCCTTTCCCAAAAACAATTTAGGTTTTTTTACATAAAACAACTGATGTTCCTAGAAAACAAACATGTAGTATTAAGATAATAATGGATGAACTGTTGACTTTTTGCCTTTTGTTTGCTATAGCAATGAACTGGAAAATAGCAAGAATTCCTTAAACTTGAGCAGGCAATACATAATATGTATTTCCTAATACTAAAGATTTCATATTCACATTCACAATAATACATTGCAACTTTGATAGGTACCTTAATTTTTATTTAACTTAGTTTCCATGTATTTCTATCATAATTTTATATTAACTTTGATAGTCTATAATTCTTTAAAAAACTATTTGAACTTTTTACTTACATGAAAATACCAGGGCGGCTAGGTGGCACAGTGAATAGAGCACCAGCCCTGGAGTCATGAGGAATTGAGTTCAAATCCAGACTCAGACACTTAACACAAAAACTAGCCGTGTGACCTTGGGCAAGTCACTTAACCCCAATTGCCCTCCAAAAAGCAAAAAAAAAAAAAAAGAATTTTAAATAATTTGAAAAGTATCAAACATTTATAGAGGTGTAAACATACATATACACTTCACAAAAGAAAATTACAACTGCATTATGGAATATTAAATTAAATTACCCAATTGTTCATGTGATATACTGGCGTGCTTTCATTAAGAAATCACTCAGGGCAGTTAGGTGGCACAGTGAATACAGCCCCAGCCCTAGAGTCAGGTGGACCTGGGTTTGGATCTGGCCTCAGACACTTAACTCCCAAAAAAACCTAGCTATGTGACCTTGGGCAAGTCACTTAACCCCAATTGCCCTCCAAAAAAAAGGGGGGGAATCACTCAATTTTCGTGGAGGAATATTATTTTTCTATTAGACTTGAAAATAACTTTGAAATCGTTATTGTATTTTGCCAGTTCAAATACATTTTTGTTATCTTAATAATTCTTAATATCTTGTTTCATTTTGGAAATAGAAAAAGTAGATGATTAAAGAAGCATTTTTAAATTTGCTAGAGCTACTAAAATTAATCTTCGTTCTGGAAATAAATATATTTTCTCATATTATGTTTCATTCAGTTCTAATGTCAGCAGTCAAAAATAATGATTGGTGTAATATATATTTCTCCCATAACTCCTATTCTAATATGTTCTCCACATATAGAAGTGCCTCTGGGTTTGAGAAATTTAAACAGCAGAATTAAAACTTCCCAAGTTCTACAATACTGAAAAGACTTAAAAGTAAAAGTCCTACAAATAGAGTGAGTCTGCTATCTAAAAAGAAACTTAAATATATAAAGATTCATCACCAGGATGATGGCCATTTAATGATGAATTTATTGGCCATGGTAACCCTGAAAAGCACAGATGTATATGTAATCTTAATAACTTAGGAGGTTGGCTAGTAAGGCAGTTCATACAACCCACCATAGCAACCCATAGAAAAAAATAAATAAATACTCCCCCTTCCATTTCCAATTTGATCATAATGGAATGGAAGGAAAGGAGGCAGAGTGTAGGACTCACAATTTTTAGACCAGCTATAAATATTAACTTTACTGTTTACACCTAAAATATACTTGAAAAGTGATATCCTTGTCCTATGCAAATAAAAGGATAGAGTATTGAAAAAGTTTAACAAAATCCATATTGTTACTCTCTAGATGTGTTAAAAAAAACAAAATGAAGTTCAAACTAAATTGAATGATGCAACATAAGTATTCCTTGGAGAAGAAAACAAAGATATTGGTTGTTTGGGTTTCACTATTCATAACAAAAATCAAGAAACATCATATCATGGATACTTGGTAATTTTTCTCTTATGAAACATTGGAATGAAAGAAAAGAAAAAAGACTACCCTAAAGATAACTAAAGTTTAAATACTAAAAGTTTAGTTAAAATACTAAAACTAAAGTTTAAAATAAAGTTTAAATATCTATAACAGAGGATGACAAAACAGAAAAATTATAAAAACCTGACAAGATTGTTCAAAATAAGGAAGAAAATAAGTTTGGCCCCAAAGAATATAGTTGTGAAGAAACTTTTTTGCAAAGGTGGAAGGTCCACAGATGTGGAACATTTCATATATTTTCAGACATTTTGATTGTACTGATTGGTTTCTTTAACTTTTTTTCTTCTTACTCTTTTTATTTCCTTAGAAAATATTCTTGTTATGCAGAATGGCTCACTAGGAGGGGAAAGAGAAAATGGAAGAAATTTGCATAATACTAAAATAAATCAATAAAAATGCATTTTTTTTAAAAGACAAAACAGGCAGAGCTAAGATGGTGGAGTAAAAGCAAGGACTTGGGCTCTCCCCTAAGGCCCTCCAAATATCTGTAAAAAATGATTCTAAAATTATAGACCAGTAGAACCCACAAAATGAAAGAGTGAATCAGATTTCCAGCCCAAAACAACCTGGAAGATCAACAGGAAGGGGCTGTTGAACCAGGCTGAGAGAGAGGCAGAGTCCAGCACAAAACACGCCAACATAGACCAGGCTTCAACAAGCCTGGAGCAGGCCTCTGGGGACTGAATCACTGGCAGCTACGGTGGTTTCCAGACTTCTCAACCAACACATACCAAAGACAAGGTCTTTGACGGTCAGTAGGAAAGGTCTGTTGGACTTGGGTAAGAGAAGAGCACAGTCCACCATCAGCCCCAGGGTGGCTGCAGCAGCAGAAGATGATTCCAGAGCTCTTGGACCACAGACAGTGGGGAAATCAAGCAGCCAAACAAAGGGGATTGCAGGGATCTCTTTGCAGGCATTGAGGCAAGATTCTCTTGCTTTGCTTGTGCCTGGACCTGGGTTGCGGACCTGGGTGGGGGTCCTGAGCAAGGAGGAGCAATGGAACAGCAGAGCTTCTGGTGAGGGGAGAGGGAATCCTCTTCACAGTTTCAAGGCAGAAGAGTGCTTGTGATCACTCACAGATTAGAGCACAGACCAGGAGAGGAGTATTTGATCATAACCACCAGGGAAGAACTGAAAATTTACAGGTCCCTAGAAATATCTCTGAAAACAGCTTCACAAAACCCCTAAAGCTTGGGACAGTACACTTTCCACACCAAAAGCAGAGGCCTACCATAAAAAAGAGTAAGGAAATCAAATAATTGAATAAGAAAAAGAGCAAAAAGAGGGGAAAAAATAAGACTACAGAATCTTAATTTGGTGACAAGGAAGATCAGAACATACAACCAGAAGAAGACAACAAAGTCAAAAGTCCCACATCAAAAGCCACCAAGAAAAATATGAATTGGTCTCAGGCCGTGGGAGAGCTCAAAAAGGATTTTGAAAATCAAGTAAGAGAAGTAGAGGAAAAAAATGGGAAAAGAAATGAGAGTGATGCAAGAAGATTATGAAAGATAAGTCAACTGCTTGGTAAAGGAGACCCAAAAAAATACTAAAGAAAATAACCTTAAAAAATAGACTAACCCAAATGGCAAAAGCGGTACAAAAAGTTAACGATGAGAAGAATGCCTTAAAAAGCAGCATTGGTCAAATGGAAAATTGGATCCAAAAGCTCACTGAAGCAAATAATTCCTTAGAAAGTAGAATGGAACAAATGGAAGCTAATGAGTCTATGAGGAATCAAGAAATTATAAAACAAAACCAAAAGAATAAAAAAAAATAGAAGACTGTGAAATATCTCATTGGAAAAATAGCTTATCTGGAAAATAGATCCAGGAGAGATAATTTTAAAATTATTAGACTACTGAAGGCCAAAACCAAAAAGAGCCTAGACATTATCTTTCAAGAAATCATCAAAGAAAACTGCCCTGATATTCTAGAACCAGAGGATAAAATAAAAATTTATAGAATCTACCAATCACCTCCTAAAAATCCCAAAAGGAAAACTCCTGGGAATATTGTAGCCAAATTCCAAAGTTCCCAGGTCAAAGAGAAAATATTCCAAGCAGCCAGAAAGAAACAATTCCATCTTGGAGCCACAGTCAGGATAACATAAGATTTAGCAGCTTCTACATTAATGGATCAGAGGGCTTGGAATTTGATACTCCGGAGGTCAAAGTAGCTAGGATTAAAACCAAGAATCACCTACCCAGCAAAACTAAGTGTAATCCATGAGGATGGAAAATTTATATTCAATGATGTAGAGGAATTTAATGCATTCTTGAGAAAAGAACAGAGCTATGGAGGAAAACTGACTTTCAAATATAAGACTCAGAATCATGAAAAGGTAATTATGAAAGAGAAATCATAGGGGACTTAATAAGTTGAACTGTTTACATTCCTATATAGAAAGCTGATATCTGTAACTCATGAAACCTTTCTCATAGTTAGGGTAGTTGGAGGTAACATATAGATATAGATAAAGATATAGACATAGATATATACATAGAAGGCACAGGGTGAGTTGAATATGAAGAAATGATATCTAAAAAATAAAATTAAAGGGTGAGAGAGAAATATACTGGGAGAAGGAGAAAAGGAGAGGTATACTGGGTAAATTATCTCATATAAAAGAGGCAAGAAAAAGCTTTTACAATGAAGGGGAAGAAGGGAAAGGTGAAAGGGAATGAGTGAACCTTATTCTCATCAAGTTTTATTTAAGGAGGAAAAAACATACACACTCAATTGGGTATGAAAATCTATCTTACCCTACGAGAAAGTAGGGCAGAAGGGGATAAAAGAAGAGGGGGGGAGATAGAAGGGAGGGCAAATGGGAGGAGGAGGTAATCAGAAGCAAACACTTTTGAGGAGGGACAGGGTCAAAGAAGAGAACAGAATAAATGAAAGGTGGAACAGGATGGAGGGAAATATAGTTAGTCTTTCACAATTGAACTATTATGGAAGAATTTTGCATGACTACATATGAATAACCTATATCAAATTTCTTGCCTTTTCAATGAGGGTGAGTGGGGAGGGAGGAAGGGAGAGAATGTGGAACTCAAGAATTTTAAAAATGGGGGCAGCTAGGTAGCGCAGTGAGTGGAGTGCTGGCCCTGGAGTCAGGAGGACCTGAGCTCAGATCCATCTGTAAGGGTTATGGGATTTAAAGATCTTCCATGCCCCATTGGACTTGCTGATGTAGCAGGAAGGGGCAGAGCAAGAGGAAGCAGAAGCCAAACTAGAGTTCCTGCGGTGGCTGGCGGTGGTGGCGACGGCGGCAGCAGCAGCAGAGGCAGCGACAGCGCAAAGCCCTTTTTGAGTTAGCCAGAATTTCTGCTAAGGACTCCTGCTGAGGACTGCCAGGGGCCGGAGCTGCTGGGAGCACGCTTCCCGGACGCTGGGTGGTTGCTGTGAGTGGGGAGAGGAGGATCTTTGCCTGAGGTAGCCTGTTCTGTTTTAAAGGCTTGAAAATGTGGGTGCTTTCTACTTTATCTACCTGTGCCAATGTCATAACTACTCTGATGGCTTTCACTTTCTGGTTTTGGGATTCAGTCTTTTGGTATCTTAATAAATTTTCTAGTTTATTCCCCCATATGGCAAGCATGATGTATTTTGTGATGGATAATTATATCAGCACATCTGTAATCTCCATAGGCATTGTGAATATGGCATTGCTGATACACCATCCTGGAACACTTAGCGCACACACACAAAAAAGAAAAAAAAAAACCTAGCCGTGTGACCTTGGGCAAGTTACTTAACCCCAATTGCCCTCCAAAAAGCAAAAAAAAAAAAAAAATTTAAAAACAAATGTTATAAATAGTTTTTTACATGTAACTGGGAAATAAGATACACAGGCAAAGGAGTATAGAAATTTATCTTGCCCTACAGGAAAAGGGGAAGGGGATAAGAGTGGAGGTGGAGTAATAGGAGGGAGGGCAGATTGGAGGAAGAGGTAATCAGAATGCATGCTATCTTGGGTTAGTGGAAGGGGATAGTGGGGGAGAAAGTTTGGAACTCAAAATCTTGTGGAAGTGAATGTTGAAAACTAAAAATTAATTAATTAATAAGAAGAAAAAAAGACAAAAGAAATCAGGGTTCCTCAGTGGTTTGGTGATAGCAAGACATGATAGATGATGAACCTAAGTCATGTACCAATGGTACATATTCACTGCAAATACCGAAAAAAAATCCAGGTTAGTTGCTGGATCCTTATTGGAGGATCTAGGAAAGAAACTAGACAAGAGATACACAAGACAGGAAGGTATGACTATGCAATTTATGCCAATGGAAGGAATACCTATGTAGATTCAATGAAAGGTTAAAGCATTATACATTAGGAAGTAGCATAATCTTAACCTTAATGCTCAGACAAAATATTCACAAAAGAAATTTTCATATTCTAAGATGACAGTATTAGCTAATAATATCATTAATAATAACTACTTAGGAGATTAAACTATAGGCAATAGGCAGGTAACAAAAGACATTTTAGTTTTAATTCCATAAACAGAACTATATATTACATGTATTATGTTTATAAGGTTTTAAGATGTAATACAGAAGGAGTGGCTAGGTGGCATAGTGAATAGAGCAACAGCCCTGAAGTCAGGAGGACCTGAGTTCAAATTTGGCCTCAGACACTTAACACAAAACTAACCATGTGACCTTGGGCAAGTCACTTAACCCCAACTGCCCTATCTTCCCCCCTCCAAAAAGAAAAAAAAGAGATGTAATACTGAAGCACTGAAATGAAAAATGTTGACAAAAACAAAGGACAGTTTTTTCCCTACAATTTTGATTTCTTCTCCTAATAAGTCTGAAAGCCTAACAGCCTCTCAGACAACTCTCAAAGCAACTTATAGCTACTTGAGAAAGTGAGGTCACTGAATATACTGATGTACTAACCCAGGGAACTACATGGCTTAGTCTGGATAATGGTACAATGAATAGAATTATGGCTTTGAAGTCATGAAGATTTGGGTCTGAATAATGTCTTTGCCACTTACTAGTTGTGTAAGCATAAGCCAGTTATTTAAACTCAGTCTCAACTTCCTTATATGTATAACAGTAATGAAAATTGTGCTATTTACCCAATATTGTTGTTATGAAAACAAATGAGATAAGATAGGTGAAAAACTTGGCAAATTTTCAAGAATTATAAGAATGTCAGTTGTCATTATTCACCTCTCTGTACCCTTTGATACTGTTGGTCACTCTGTCCTCCTTAATACCCTTTTTTCTCTAGGTTTTTAGGGCCCTACTCTCTCCTGGTTCTCTTTTTACTAATCTGACCACTTCTTTTCAGTTTCCTTTGCTAGATCCTCTTCCAGATCACGCCCTCTAATTGTAGGTGTCTTCAGGGTTCTGTCCTGAACTCTCTTCACTTCTATTTTAATTCACTTGGCGATCTCATCAGTACCCCATGTATTTAAATACCATCTTTATGCTGATGATTTTTAAATCTACCTCTCAAACCCCAACCTCTCAGCTGACCTCCAGTTCACATCTCCAGCTTCCTTTCAGACATCTCAGACTGTAAGTCCAGTAGGCAACCTTAAACTAAACACATTCAAAACAGAATTCATTATCTTTCCCACTAAAACTTCCCCCACTCTGACCTCCCCTATTACAATAGAGGGCAATGCCATATTACTAGTCCCCCCAGGTTCACAACATAGGAGTTATCATCGACTTCTCACTATGTCTATATCCCTATATCCACTCTATTACTAAGGCCAGCTGTTTCACCTTTGCAACATCATGAAAATATTCCCCACTATCTCCTTTGACAGTGCCACCCCTCTAGTGCAGACCCTCAATATCTCATACCTGGACTATTGCAAAAGCTTGCCAGTGGATACACCTGGGTCAAGTCCTCTCCCCATTCCAATCTATCCTCCATTCAGATACCAAAGTGATTTTCCTAAAGGGCAAGTCTGACCACGTTACACATACCCACTACTCCCCCATACAGTAAATTCCAGTCGCTCCCTATTGTCACCAGGATCAAATAAAAAATCCTCTGTTTGGCATTCAAAGCTCTTCATAATCTAGCCTCCTCCTACCTTTGCAGTCTTCTTACAATTTAATACCCACCACATGCTCTTTGATCCAGTGAAGCTAGTCTCCTGCTACTCCATGAAAAGAAGCTATGTCTGGGCCTTGAGCAGTTTCTCTTGTGGTCGTGTTGTATATAATTTGTTTTGTATAGATTTGTTTGCAGTTTCTCTCATGAGACTATAAATTCCTTGAGAGCAATGACTGTCTTTTATCTCTTTTTGTATCTCCAGGTCTAATCACGGTATTGACTGACTGGTTGCAAACAGTAACATCTGGAGGACCTCATTATATGTACAGAATTTTGCTTTCATTTACATCCTTCCATAGGAGGCACAAATGATAGCAGAGAACAGCTCTGAACATAAATCTCCTGCTTTTAATCCTCACTTGATATTAATAGAATGGGGCCCCTCTACAAGTTAATTTTGTAGTTTTGTTTCTCAAGAAATTTAGTATGATCTTCACATAGTCATGAGATATTCCTAGTTAGAAAAGACCTATTAAACCTACATTATGAAGTATAGACAATTTTTTTTTTGTAAATACTATCTATTTTTGGAACAAATACAGAAAATAGCAACTTGCAATGTCTACATATACCAGCAAATGTATGATTATAAAGATGTTTATTGGGGCGTCTAGGTGGTGCAGTGAATAGAGCACCAGCCCTGGAGTCAGGAGGACCTTAGTTCAAATCCAGCCTCAGACACTTAACACAAAAACTAGCCGTGTGACCTTGGGCAAGTCACTTAACCCCAATTGCCCTCCAAAAAACAAAAATAAAAACAAAAACAAAAAAAGATGTTTATTGTAGAAAATAATTCACAAATGTCAGCCTCCTCTAAATATTTACATCATATATACTATTGAGAACAAAGATCTCAATGAACAGATGCAAACCTGATCTTGACATCCTAGAGATGAAATGCATGGCTGACATGGCTCTGGAGGTCCAAAGAACAATACAGGTAAAAAAAAAAGGGAATTATGGATTTCTATATTAATAAGATATACTCATGAGCTTATCTAGGAACCAGAATGGGGAAAAATGAGAGACCATTTGGATGAAGGTTATATTTTGAAGCAAAAACAAAAACAATATTGAGAATATACAAAAGATCACAGGGTCAGAAAGAAGAAAAAGATAAATTCAGGAAAGAGAATACCAAGCCACACAAGGAGTCGTAATTTATTACTAAGGAGTGTCTTCAGTTTTCTATGCAACTCCTGGAGCTCTTTCTCTGCTGAAAACAGAGAACCACTAATAATTTGTTGACTTCTCTTTAGGAATATTTCACATTATTGGTGTTAGAACTAAGAAGGAGAGATATTTTTTTCTGTTTCTAATTTTTATGAGGAAGTGACCAGTTGAGAGATGATGGCAGTGGAAAAGATGGAAACCTTGTGGGGTAACCAATTATTCCAAAAAACTGGAAACAAAATGTGTGCCCATTCACTTGAAAATGGTCTTTAAAAATTGTGGTATATGAATGCTTTTTAGACAGCACATATAATTGTCACTGGTTATAGGAAATGACTATCCAATGAAGAAACTTGCTTCTATCAATGCATCTTACCATAGTAATCTACTATTTGATAAATCCAAAGACTCCAGCTTCTGGGATAAGAACTCACTATTTAACAAAAACTGCTGATAAAAATAGAAAATAGTGTGGCAGAAACTAGGTATAGACCAACATCTTATACCCTATACCAAGATAAAGTCAAAATGGGTACATGATTTAGATATAAAGGCTGATACTATAAGCAAACTAGGAGAGCAAGAAATAGTTTACCTGTCAGATCTATGGAGGAGGGAAGAATTTAAGACCAAACAAGAGATAGAGAGCTCTATGAAATGCAAAATTGATGATTTTGATTATATTAAATTGAAAAGTTTTTGTACAAACAAAGCCAATGCAAGCAAGATCAGGAAAGAAGCAGAAAATTGGGAAAGAATTTTTACAACCAGGGGAAGCTAGGTGATGCAGTGAATAAGAGCACCAGCCCTGGAGTCAGAAGGACCTGAGTTCAAATACGGCCTCAGACACTTAGTAGCCATGTGATCTTGGGCAAGTCACTTAACCCTAATTGCCCTGCCCTCCCCCCTCCAAAAAAAAAAAAGGAATCTTTACAACCAGTGTCTCTGATTGTAGCACCAATGCAATATTTACAGTACCCATGATCACGATCAAGACTGTGACTATAAATATCACATGATATTCAATCACAAAATATACCAAACTCTCCATATAGGGGACAGAACTGAAGCATTTATTTAGACACCAGAGAACTGAATCCCAAAACCAGTAAGCCTATTCCATCATAGTACCAAAGATATTAAGAAGCCATAATAGCACTGAGAGCCACAGCATCCTTTAGCCTTCCCACAAACCAATATAAGATCAATATTTACTCACAAACCTCTCTCTCTCTCCTTTCCTGAGCTCTTCCCTCTCCCACCGTCTCTCTAGCTCTGTCTCCCAGCTTTCTGTGGGCTCTGCTTCCCTTCAGCAAACTCCTCCCACCACACACTCCATGTGACTACATTCAGCCTACTAGGGAGCAGAGTGTATCTTCACAGTGGGGAAGATCTTCAAATTCCCCCCTATATCTATTAAGGGGCAGGAAAGATCTTCAAATTCCCATTCCCATTACACTGATAAAGGCCTCATTTCTTTCTAAAATATATAGAGAACAGAGTCAAATTTATAGAAATACAAGTAATTCCCCATTTGATAAATGGTCAAAGGATATGAACAAGTAATTTTCAGGGGGAAAAATTAGAGCTATCTATAGCCATATAAAAAAAATGCTCTAAATCACTACTGCGCACAGAAATGCAAATCAAAACAACTCTGAGGTACCACATCACACCTATCAAATTGGCTAACATGACAAAAAGGGAAAATGATAAAACACTGGAGAAGATGTGGGAAAATTGGAACACTAATGCATTGCTGATGGAGCTGTGAACTGATCCAACCATTCTAGAGAGCAATTTGGAACTATGCCCAAAGGGCTATAAAACTGTACATACCCTTTGACCTAGCAATACCACTTCTAGGGCTGTGTCCCAAAGAGATCATAAAAATGGGAAAAGGACTAACATGTACAAAAATATTTATAGCAACTCTTTTTGTGGTGGCCAAGAATTGGAAACTGAGGGGATGTTCATCAGTTAGGAAATGGCTGAATAAATTGTGTTTTTTGAATGTAACAGAATACTATTACACTATAAGAAATGATGAACAGAAAGACTTCAGAAAAACCTGGAAAGAATTATATGAACTGATGCTAAGTGAAATGAGCATAACCAGGAGAACACTGTACACAGTAACAGCCCCACTGTGCAATGACTGACTTAGCCCTTCTCAGCAATGCAAGGACCTAAAACTATTCCAGAGGACTCATGATGGAAAATTTCATCCACATCCAGAGAAAGAGCTATGGAGTATGAATGCAGAGTGAAGCAGACTATTTTGTTTTTTTCATTTGTTTTGTTTTTTCTTTCTTATGGTTCCTCCTATTCATTCTTGTTCTTCTATACAACATGACTAA
This sequence comes from Petaurus breviceps papuanus, assembly GCF_028583685.1. NCBI lineage: Eukaryota > Metazoa > Chordata > Mammalia > Diprotodontia > Petauridae > Petaurus > Petaurus breviceps. The sequence goes on from NW_027185799.1 coordinate 14,465,308, forward strand.
TGTGAAAGTATGTTTAATAGGAATGTATGTGTAGAGCCTATATTGAATTGCATGTCATCTTGGGGAGGGAGGAGGGAAGGGAGGGGGAGAAAATTTAAAACTTATGGAAGAGAATGGCGAAAACTAAAAATAAATAAAAAGAAATGACTAAGTAGACTACCCAAACATGGGCAAAAAATGGCTGTGTATGTACAATAACACAATAAGCATTTGTTAAGAACCTAATATATGTCAGGCAATGTGCTAAGTATCTGGTAATACAAATAATAAAATTTGCCTGTCCTTGTTACAGCTTATAAATAAAAGGGAAAGAAGACACATAAAAGGAAGCTTAGAAGTGTTTCTTAACCCAGGGGCATAAAGATGGTAAAGTGAAATCTAAATAGTGTAGGTGATGAGAAATGAAAAGTTTTCTGGGCTTCTGAACCCTCTTTATATGGAATTTTCCAAAGATTTCCCTCCACCTGCTAGCCTTCAAATCAGAGGAAACAGACAACTGAGCATCTGTGGAGGTATAAGTGCCAAAGCTGAAGCAATCTCCCTGATGATGAGTTTCCTGGTAATGAGCTTTTATTGTGGAGAGGCAATTGGTAAAATCTGTGTGCTGTGATTCTGGGGTTGGGGTAGGGGGAGAGAAGAATGGAAAAAACCCCAAGTAAATAAAAGTAATTTTAGAGGTCAAAAGAGCTGCAGGTGTAAAGAGATCCTCAATCTATATTATATACAACAGCAAGAGAAGCCTACTGATGCTAGTCTGGAAGGTCATTGTTGAATCATTTCAGTCGCATCCAAATTTTCAGTGACTAATTTTATTTGGGGTTTTCTTGACAAATACACTGAAGTGGTTTGTCATTTCCTCCTCCAGCTCATTTTACAGATGATGAATCCAGGAAAACAAGGTTAAGCTAGTAAGCACCTGAGGCCAGATTTGAACTCACAAAGATGAGTCTTCCTGACTCAAGATCCAGCACTCTATACACTGTGCAATCTATCTGACGAGCTGGCGAGAGTCCTCCACTATCTTAGAGACCTCCCCCAAGAGGAGGATACTCTGATGGAATTAATTACAGAGAAAACATTCCCACTGGAACCAACCTGAGCTTTGGCAAATCCTAAACCTCCAAGGTCAAATATCTTCCAGCCCCAAGGTTAAGACATTCTTCCCAAAATCATGTGACATCCTGTCCTTAGTACTCAGCCTAACAAGTAAGAAAAGTGGCTGAGCAGCCTCACCTGGTAGCCTCATTTCTTCAGCAGTAACATCATTCTATAGGCAATAGGTGGTGCAATGGATAGAGCTCCAGGTCTGACTCATTTTCGTGTGTTCAAAATTTGGTCTCAGATAGTTATTAGCTGTGTGACCCTGGGCAAGTCATTTTACCCTGTTTGCCTCAGTTTCCACATCTGTAAAATGAGCTAGAGAAAGAAATGGTAAGCCACTCCAGTATCTCTGCCAAGAAGACCCCAAATGGGGTCATGAACTTGACTGAAAAACAACTAAACCACATCACCCTAATTCTATACGTGTTTCCTCCTCCCTTTGTTCCTCCAGGTAGCCACCAGGCAACAGTCCATCAGATGATACTTATTACACTTTTCATCTTCTAGACTAGCCTCTAGATTTATACAACTCTATTCAAATAACACTAGGTGGGAAGAATGACTTTTCTGGAGGATCTTAGGACTGCTGAATTGCAGAACTCTCCAAATACTAAAATATGTCCTAGGGCTCTCAGTCAGCAGGAGAAAGTGTTCCAGATCAGAGGTATCAAAGATGGCCATTAGGCCACATGCATCTCACAATATTCTTCAGTAGAGCCCAAATTAGATTAAAACAAAATAGAGAAATAAATAAAAATATATTAAACATAGATAATATTTGGTGGTACAGGGAATAGAGTGGTGGACCTGGAGTAAGGAAGACTTGAGTTCAAATCCAGCCTCAGATGTTAAGTAGCTCTGTGATCCAGTGCAAATCACTTAGTCTCTGTCTGCATCAGTTTTCTCATCTGTAAAATGGACCTATCTCCCAGAGCTGTTGTGGGAATCACATGAGAAAATAATGGTAAAGAGCTTAGCACAGTGCTATATAAACATTAGCTATCATTATTATTATTATTATTGCCTTTTAAAAATAAGCCAGTATGCCTTCCACAGGTAACTTTATATACAGATTACTGTCCCATTCCTATATGATTTGATACCACTGCTCTAGATTTTATCAGAGGTCCTACTGCAGTTCAGGGCAAGAAGTGTTTAAACAGAGGGTTACAAGTGATATTATATAATGTTTATTGTCTAAGTACTATTACATTTTTCCTTTTGCCTTATATCCAATTATTGTTGTTTTTCTTTTAATAAAAACCATTTTAAAAAAGAAAGGGAGGAGTATAGTGCTGCCAGATTTTAAACAAAGCAGGAAATATAACAACTATCTGGGACTGGATAAACACTTTTTTTTTTTAAGTAGATCAATGAAATTGATTATATAAGTATTACCTGAAAAGAAATGTGAATAACAGTCTAGTGTTCGATAACCCCAAAAAGTAAACTACTGGGTAAGTGACTATTTGACAAGAGCTACTGGAAAAATTATAAATAATTAAAATTAATTTTAAATTAATTTAAATTTCAATATAGTTAAAATTCTTGCAGAAATAAAATCAGTTTATCTAGAAAAAAAACCTGTGGATTAGGAAAAACATGTATATTAAATATATCAGATAAAAACCTGAATGAAAAAATACAGGAAATGGATACAAATATAAGAGATTCAAGAGCCATTCCTAAAGAGAGTGATCAAAAAATGTGATTTTCAAAAAAGAAAAAATAGAAATTGAATATAATCAAATAAAAAAATGTTGAAAATCACTAATAATTAGAGAAATGCAAATGAAAATAATCCTGAGATTTAAGAACTCTGATGAACTCTGAATAATGCAATGACCGATCACCACTACAGAAGACTGACAGATCATTTCTAAAATATATAGAGAATTGAGTCAAATTTATAAGAATGCAAGTCAAAGGATATGAACAATTTTCAAAGGAATTAAGGCTATCCATAGTCATATGAAAGAATGCTCTACATTCACTACAGATTAGAGAAATGCAAATCAAAACAACTCTGAGGTACCACATCAAACCTATCAGATTGGCCAACATGACAAAAAAAGAAAATAATAAATGTTGGAGAAGATGTGGGAAAGTTGGAAAACTAATGCATTGTTGGTGGAATTGTGAACTGATCTAACCATTCTGGAGAGCAATTTAGAACTATGCCCAAAGGGCTATAAAACTGCACAAACCCTTTGACCTAGCAATACAGCTTCTAGGGTTGTATCCCAAAGACATCATAAAAACAGGAAAAAGACCCACATGTACAAAAATATTTATAGCAGTTCTTTTTGTAGTGGCCAAGAACTGGAATTTGAGGGGAGTCCCATCAACTGGGAAATGACTGAACGAGGTGTGACATAGGAATGTAATGGAATACTATTGTTCTATAAGAAATGATGAGCAGGTAGACTTCATAAAAACCTGGAAAGACATATATGAAGTGATGCCAAGTGAAATGAGCAGAACAGGGGCAGCTGGGTGGCACAATGAGTAGAGCGCCGGTCCTGGAGGCAGGAGGACCTGAGTTTGGATCCAACCTCAGACACTTAACACACACACACACACACACACACACACAAATAAAACTAGCCATGTGACGGAGGGAGGGAGGGAGGGAG
>NW_027185799.1:14469144-14475400 GCF_028583685.1 Petaurus breviceps papuanus
AAGGGAGGGAGGAAGGAAGGAAGGAAGGAAGGAAGGAAGGAAGGAAGGAAGGAAGGAAGGAAGGAAGGAAGGAAGGAAGGAAGGAAGGAAGGAAGGAAGGAAGGAGGAGAACCAGGAGCACACTGTACATAGTAACAGTCACATTGTGTGATGACTGACTTTGACAGAATCAGCTCCTCTCAGCAATGCAAGGATCTAAAACAATTCCAAAACACTCATGATGGAAACTTCCATTCACATCCAGAAAAAGAAACATGGAGTCTGCATGCAGATGAAAGCATACTATTGGCTCCTTTTTGTTTTGTTTTGTTTTTTCTTTCTTGTGGTTTCTTCCATTGGTTCTAATTCTTCTTTACAACATGACTAATGTGAAAATACATTGTTGTAAGGGCTGTATAGAACAGGCTTGCTAATTAACAACTGATGCCATTATGAATTATTTCAAAGTCTGAAAAAACATTCAAAATCAAAAAAGTTGGCCTTTGACAGAAGCACTCCACTAGCAAGACTATACTACAAAAAAAAAGGTCCACAGGCACAAAAATGTACATACTCGAATTATTCGTGATAATGAAAATCTAGAAGCCAAATGGGGGACTCAACAATTGACAAATGGATGAATAAATAACGACAAGATGTGTAAAGTATGTAACTGGAGATAAGCAATGAGAAATATTAAGAATACAAATAAACCTGTAAATCCTCCTATGAAATGACAGCGTGGGGAAAGGGAGGGGAAAGGACCAAAAGAAAAATATATAAAAAGACTAAAATTAAAGTACCAGAAACATGGGTAGCCAATAAAATTGTCATCAAATACAAAATTCATTGATAGTATCATGCTGTTAGCTTTTTGGTTTTAAAAAATTAATTTTTTTCCCAGAAGTGAATACTGGAGAATGGGATTATTCAAGTATTCATTGGGAATCAATCAACAGATGCAATACATAAGCATTTACTAAGTGCCTACTATATAACAGGCTCTGCTAAGCAATGAGAATGCAAAAATAAAAATGAAAAAAATCTGGCCCGCAAGTTTATATTCTATAAAGGGAAACAACAAGTACATGGAATAAGCACATACAAAACATATACAAAATAAATACATGGTAATTTGGAGACAAGAGAGAAAGACTAAAAGTGGGAGAGAAAAGATCTTAAGTGGGAGGTAGTTTGAGCTAAGCTTTAAAGGAAACGAGATTCTCAAAGGGAGAGGTAAAGAAGGAATACATCACAGGCATGAGAAAATAGCCTGTCATAAAGCACAGAGATATATGTGTGTTACATCCAAACAAAATGCACCAATTTTTAATAAATGAATAATTTGAATAAATGAACTAAGAAAAATAATAACAGATTTGAAGCTGAAGGAACTCATCTAGTCCAGAATTCTAATTTTATAGATGAAGAAAGACAGGCCAAAAGAGGCTAAATTACTTGCCCAAGGTCACCGAGCTAGTATAAGAGGTGGGAACTGACTTGGAGTTCTCTCAATACAAAATCAGTAATCTGCCCACTATGTCACAGTGACACTCTCAAAATTCAAGTCTTGGGTTCATAATTTTATTTCCTAACTAATGACATATAATTTAAGGAATTACACAGAAAATTGTGGGACAATTTTACCTGGATGATTTCAGAGTTAAATTTGGACTCCAGGTGTGCTGCTCTTTCTGCTTCAATATTTTCCTCTAATTTCTTCACTTTCATAGTAGCTGCCTGAAAAACACACACACACACACACATTTTTAAACTTCAAATTTACAAATGTTAATATTTGTATTGAAGATGCCTAATAAGTAAAAACTATTGTTTTCCAGAATTATTAAAGGTTTAGGTAACTATTACATTAATTCACCAAGTCACTACTTCCTTTAAAACATCACACCAGGAATATTGGGGGAGGGGGGGAGGAGCAGAATTAGATATGAGCTCATTACAGTTTTATTTTTTTTTTATTTGGAAGGGAAATGATTACAGAGTCCATCAATCCACAATAAGTTTTTATTAACTATCTACTACATGCCAATCACTGTGCTAAATTCTGAGGATACAAGTACAAAGAATGAAACAATCCCTACTCAAAAGGAGCTTACACTACAATAAAGTAGAAAACAAGTACATATTAAATGTAAAGTCAACAAATACAAAGTAGTTCAATACAAGGTAGTTTGGGAGAGAGCACACTAGCAGTTCAAAGGACAAGGAAAGGTTTCAAGAAGATGGTTCCTGAGCTGCATCTTATGGGAAGAAAAGGACTTTATGAGATAAGGAAGAAGTACATTCCAGACATGGAGGACAACCACTACAAAGTCCTAGAGATTAGAAGATGGATGGAGTGTCATGAATGAAGAAGAGAGGAAAGGTCAATTTGACAGAACAATGGAGTTCAGAAGGAGAATAATGTCCAATGATGCTTGAAAAATAAATTGAAGCCCAGTTGTACAGGGTTTTAAAGCTAATCAGAGAAGTTTATATGTTATCCCAGAGGCAATAAGAAGTCACTGGAATTGATTGAGATGGAGAGCCACATGTCCAGATCTGGAGTAAAGAAAATTACTTTTCATTTTGAAAGAAATGTGAGGCAGGGGGTCAAATTAGAAGGCTGTTGCAATAATATAGGTGAGAAGTGATGAGAGTTAAATTAAGGTGATAGCTATGTGAGTAAATAAAAGAGTCAGATGCAAGAGATGTTGGAAGAACAGAAATAGCAAGATTGGGCAACTGTCTAGATACATGGGATGAGAAAGTCCAGAATAATGTTGAGGTTACAAAATAAAACATTGGAAGGATGGTGGTGCCTTCAACAGAAAGAGGAAAGTTTGGAAGAGGTGAGGGTTGGGAAGAAAGATAATAAATGTGATTTTGGATATGTCGGGCCTTCTTCTCATATGCCATCTTCTATGGAAGGTTATTCCTGATCTCCCCAGGTACTAGTTATGCTTTCCTATCCAATATTACCTTTTCTGCTTTATATTTTGTCTTGATAGGCAGAGTAGGGTGGTGAACAGGGCATTGCACTTGGAATCAAGAACTTATCTCAAATTGCTCCTCAAACAATTACTAGTGTTATGCGCCTTGATTAAGTCACTTAACTTCTTTCTGCATTAGTTCCCTCATCTATAAAAATGAAAAGGATGATTTGAATGGCTTTCCAGTCCTAAAACTCTCTGCTCTATGGTCACACACACACACACACACACACACACACACACACACACACACACACCTCTCTTGTCTCCCCATTAAAACATAAGTTCCTTGAGGGCAGGGATGGTTTTACTTTTATTTCTGCATCATTAGTACCAAGCAGAGATTGCCTACAACTTAACAAATACTTATTGGTTTATTAATTGATTCATTACTGGTATAGCACTTTCTCTCCTCTAGCATTTCAGCAACTATAGCCTAAGCTGTTCTTTAAATCCTCTTAGGCTTAAGATAAGTAAGCATGGTAAAAGGGATCTATAGAAATGAACAATAATTCATTCCATCATGAGTTTCACAGATTCCAAATAAGTTACCTATACTTAATTTCTTGGTAACAAATGTCAAAAATCATTTCCACATAGATTACAGAATTAAAATGCTTTAAATAATCAATTTTCAAACAACATTGAATCTTTATTCTTAAAATATATATACACATAAAAGAAATAAATGTTCCTTATTTCAAGTTGCAAATAAAAATGGCCTCATAAAAGAGTTCACTGTAATGAACAAGAAGATTCCAACTTTTCTTGTTTTTTAGCTTTTTATTAAATTTTATGTTTACTTTTAGTTTATATCATTCATTCCCCACAAGATTTTGAGTTACAAATTTTCTCCCCATCTTTCCCCTACCCACCACTCCAAAAGAGTGATCCCACTGAATACCTCCTCCCCCAATCTGCTGTCTCATATATCCTCTCCCATGCCCCCTCCGACTTTCCAGTAGGACAAGATGGATCCCTATGCCCCAGTGCCTGTATATCTTATGTCCTAGATGCATGAAAAAAAATTTATACATATATATATATGTATATATGGGTGTGTGTGTGTATATATATATATATATATATATATATATATATTCTAAACATTTGATTATAAAACTTTGAATTCCAGATTCTTTCCCTTCCTCCCTCCTCACCCACCCTTACAGGGAAGATAAGCAATTCAATATAGGTTGTACATGTGTAGCTACGAAAAACCTTTCTATAGTGGATATATTGTGAAAGATTGACTATATTTCCCTCCATCCTATCCCGCCCCCGACTTGTTCTATTCTCTACTTTGACCCTGTTCCTTTTCAAAAGTGGGTGCTTTCTGGGTGGAGTCAAGATGGCGGAGTAAAAGCAGGACCTCCCCACAGCTCTGGCTTCCACCTTCCCCAATCCATGTAAAAAAGGGACTCTAAAAAAACTTTGGAGCTGCAGAACCCACAAAATGACACAGAGAAGCTAACCTCCCGCTGAGGACAGCATGGCAGAATGGCAAGAATCAGTGAACGCAGGGCAGGGCTCTGGGAGCCGAGCCCAGCCCCACGAAAAGGCTTTAGTCCCAGGGAGGGCCTGACCAGCCACTGGCCAGAGTGACTCCAGATCAGCAGCAGCTGTGGCCGTTTCCAGATTTATCAACACAAAGATGCAAAGGACAAAGTGAGAGGTCAGTGCAGTCCGGACTTTGGGATCAAGTAAATGGGAGTGCGTGGCTATTGTTCCCAGGCCAGAAGCTGCTGAGACACAGGCACAGCCAGTCAGCGCCATGTGGCAGCTTCAGCTCCTGGCCTGCAGAGTGTAGGGGGACCAAGAGACAAATCTGAGGGGTAATCGCTCTTGCTTTAACCTTCTTGGATCTGGATTGCTGTCTCGGGTGGAGGTCCTTGGGTGTGTGTCCAGCTTGCCAGAGCATGTGGAGACCTCAAAGAGGGCACCCATCTAACACCTCCAGCAGCTGAGAAAAGCCCAGCATTTGGTACAAAGCTCCCCTGTCTGGTAGCAGAGTCTTACTGTGGCAAAAAGCCCAAAGGTCAAGTGACTGAGGGGCGCCTTGACCAGGCAAAGGAAACAATGCAGATAGAAGATTCCAACATTAGACTCCTATTTTGGGGACAAAAAGGAGCAAAGCATGGAACAGGAGGAAGACTGTGAAGTCAGAACGCCTGCACCAAAAGCTTCAAAGGAAAATAAGAGCTGGTTACAGGCCATAGAGGACCTTAAGAAGCAGATAAGAGAAGTGGAGGAAAAACTGGGAAGAGAAATGAGAACGATGCAAGAAAATTATGAAATGAGAGTCAACAGCCTGACTGAGGAAAATCACACCTTAAAAAATAGACTAACTCAAATGGCAAAAGAGGCTCAAAAAGGCAATGAGAAGAAGAATGCCTTTAAAAGCTGAATTTTCCAGATGGAAAAGGAATCTCAAAAGCTCAATGAGGAGAATCATTCCTTCAGAATTAGATTATAGCAAATGGAAGCTAATGACTTTATGAGAAATCAAGAAGCTGTTAAACAGATCCAAATAAATGAAAGAATAGAAGGCAATGTGAAATATCTCATGGGAAAAACCACTGACCTGGAAAATAGATCCAGCAGAGATAATTTAAAAATTAATGGACTACCTGAAAGCCATGACCAAAGTAAGAACCTAGAAATCACCCTCCAGGAAGTTCCCAAAGAAAACTGCCCTGATGTTTTAGAACCAGAGGGCAAAACAGAAGTTGAAAGAATCCACCAATAACCTGCTGAAAAAGATTCCCAAAAAGAAAACTCCTAGGAATATTATAGCCAGGTTCTGGGATTCCCAGATTAAGGAGAGAATATTACAAGCAGCCAGGAAGAAACAATTTGAATATTGTGGAAACACAATCAGGATAACCCAGGATCTGGCAGCTTCTACAATGAGGGATCGAAGGGCTTAGAATATAATATTCCAGAGGTCAAAGGAGCTGGGATTAAAACCAAGAGTCACCTACCCAGCAAAACTGAGTATCATGTTTCAGGGGAAAATATGGTCATTCAGTGGAATAGAGGACTTTCACGCATTCTTAATGAAAAAACCAGAGATGAATAGAAAATTTGACATTCAGATACAAGAAGGAAGAGAAGCATAAGAAGGTAAACAGGGAAAAGAAATCATAAGGAACTCATCAAAGTTGAACTATTAACATTCCTACATGGAAAAACAATCATTGTAACTGATGAAACTTTTCTCAGTAGTTGAAGGGAATAGATAGATAGATAGATAGATAGATAGATAGATAGATAGATAGATA
>NW_027185799.1:14475410-14732926 GCF_028583685.1 Petaurus breviceps papuanus
ATAGATAGATAGATAGATAGATAGATAGATAGATAGATAGATAGATAGATAGATAGATAGATAGATAGATGTGTGTGTGCATATATATATATATGTCTATATAAGAGGGTATATGGGCACATGAATATACATATAAATGTGTATATACGTTTACAGGTATATATAGATAGAGGGCACAGTACCAATTTAACAGGAAGGGATGATACTTAAAAGGTGAAATTAAGAGGTGAGAGAGGAATATAATGAGAGGAGATGGGAAGAGACAGAATGGGGTAAACTATCTCATAAAGAAGAGGCAAGGGAAAATGGTTACAATGGAGGGGAAGAACAGGAAGGCAAAAGAGAATGAGTCAACCTTATTCTCATTCAATTTGGCTTGGGGAGGACATGAAATACACACTAAATAGGGTTTCTCACCCTCCAGGAGAGTAGAGGGGGAAGGGGATGAGAGGAGGATGATGTAAGGGAGGGCAGGCTGGGGGGGGAAAGAAAGTTGGAAGCACCCACTTTTGAAAAGGGACTGGATCAAAGCAGAGAACAGAACAAGTGGGAGGTGGGACAGGAGGGAGGGAAATATAGTCAGTCTTTTACAATATATCTACTATGTTACTGTTTTGCATTAGCCACACATGTACAACCTATACTGAACTGCTTATCTTCCCAGTAAGGGTGGGTCACAAGGGAGGAAGGTAATGAATCTGGAATTCAAAGTTTTAAAATCAAATATTCAAATATATATACTATTATTAATACTATTTTACATGTAATTTGGAAATAAGATATACAGATATCATAGAGATATACTGGCATAGAGATCCACTGGAAAAGTCATATGGGAGAAAATATGGGAGAGAGCAGATTGGAGGAGGGGATATCCTGTGGGACTGCTATTTTGGGGCAGTGGACAGGGGGAAAACGGGGAGAAAATTTGTAACTCAAAATCTGGTGGAAATGAATGATGTATATGAGAAGCTAATAAAGTATTTGGGAAAAAAAGGGGGATGCTTCCAACTTTCCTCCCCCTCAATCTGCCCTCCCCTCCATCATCCTCCCCTCTCATCCCCTTTCCCCCTACTCTCCTGTAGGGTGAATACCCTATTTAGTGTATATATCATTGCCTCCCTAAGCCAAATTCAATGAGAGTAAGGTTGACTCATTCCCTTTTGCCTTCCTGTTCTTCCCCTCCATTGTAACCATTTTTCCTTGCCTCTTCTATAGGAGATAATTTACCCCATTCTGTCTCTCTCCATCTCCTTTCATTATATTCCTTTCTCACCTCTCAATTTCACCTTTTAAGTATCATCCCTTCCTATTCATTTGATCCTGTGCCCTCTGTCTATGTATACCTGTACACATATATACACACTCACATATGTATTCATATGCCCATATACCCTCCTATATAGACATATATATGTATGCATACATATATATACACACATTTATATTCCCTTTATTCTCATACTGACTAAAGTTTCTTAAATTACAATTATCATTTTTCCATGTAGGAATGTTAATAGTTCAACTTTGATAAGTTCCTTATGTTTTCTTTTCCCTGTTTAGCTTTTCATGCTTTTCTTGCTTCTTGTATCTGAATGACAAATTCTCTATTCAACTCTGATTTTTTCATCATGAGTGCTTGAAAGTCCTCTATTCCACTGAATGACCATATCATCCCCTGAAACATGATACTTAGTTTTTTTGGGTAGGTGATTCTTGGTTTTAATCCCAGCCCCTTTGACCTCCAGAATATCATATTCCAAAGCCCTTCGATCCCCCAGTGTAGAAGCTGCCAGATTTTGTGTTACCCTGATTGTATTTCCACAATGTTCAAATTGTTTCTTCCTGGCTGCCTATAATATTTTCTCCTTGATCTGGGAACTCTGGAACCTGGCTATAATATTCCTAGGAGTTTTCTTTTGGGAATCTTTTTCAGGGGGTGATAGGTGGATTTTTTCAACCTCTATTTTGCCCTCTGGTTCTAAAACATCAGGAAGGTTTTCTTTGAGAATTTCTTGAAGGATGATTTCTAGGTGTGGTTTTTTTTTTATCATGGCTTTCCAGTAGTCCAATATTTTTAAATTTTCTCTCCTGGATCTATTTTCCAGGTCAGTGGTTTTTCCAATGAGGTATTTCACATTGCCTTCTATTTTTTCACTTGTTTGGATGTGTTTAATAGTATCTTGATTTCTCATAAAGTCACTAGCTTCCGTTTGCTCCAATCTAATTCTGAAGGAATTATTCTCTTCAGTGAGCTTTTGAGATTCTTTTTCCATCTGGCAAATTTGACTCTTTAAGGCATTCTTTTCCTCATTGGCTTTTTGAGCCTCTTTTGCCATTTTTGTTAGTCTATTTTTTAAGGTATTATTTTCTTCAGTCAGGCTGTTGACTTGCTTTTCATGGTTTTCTTGCATCATTCTCATTTCTCTTTCCAATTATTCCTCCACTTCTCTTATTTGGTTTTCAAAATCCTTCTTAAGGTCCTCCATGGCCTATAACCAGCTTGTATTTTTCTTTGAAGCTTTTGGTGCAGGAATTCTGACTTTGTTGTCTTCCTCCTGCTCCATGCCTTCATCCTTTTTGTCCCCAAAAAAGGAATCCAAAGTTAGACCACTGTGCTTGCCCCACTTCCCCCACTTGCTCATGTTGCCACTCAATCACTTGACTCTTGGGCTCTTTGCCACAGTAGAACTCTGCTTTCAGAGAGGATCAGAAAACCCAAATCGCTAGGGTTTTCTCAGCTACCAGAGCTATTAGCTGGGTGCCCTCTCAGAAGCCTCCATTGGCTCTGGCACACTTGTCACGCATCCCAGGACCTCTACCCAGGACAGGGATGCAGATCCAAGAAGGTTAAAGCAAGAGCAATTACCCCTCAGACTGGTCACTTGGTCCCCCTACAATCTGCAGGCCAGGAGCTCTGAAGCAGCCATGCAGCTGTGTCAGCTGTGCCTCAGCCGCTTCTCACCCCAGGGGCAGAGGCTGGACCACACTCCAGGACTCCCTGTTCCCAAAATCCACTGACCTCTTACTTTGTCTTTGGCATTTATGGGTTGATAATTCTGGAAACTGCCACAACTGCTAGTGGTCCACTCTCCCGACGTCCCGCCAGCCACGGCTAGTCAGGCCACCCTGAGGCTAAAACCTTGAACTCACATGGGGCTGGGTTAGGCTCCCAGAGTCCTGCGCTGGCCCCTTCCTGCCAGCATTTGGGCTATCTTCAGCAGGAGGTTAGTTTCTCTATGTCACTTTGTGGGTTTTGTAGCTCTAAGTTTGTTTAGAGTCATTTTTTACACGTACTGGAGTAGGTGTAAGCAGGAGCCCCAGGAAGTCCTGTTTCTACTCTGCCATCTTGGCTCCACCCCTTCCCCCCAACTTCTCTTTACTTACAGGAACTAAATAAGTTATTACTACTCACAAATTTATACTCTCTGGTAATCTGGCAAAACCCTAAATTTTTATTCTTTGTAGAATGTAGCCTTTCATGATTCACAGCCTGAAAGTACCACCAGAAAACTACTGGTATAAAATAATATAGCTTTTGATGCCAGTCTGGGATCATTGAAACCACTTTTTAAATTCTCAAATTCAAGCCAGTTCAGTTTCTTCCTCCTATTCAATTCTGTCCTTTCCAGAACTCTTTTCCACCTTTTCCTATATACCAACTCTTTAGTCCCAGAGGAAGAGTCTGAATAATCAGAAGATCATCAATTTATTGCTGCAAAGGACCTTAGAGGCTATTTATGTCTAACTCCTTCCTTTTACAGATGAAAAACCCGAGGCTAAGAGAAGTTAAATGACTAACCAAAGTCCCACAGCAATGGAGTGTCTGGGGCAGGGTAACCAACACCAAGCCCATCCCTGTATCCACTATGCCACCTAGCTTCCTTGCTCCCCAATGCAAATTCAAAAACCCCCCTCTACCACTATCACCTAAACAACCTCTCCTCCTCTGTGGTTCACTAGAACCAGTCTGATCACCCAATCCAGATTCTACTCACAGGACAATTTTTCCCCTTCCTTACTTTTCAGTAATTGACTTTCAATTGTAAGAATCAAATGAGATATATGTAAGGCACTTTGCAAACCTGAAAACATTACAAAAAAAGTAAGTTATGATAATGACCGGAGTTATCCAAAAGTAGAATGCCTAGGAAGATAGTAAGTTTTCCCTTCCTAGAAGCCTTCAAGCCAATCTTGAAGCAAAAACTTCTTGGGGATGCTAGAGAAGAGATGATTTTCCAGATACGAGTTAAACTGGATGGCCTCTTTTAGTCCCTTCCAAATAGGAGATTCTACAATTATCATCTACCCAAATTACTGCCCTCATTCTAGAGAATATAAACATTCATGCTGATATTCCTTCAAATATTTTCACCTTCCAAGTCCTCAATCTATTGCTCTAATCCAACTCTGCTGCACAAGCATGGTAACACTCTTGATAAGAGTTCTGCTTCCATGTTCAAGAATTCTACCCAGTGATAAGTTCCATCATTTCATCTCTCCCTGTGTTCTGTACCTCTTAAACATCTTCTTTATCCTCAGCATGAACTCCAATCATTCTATCACACTCAATGCTGTCCCCATGTCACAACTCTGGCTACACTTTTCTCCCTCCCTATTTCAACCACTTTCTAAATTAGTTCAACTCTAAAGTAGTCGCTTTGCTTAAATCCTTGCTCCCTTGTGTTATCACTATCCATACCTTCTAAGATATCAACCCATATTACCTTCCACTATTCACATTATCTCTTCCTAATCATGTGCTCAGGAATGGAGTGAGGCCAGAAGTTACACAACTGTTTTGAGTGCACTACACATTTATAATCCTTTTACTCCTCCCTAATCAATTCTCTTTCCCACTCAAAACAAGCGTTTCAAACCTTTCTTTCTCTCCTCAAGCTTCCTACCACATCCCCTTTCCCTATACCTCTCAACACACTCTCTCACCATTTATAACTAATCAGATACCTTATTTTTTACCCCCCCCCAAAAAAAGCACATTCTCAAGAGTTATCGCTTTTTTCCTCCTCATTTCACAATCTAAGTGACATAAAGATCCATTATTCTCTCCTTTATTACTGTCTCTGATTAAGAGATGACCCTTCCCCTCATCAAGGCCATATACACTTAATATACACTATATATACTCTTCATATACACTTGATCTCATTCCTTCCTAGAAAGAATGTGTGGAACCACTCCCTTATGGTTCTAATCATAATCCCTTTAACTTTCCAAACCAAAATGCCACTTGCTACCGTGTTTCCCCAATAATAAGACACTGTCTTATTATTTTTTTTTGGACAGAAAAACACCAGAGGGCTTATTTTCAGGGAAGGGCTTATTTTAATGAACATTGACAGCAATTTTAACAAATAGGTAAATGTGAACAAAAAAATGTACCTTTATTCAATAAGCAAATCACTGGGGAAGAACAGGGTGACGCGCTCACTGCTGCAGCTCTGATTGGATGCAGCTCGGAGCGCGGCGTTGCGTTTCACCGGGGGTGGGGGGGAGGGGACGGTGCATACAGAGGGTACTGTAATGTAGCGTGTAGCACAGGGGATCACCTTCACTACAGTAGCAATCTCAATAGGGCTTATTTTCGGGGGAGGGCTTATTTTAGAGGAATCTTACACAGTAAGGGGAGGGCTTATTTTCGGGATAGGTCTTATTATCGGGGAAACACAGTAGACATCATTCCTCAGTATGTGTTGCCTTCTCCATTAGAATTTAAGATCCTTGATGGCAGGGAATATATTCTCTTATTTTGAATCCTTAGCATTCAGCATCATGTCTGGCACATAATAAGTATTTAAGAAATGCTTTTTTCTTTCATTTACTCAACGAATGATCAAGTAAATACATGTAGGGGTAGCCAGGTAGCACAGAAAGTAAGAGCACCAGCTCCAGTGTCATGATGACCTAGGGATCGAATCAGGGCTCAGACACTTCGCACCCACCCAGAAACACCTGGCTGTGTAACCTTGAGCAAGTTACTTAACCCCAATTGCTTAGGTGGTTCAGCAAGTAAGAGCACCGGCTCCAGTGTCAGGATGACCTGGGGATCAAATCTGGGCTCAGATACTTAGCACCACACCCAGAAATAACTGGCCATGTAACCTTGAGCAAGTTACTTAACCCCGATTGCTTATTAAAAAAAAAAAAGTAAATACATGTAGTATGTGCATTTATATAGACTAGCCTTTTATCTAACTTCATCTATCTACTGCATTTATTTGACACTTCTGATCACCTTCCCCTCCTGGATACTCTGTCTTCTCTAAGCCTTTCTGACATTAATCTCTCCTGGTTCTTCTCATTAAAGCACTCCTCTGTAGCTTTGAATGGTTCATCATCCAGATCATATGATGTAAGTGGCTGTTCTCCAGAGTTTTGTCCTAGAACCATTACTCTTATGTATATGTACTTTATTTTTGGAAACGTCATCTGTCCTCATGTATTTAATTATCATCTCTATGCTAATAATTCCTGATCTATACATGCAGTCATAATCTCTCCCCTGAGTTTCAGCCCTGAATCAATTTACCATTGGACAGTTCAAAATGGATATTCAGGAGACAATTCTAACTCAACGAGTCAAAAAGAAAATTCATAACCTTCTATCACAAAGTCACCCTCCTTCCAAACCCAGTTAATCAGGTTCATAACCTTGGTATTATGTTCAATTCTTCACACTCCCTCACCATTTATAACTAATCAGATACCAAATCTTACAATTTCTGCTTATACATTTCTGTCATCTGATCTCTTCTCTCTACTCACACAGATCACCACATCTGTTCAGGATGTCATTACCTCTCACTGAAATTATTGCAATTGACTCATAATTGGTTCCCCTGACTCAAGTGTCTCCCCATTTCAAACAATCCTCCACAGAGTTGCCAAAGTGATTTTCCTTAAGCTCAAATCTGAATGTGGCCCTCAATAAACTTCAGTGGCTTACTACTGACCCTAACAGTAAAATATAAACTTCTGTCTAGCTATTAAAGTCCTACAAAATCTGCCCAGTCAAACCGACCTTCTCTCTTCCTCACTGAAGACAGTTCATTTCCTACACTGGTTGTCCCCCTGGAATCAAATCCGTCTCTTCCTTCAAGAAACAACTCAAATACCACTTTATATAGGAAGCCTTTTTTATCCCCCCCACTACTAATTTCATTCCTCTCAAATTACCATAATTTAACTACTTTATATTTACTCTTATTTCTTCTCTCTATATTGAACAGAACACATGTGAAGTAATTCCACATGTGGAAGAAGCTGGAGAACCTGCTTCCAGGACAGACATATGCTATGTAATGGAAGTGCCTTGAAGAAACTTTGCAGCATTCATAGACATTCTTTAACTGGTTCTGGTCTGCTAACCAAGTGGTAAATGGTCATCATTTTATTGACAGCAGCTATAAAACCAGAACTGAGGAAAGTTCAAAAGGCTTTAGTTAGCCTATGAGTTCTCTCTTGGTTCATCCTTACTCTTGGTTTAATTCCCTCATTGATGGTATCAAGTGAAAAATAATACTCAAAGAAGGAAGACCTTCTCCTTCTAAGGTTGACAAGTGGTCTTTTAAATACAAGCTTCAGTTCTTGGCCTAGTTTGACATTTACTCTGCCATTCTTGGTGAAAGTGGTTAATCTGGAGAGTCTGGTCTTGTGAGTTTCAAAAAAGACAGGAAACTTGGAGCCTTGACAGAAAAGTAGTAGGAAGAGACCCCAACGCCACCAAACAGATCTAAAAAATGCACTAAACAGAGTTCTGATCAAGAAATCCAAGAGAGAAAAAAATTATAGTTAGTTATTTGTCCAGATAGAGAGCTGAAGACATTAGGGGTGGGGTCAGCACAGCAAGTGTGAATCACAGCAATAAGAGGTCCCAAGCACATCACAAAGGGGCCTAAATTTTTGCAGGGCACAGTAATAGCGGCCAACTGGCAGCATGCTTGTTCACTACCAAGTTCTGGGTCACAGATTCAGAGTGAACGAGTAGGGGACCTGCATTCTGCAGTGACATTAAAGGTTAAGGAGTAGTCGTGAGCCCTAGGATTTATAGCTAGTAATAAGCAAGTTTAAAACTTGTAACAGATGCATGGATCTGACTCCAGGAGCTGGGTGGAACTCAAACTTCCAACCTAGTTTGAGGCCTTTAGCAGAATAGCTAGAGCAGGAAATCTAGACCCAAGGGAAGTGTATAATTCTGTCACCAAACCCGCCGAGCTTTCCAGCTGGCTGACAGTAGCTAAGTCAAGCAGCAGTCTATTGAACTCCCACCAGGGTCAAGCCCACAGTTATCTTCTGCAGGCCCAAACACAGGTCAGGAAATTGCAGAACTCAGAATAGAAGAATAGTGAGAAGAATTTGCCCTGGATTAGACTATACTGGGAACACTAAAAGCTTGTAGGTCTCCGGTCTATGCTGTACTTGAGATCTTGGAATAATATAACCCTCTAATAGAAAGAAAGCCATAAAAAGATGAACCCATACACTCCCTCCTGGAATGTGCAAAGGTAATCTGAAAAGTAAAGTCAAAAGTCAAAAAGTAGGCTAGAAGAATGAACAAAGAAATAAACAAACAAGAACAACAAAAAAAGAATCCCATCATAAAAAAATTTATTAGTGATAGGGACACTGAAGATAGAAACCAAGGAAAAGAGAACAACTCAGAAACATCAAGGAAAATCTCAAGAACAAGACATCACTGACACAAATTCAACAATAATTCCTTAAAGAGATGAAGTAAGAGTTTTTTTAATTAAAAATGAATTTTATAAATGACATAAGAATGCTGGAGGAAAAAAATGGTAAAAAAAAAAAAGCTACAGAAAAAAAGAATTCAAAAGGAAATTAATAGCTTGATACAAGAGTTAGAAACTTTACCCACACAACAAACTCCCTGAAAATCAGAATGGACCAAATAGAAGTTGATCATTCTATGAAAAACAAGAAATATTAAAAACAAAATCAAAAAAACTAAAAAAAGAGAATAAAATATAAGATATCCAACTGCAAAAACAACTGATCTGGAAAGGAGATCAAGGAGAAAAATTTAAACAAGTATTAGACTATCTGAATGTCATGATTATAAAAAGACTTCATATTTCACAAAATCATAAAAGGAAACAAAGCAGAATACACTGGTCATTTCCAGAAAGAACCCCCAAAATGAAAGCTGTCAAGACCATGAGAGCCAAAATCTATATCCTTCAGGTCAAGGAAAAAAACTACTGCAAGTAGTCAGAAAGAAAGAATTCAAGTACAGAGGAGACACAGTCGGGATCACACACATTTTAGCAGCCACCATTATAAGTAGAGGATTTGGAATATTCTGCAAGGCAAAAGATAAAGGCTTTCAACCAAGAATAACTTACCCAACAAAAGTGTTTGCTATAAATTGCCACAGAGGAAAAAAGTGAACCTTTAATAAAAGAGAACATATGTACACACACACACACACACACCCCTAATGAAAAGACCAAAGCTGCACAGAAATACTCATGCACACACACTGAAGGCAACACCAACATAAAAAGGTAAACATATGCAAACAATAACAAAGTACTAAATAAGAATGTTACTTATATTCTAATAGGCAGATATGATACATATGGCCCTCTCATGATCAGGGGTCATAGAAAAAATCTAATTTGATGGAGTAGTGCTTCCATTAAGTTTAAATGGTATTAGATGCAACTAGTTGGTGCAGTGAATTGAGCATTAGTGAATTGAGCATCAGCCCTTAGTCAATTGATTTGAGTTCAAATGTGACCTCAGACATTTACTAGCTGTATGATCCTGAACAAGTCACTTGACACTGTCTCCAAAAAAAAAAGTTTTAATGATCTTAAAAGAAGAATGGAAAGGGAAAGAGTAAGGAACATGGAATGGGGGAGGGAGGGTAGTGAGAGAGGAAGGTTATCTTATAAAATCAAGGTGTACACATAGAAGTCTATACGAAGAAGGTGGGGAATAGGTAACACTAGAACCTCACTCTCATCTCAACTGATTAAAAGAGGGAACACAGTTAGTTGCAAAATTACATTTCACTCAACAGAAAAACCATAGGGAATAGGGAAAAAGTGAAAGGAGAGAATAACAGAGGGAAAATTAAGGACCAAATCATATTCTTTACATATTTGCATGTGTCCTTACTGTATCCCCCAAAAGAATATAAGCTCTTCCACCACACCCAGAAATAACTGCCGTGTAACCTTGAGCAAGTTACTTAACCCCGATTGCTTAAATTAAAAAAAAAAAAAAAGAATATAAGCTCTTCATAAAGAAGGCTATTATCTCATTTATTGAATTCATACCCCTTATTCCTAGCACATAGTAGGCACTTAACAAACTCTTATTGATTGACTGTTTGCCTGACTGAACAGAGGCTAGAAAGCTAGTCTTGGGGGTAGCTAGGTGGCACAAATAGAGCACTGGCCCTGGAGTCAGGAGGACCTGAGTTCAAATCCAGCCTCAGATACTTGACACACTTGCTAGCTGTGTGACCTTGGGCAAGTCACTTAACCCCAATTGCCTTGCCTTCTCCCCTCAAAAAAAAAAAACTAATCTTGCAATAAGAAAAAACACAATGGCTGCATGACCATAATTCAACCTGCTTGACTTCTGTGGCCTATGTAACTCTCTAATATACGTTATAGAATAATTATTGACTTCATCAGTGATGTAAGGAGTTTCCTCACATGGAGTTCTCTACCCCATTAAAAGAGTCAGACCAATATACATATTTACATACATGCAAACATGAGAATATGTATACATAAATGATAATGTATATACACACACATTAACACACATACATACACACACAATATTTACCCATTTTCAAGATGATACTAGTAGAGATGATTACAGAAGATGAACACTACTGGAAAGGTCAGTTCAGATTAAGAATTCTTCACACAGCACATGGGATTTTTGTCTTTCCATTGCTCCTTACAACTGTATTTCCAAAGAACTGCCACAGAACATTGTATGGTCTCTTCCAAAACATCTGCTCAAAGGAGTAATTGCTTATTCACTTTTGAGTCTTATTGTCCTCACAAAGATAGAATTATCCCAAAAGAGAGCTCACAGAAACCAATCACCATTATTCCAGCAAATTCCTAAAAAAAAGAACCAGTCACACCATCTTCCAAGGCTGATTTACAGTTTGCATCCTTTTCCAACAATATTTCCACCCATGCCTAAACTAATAAGAAAAAAGGGGATAATGAACCACATTTGGCTCAATCAAGCATTTCTCAAGTGGTATAACAAGAGAGTTTGGTCACCCCATACTCATATTTATTTTTTCCTCCATACTTTAACATAAACACATGGTCTACAGACAATTTTCCAGGTAACTAGATTTCTTACAGGGTAACCATGAGTGGTTTTTTACCACATTTTGTTTTAACCTTCCTTATAATATATTTACTTGTTTATTATTTATAAACCAATCCTCTTTTTACCTGTTTTGCTATTTTTATGTGTTTTTTTAAAATAGGACTTAAAAGCAAAATTCTCTGTTGGAGTAATTTTTCATCCTTTGGGGCTTCTGTTATCTTTATTTATGATATTAATGATAACTGTAACCACCAGTGGATAGTGCTTAAAGAAGCATTAGCTTTCAGCTTCAGCTTTACCTGGACTAGGCTACACGTTCTCTTTGTTTACTCAGCAGGACTGATCAGGCATGTGAAAGTCTATGTAATTAGACCATGGATCAAAAACGTAATGAAGGCAGCAGGGATATTCTTATTTATGATTTGCCTTCTATGAGAGAAGTCTCAGCAACTACTGGGCCAAGTTGCATGATATTAATGAAACCCCACTGGATATTTTCAGCATCTGCTAAATCTGATTTGGCTGCCTTTAGCAATAGGCATCAGAAAGCAATAAATTCCATTTTACATAGTTATATTAAATAATGAGGATTTCACTTCTCATATCAAACAAAAGATAAATAATGTTGGAATCTCTGAACTGGTCATTTTGGGTAACATAAAAAGATAGTAAGTATGAACAAGGTAAACCTCAAACATCATTAAATCAGCATCCTCATAGTTTTATGACAAACCTGTCACAAAAGAAAGTATTTTATACATTCTGTTTGAATTTCCCCAGGAATTCTTATTGCAGAAAATGAACATTAAAGCCAAAAGAAAAAAGATAATAATATTTTAGCACTATTATTTAAAAAATGCAAAGTATCAATAAAGATGTTAAAAATCCAAATCATACATGCCTATATTTTAAATTATATTCTCAATGATACAAAATCTCCCTTTGGATTTAGTTGAACACAATGTTAGTTTATATGTAGCACTAAGAAAACTACCCCAGTTTCTCAGAGGTAGTCAAATAAAATTCAGCTATTTTTTTTCAGGAAAATCAGAAAAAAAAAAAGCTAACTTCTCCAAACCTCCCTACAACAGAACACATAAAAAACATGTTTAATCAGAGCCTTTTTTCATTTGGATCACTGTCTTCCTGATGAGTTTTATTATTGTTACTGCAATATTTAAAACATGTTTTTATGTTATGAGAGAAGTCTCAGCAACTACTGGGCCAAGTTGTATGATACTAATGAAACCCTACTGGATATTTTCAGCCTCAGCTAAATCTGATTTGGCTGCCTTTAGCAATAGGCATCAGAAAGGTATATATGAATGGCTATTAGGTGGGAGATCTGAATTTGGCCAAAAGATATCAGGATGGGTAGTGGGGAAGGTGCTTAACAGCAAAAAAAAGTTTAACTGATTCAGTAGAACTATAAGCCATCAAAATACAACTGAAGAATAAGGAAAGGTAAAATCTGAATTTTAAAAAATGAAGACATGCAGAAATAAATTTCTGTTGTTTAAGTCAAATTAAGATCAAATTAACGTGTGCCAGACAACAGAGAAAATGAAAATAGACTAAAAACCAAGCTTCAAGAAAATTAGAGAGCAAAAGGGGGAAGATGTGCTGCAGAGCCAAGATGGGATGGTAGAGGTAACATTCAAGCCACACTTCCCCAACATTCCCCTCAAAACAACTTTAAAATGACAAGTCGAATTGAATTCATTAGTGGCATAACCAACAAAAGGTCAGAGTGAGACATTATTCAGCCAAAGACAACTGAGGAAGTTGGAATGAGAGGTCTGTGACACTGGAGTGGGGTCAGGAACACCAGCTATGGTGTTGGAGGCAGAGGCAGTCAGCAGCAGCAAATGCAGCAGTTTCAGCTTTGAATACTCTTGCAATTAAATCCGCACGGAATTAAATCTTCTAAAGCACTACATTTGAGTTCCTCTTTTAAACAATTTTCATGTTTTTACTTCAAAGACCTTGCCCTTTCATCCTTTTAACTATGTTGTGTCTTGTTCTTAGACACATCAATTCCTGAAGGACGAAATGAGGATAGAAGCATTGTACAGCTGTAGAAAAACTTTGTGATCCAATTCTAGTCCCTGTCCTCCTGATGATCATTTTCTTTTCCATTTGCACACAATTTCCTTTCTGGATCTATCCTTTCTCACCCTTCTGGATGCTGGTTGCCCTCAGAGACTCTAGTTTTCATTATTCTGAGAAAAGATGTTGTCAATGGAGTTACAAAATTCTCTCATGGAAAGTGATTTTGTGCATCAAATCCCTGCAAATACCATTGTAAGAATGCTTTTTGTCCACATAGTATCCAGAGAGCATGAAAGTCAAGTTCACTCAAAGTATGGGCAATATGAAGAATTTAGAAGTTAGGTCAGGTGGCAGCTAGAGCAATGAGTCTAGAGTCAAGGGGACCTGGGCTCAAACCCAGCCTTAGACACTTATTAGGCATGTTACCCTGGACAAATCACATAACCCCTCTATTATATGCCTCAGTTTCTTCATCTGAAAAATGGGGATAATGATAGTATATACTCACAGGATCATTAAGAGGATCAAATGAGATAATAACTAAAGCACTAAGCACAGTGCCTGGAACATAGTAACTGCTATATAAATGTTAACCACTATTAGCTATTGTTACGAACTAAATGGGTAAGAAGAAATCTACCTTCCTTCTGCCACTTCTTTACCCTGTGGTCCCAAGAAATGGGCTGGGGTTTTGGTTTGGTTTGGTTTGTTCTTTTTCATTTATCTTTATAAGTTCTAAGTGAAAGCAATGAAATCCCCACTGAACCCAGAAGATTAAGCCATGACAAACCACAGAGGCTGGATTCCAGACCAGATGAACAGACAATCTATCAAGGAAACCCAAATCCAGGGTGCCCAGGACCAAAGCCCAACAGGGAACTTTGGTCCTGGAGCTCAGAGGGACAATGATATATGGAAAATAAGCTAACATATAAAAAGAATGCCTTTTTTCTCCCCAGAAATTGGGGTGGTACAGGGTGGAGTTAAGGCCTCAGGTGTAGAGAAAGAATATTTTATGTTCATTCTTGCTCTACCTTTGAAGTAATAATTTTTTTTGAAAAAGTTAATCTGAATGTCAAGTGCTTAAATGAAAGTAGGGTACAGGCAACCTCCTACAATTGAAGAGATACCACTGGAGGGGGCAAAAGCAAATGGCAACGCCTACTCATACCCAAACCTCCCTTGGGGTATTGGAGAACCTTAGGGTAAGAGGGAAATATAATCTATCTAGCCTTCAGGCAGTGGAAGCCAGGATAGTGACTGTTACATATAAAACTGTCCGGGATAAAACTGGGCTCTACGCATTTGAGGGGATGTTTAGAGAGACTCTCTGACAAGAACATTTAATTTTAGTTACCCTAAACTCTTGTTTTTATTATTTATTACATGATATTTATATTATGTATAGTATCTATTAATAAAATTTATAATTTAAAAATGTAAAAATCATTCTTTAGCCCATGGACCATACAAAAACAGGTAGCAGGCAATGTCTGCCCACAGACCATAGCTGTTCATCCCTGCTCTAAACTAAAAGTTCCTAGAGAAACTGAGAAAAAAAAAATTAAGATTCAATTCAACAGTCAATATTTTTTCCAGTGTGCGTTCCTCAACAAGTTCCATTGAAGTAATTTTGCAAATTTTCATATATTGGTTGCTAGACTGTTTAAACAGTGGTAATTTGTGTATTAGTTTATTCTGTATAAGTATTAATAATGGGGGGGAGGGGGCATAGCCAAGATGGCGGAATAGAAACAGGACCTCTGTGCAGCTCCGGCTCTCACCAACTCCAATCCATGTAAAAGAGGACTCTGAACAAACTTTGGAGCTATAGAACCCACAAAGTGACACAGAGAAGCTAACCTCCTGCTGAGGACAGCCCGGCAAGCCAGGAAGAACTGGCCAGCACAGCACTCTGGGAGCGGAGCCAAGTCCCGCGCCAAGGCTTTAGCCCCAGGGAGGGCCTGAACAACCACCTGCTGGAGGGACTTCAGATCACCACCAGCTGTGGTAGTCCAGAATTATCAACATATAGATGCTAAGCACAAAGTTAGAGGTCAGGGCAGTGTGGACTTTGGGACCCAGTAGTTGGGAGTACCTTGGCTTTTGCCCCCAGCCCAAAAGCTGCTGAGGACTGCTGCTAAGCCTCCACCACATGGCAACTTCAGCTCCTGGCCTGCAGAGTGTAGGGGGACCAAGAGACAAATCTGAGGGGTAATCGCTCTTGCTTTAACCTTCTTGGATCTGGATTGTGGTCTAGGGTGGAGGTCCTGGGGTATGTGACCAGTTTGCCAGAGCATGTGGAGTCTTCAGAGAGGGCACCCAATTAATACCTCCAGAAGCAGAGAAAACCCCAACATTTGGAACGAAGCTCCCCTGTCTGATAGCAGAGTGCTACTATGGCAAAAGGCCCAGGGGTCAAGTGACTGTGTGGCGATATGACCAGGCAAAGGAAGCAAACCAAGCAGAGCAATCCAACATTAGATTCCGATTTTGGGGACAAAAAGGATCAAAGCATGGAAAAGGAGGAAGACAGTGAAGTTAGAACTCCTGCACCAAAACCTTCCAAGAAAAATATGAGCTGGTTATAGGCCATAGAGGACCTTAAGAAGCAGATAAGAGAAGTGGAGGAAAAACTGGGAAGAGAAATGAGAATGATGCAAGAAAATTATGAAATAAGAGTCAACAGCTTGACTGAGGAAAATAACACCTTAAAAAATAAACTAACTCGAATGGCAAAAGAGGCTCAAAAAGCCAATGAGGACAAGAATGCCTTAAAAAGCCGAATTTGCCAGATGGAAAAAGAATCTCAAAAGCTCACTGAGGAGAATCATTCCTTCAAAATTAGACTGTAGAAAATGGAAGCTAATGACTTTATGAGAAATCAAGATGCTGTTAAACAGATACAAATAAATGAAAGAATAGAAGGCAATGTGAAATATCTCATGGGAAAAACCACTGACCTGGAAAATAGATCCAGCAGAGATAATTTAAAAATTATTGGACTACTTGAAAGCCATGATCAAAGAAAGAAGCTAGAAATCATCCTCCAAGTAATTCTCAAGGAAAACTGCCCTGATGTTTTAGAACCAGAGGGCAAAATAGAGGTTGAAAGAATACACCAATCACCCCCTGAAAAAGATCCCAAAAACAAAACTCCTAGAAATATTATAGGCAGGTTGTGAAATTCCCAGATCAAGGAGAGACTATTACAAGCAGCCAGAAGAAACAATTTGAATATTGTGGAAACACAATCAGGATAACTCAGGATCTGGCAGCTTCTACACTGAGGGATCGAAGAGCCTGGAATATGATATTCCAGAGGTCAAAGGAGATGGGATTAAAGCCAAGAGTCACCTACATAGCAAAACTGAGTATCATGTTTCAGGGGAAAATATGGTCATTCAGTGGAATAGAGGACTTTCAAGCATTCTTAATGAAAAAATCAGAGTTGAATAGAAAATTTGACATTCAGATACAAGAAGCAAGAGAAGCATAAGAAGGTAAACAGAGAAAAGAAATCATAAGGAACTTATCAAAGTTGAACTATTAACATTCCTACATGGAATAACTATAATTGTAACTGATGAAAGTTTTCTCAGTATGAAAATAGTTGAAGGGAATAGAAATATATATATATATGTATATATATATATATATATATACACATATATATGTCTATACCAGATGGTATATGGGTGTATGAATACATATGTGAATGTGTGTATATATGTTTACAGGTATACATAAATAGAGGGCACAGGACCAATTTAATAGGAAGGCATGATACTTAAAATGTGAAATTAAGAGGTGAGAGTGGAATATAATGAGAGGAGATGGGGAGAGATAGAATGGGGTAAACTATCTCATATAGAAAAGGCAAGGGAAAATGGTTACAATGGAGGGGAAGAATAGGAAGGCAAAAGGGAATGGGTCAACCTTATTCTCATTGAATTTGGCTTGGGGAGGGAATGACATACACACTAAATAGGGTATCTCACCCTACAAGAGAGTAGGGGGAAAGGGGATGAGAGGGGGGATGACGGAAGGGAGGGCAGGCTGGGGGGAGGGAATTTGGAAGCATCCACTTTTGATAAGGGACGGTATCAAAGTAGAGAATAGAACAAGTGGGAGGTGGGATAGGAGGGAGGGAAATATAGTCAGTCTTTTACAATATATCCACTATGGTAATGTTTTGCATTAGCTACACATGTACAACCTACACTGAATTGCTTATCTTCCCAGTAAGGGTGGGTGACAAGGGAGGAAGGGAATGAATCTGGAATTCAAAGTTTTAAAATCAAATGTTTAAAAAAAAAATATATATATATATATATACTATTATTAATACTATTGTACATGTAATTGGGAAATAAGTTATACAGGCACTGGGGCATAGAGATCCACCTGCCCTACTGGAAAAGTCAAAGGGGTATGGGAGAAGATATGGGAGAGAGCAGATTGGGGGAGGGGATATCCTGTGGGACTGTTATTTTGGGGAGGTGGGTAGGGGAAAAACAGGGAGAAAATCTGTAACTCAAAATCTGGTGGAAATGAATGATATAAATCAGAAGTTAATAAAGCATTTGAAAAATGAAAAAAAAAGTATTAATGATACATTCTGTATTACTGAGTTCTATACAAGTGCTGATATTAAGTTTAATATGAGAAATCCAGAATCACTAGAATGCTACTGTAGAAGTGTTCAAAGAGCCAAAAGAATGTTATATACAATAAAAGCAATATTTTTTAAAATAACAATGATTAACTAAGTTATTTTGAGCATTACATTCAAATTAACTATAAAGGATCTATAAAAGGAAGATGCTATCCACCTCCAAAGACAGAACTAATAAAGAGAAGTATGCAGAGTATGGTTTTAGATAGATAGATAAATAGATCTGTATCAAATAGTGGCCTTCTCTGCTGTGGGGTGGGGAGGGAGAGAGTTCAGAACTTAAAATGTAATAAAGCAATAAATTTAATTTGTTTTGTAAAAAAAGAAATGTTCATTCATTTAAACAGATTTAGACAGCTTGCCTTGTTCCAAGAGCAAAATCTCCTACTATTTCTTATGGTACAAATGCCTGCAGAATCCTCAAGTAGCTGACATTCTTTGCTAAATCTCCAACTGAACCTACTTGCCTTCTTGTCCCGCTAGATGTAGGGTAGATTCCTGCCCTTTTTTCAGGTTTACAAATCCATTTCGGTCACCTTGCAATGGAATGGATCCATGTCAGTAGTTTTGGGTGCCCATTTGGAATCAGGACCTAGATGAAATGTACCTAGACATCAGGTAGCCCAGGAGTGGGGAATCTGTGGCCAAGAGACCACATGTAGTCCTCTAGGTCCTCAAGTGCAGTCCTTTGATTGAATCTAAACATCACAGGAAAAAATCCTTTAGTATTAGGGATAGTCTATGATACAGAGATCCCTGTGATATTTTGTTGTACCCTGTGTAGAAAGAGATATTTTGGTCCAGATCACATTTGAATGGTGTTATGAGTTTTACGAGGGAATTTTTGAGTTTTCTCAGGTTAGACAGGGCTGACACCAAGTTCATTGCAGGTCCCAAATTCCTACAGGGAGAGTTCCATGTAGTTTCAAATGTGTGATAACAGCACGTTTCAGTCTAAGACAGGGAGCCAGGTTTCTTTTTCTTTCCTTTTTCTTCTGTATACAGGTTAAGAAAGGCTTCATATGGCTAAACAAGAAGAAATATTTGTATAACTTTGTCAAATGCTCCTTATTTTCTTGAATCTACAAAACTTTCTGTTTAGGAAAGAAGAGGGAAGGGAACACCAACATTTATATAGAGCCTATGTGCTAGGCTCTGTGCTAAAGGGATTTTATTTGATCCTCACAACAACCCTGGGAGATAGATGCTGTCACTACCCCTATTTTGCAGTTGAGGAAACTAAGGAAAACAGACTTGTGCAGGGACATAAAGCTATTAAGTGTCTGAGGCTGCATCTGAACTAAGGTCTTCCTGAGTCCAGGGCCAGTGCTCTATTGAGCTTTTACTATATGGCACTGGAGAAGCAAATTAAATAACATTGTTTCTGCCTCTGCAGAGGACTGTTCTGAATTGAGGTCAAGGATGGCATTCAAAATGCAATTCTATTTGCCAGGTATGGGAAACACTGGAAATAAAAGGAAAAATGTATTCGGGGCTTTTACTGCACATGCCCAATCACCTAAGATGAAGGGAGCAGTTTTTGGGGAAAGATATTCTGCATTCCCCTACAGCATGATAGAAGTAGAACCCACTGTATCTTTAAAATATACCAGATTAGTACATATTCTATTTCCCAAGGTACTCTTTCCTATGGTGTCCAAAGAAGGTGAAGGTTATGTTCACCCATAGCACAAGTATCATGAACTGACAGGATGGGGAGATGCATTGTGGCTCTGAGAAATGAGCTCAGATGTGGGGTTTTGGGTTGTTTGGATTGTTTTGTTTCATTTATCTTTCTCTGTTAAAGCAGAGGCAGTGAAATTTTTACTGAACTGACCTTGGATGTAGGATTCCAGGCTGGATATGAAATTGGACAGACAGATCATCACAGAACCCAAGGTTCCCAGAATTCAAGCCCAGGTAGGGGAATTTGGAATTCGAACTTGGTAGAACCCTGATATATAGGAACTGCAGAAAAAGTCTATCATATTGTTTGGAAATTTTATTAATTATTATACTATTTAAATTTGACTTTATGGGACTAGAGATTGTTTGAAACAAGGATATCTTCCTGACCTGAGTCACTCTAGGAATGCCAGAGATGGCTACATGGAATTCTGGTTTCCTCAGGTCCTGAATCTACCCAAAATATTTGTATATAGGGTTACTACAAATAGGTCTTGTTTTGGACCAACCTGTTTTGGTTCTACTTGTTGGGGGCGGGGGGAGGGGGCATCCATCAAAGCTTGTGCTTTGGATTCCCCTTATATGAGAACCTTCTGTCTAAATTTTGCTGAATATTCACATTTATTGATATATACTCAGAGATCTCAATCTACATAGTTTACAAGTTGTCCTCTGTGTACCTGTAATTCCTGTGCAGGTACCCTTGTCAAAATCATATATAATGGACCTGACTGAACTCTCACCAGGAAAGCAAAGAAGTTACTGTGAGTCATTCCAGTGAGATATCCCAGAAGGCAAAGGATATAGGCTTACAACCCACTAAAACAGAATATAATCCTACAGGGGGAAAAAACTGATTTTTAATGAAAATGGAAGGCTGTTGGGGGCTAGTGGCCAGTGCCAGCTACATAGAGTACAATAAGGAAAGAATGGGAAAAGAATTTTTAAAAAGTTAAACGTGATAGACCTCTAGAGAATAGTGAATGAAAATAAAAAGGAATATACCTATTCTAATATATATATAGGAATATACCTATACCACAACTATTAGTTGTGCATAGCACCTTCACAAAAATTCACCATATATTGGGGCACAAAAAACCTCACAAACAATTGGAGGAAAGCAGAAATATTAACTGCATCTTTATCAATCATAATGTATACTATATATAAAGTACATTCAATAAAGGGACTTTGAAGCAAAGATTTAAAATTAATTAACTAAAAAACTTAATTTTTAAAAATGTGTGGGTCAAAGAACAAATTAATAATTTTATTAAAGATAATAACAATGAGACAACATATTGAAATTTATGGGATTCAATCAAAACAAAATTTAGGGAAAATTATTTGTATACCTTGCCAGAGTGTACAGTCTGGTGAGAGAGAGAGAAAAAAAAAGTATTCTGGGTAAGTGCCTCCTGGGGCTTCTTGATTTCTTATCCTGTGGAAATACCTGTCATTGCCTTAACTCAGGTGCATAACTCCTCTATGGGAGAATTTTTTGAGAATCAGGGTCCTGGAGAAAAATACCTAGTCTTCTATCTAATAGGTCACATTATTCAAGACTCTTTTCTAGACAATCTTCTCTTTCTCTACACTCTCGCTCAGTAACTATCAGTTCCTATATATTCAATTAACATTCTATGCTGAAGATTTCTTCCTGGGTCTATGTATCTAGCACTAAGCTAAGTTCCAGTCAAAAACTGAATGAAATGGAAAATGATTTTATAAGTACTTATTATTTGCCAGGTACTGTTCTTTAGCATTGGAGTTATAAATTCTAACAAGAAAGATAGCCCCACATTACCAACTACCTATTGAACATTTGAAACTAGATGTTTCAAATATATTTCAAATTACATGTTCAAGGCAGAACTCATCTTTCTCCCCCACCCACCCAAAAAAAACTATTTCATCATTCCCCACCAAAAAATTTCCTATTTCTATCAGGACATCATCCCCCTTTCAGTAACCTTGGAGATACCCTCAACTCCTTACTTTCTGGTAATGCATATATCTAATCAGATGCCAAATCTTGTCAATTCCACCTTCATGACAGATTTGGTTTCATGCCATCCAACCACCAACACTTTAGAGAAGTAGACAAAATAATGATAAAATTCATCTGAAGATAAAAAAGGTTAAAAAATATCCCAAGGAAAATGAGAGGGGAAAAAAGGTAAGTGAGGATAACAGTACAAATCTCAAATTATATTACAAAGCAGTAATAAGCAAAATTACTTGGTATGGGTAAAAAGGGAACAAGTTGATCAGTAGAACAAAATTCAGCACAATAAATCTATAAGGAAAGGAATATAGACACCATTTACTGTGGTAAGGCCCCACAATTTGAAAAAAAAAATGACTGGGAAAATTGGAAAGCAAACTGGCAGAAAATAAGCTTAGATAAACATCTTACTCCAAATACCCCAATAAAGTTCAAATGAATTCACGACATAGATATAAAATGTTACATCACAGATAAATTGGAGAAGTGAATAAGATACATTTCACAACAATGGATATGGAGAGTTCTTGAGTAAGAGGGAACACAGAAGATAAAGTGAACATTTCTGATGGTACAAAACTTAAAATTCTTGCGAAAAATCAATTCAGTAAGAATAAGAAGGGAAAGAAATTTTTGCAGCAAATTTCTCAGATTAATGATTGACAATCCAAGATATAGAGGAGACTACTACAAATATATAAGAGCAGGATCCATTCCCTAATCAATAAATTGCCAAGGGATATGAACAGGTAATTGTCTAAATAAATGCAAACTATAAACACCATAAGAAAAAATGCTTCAGAACACTAATAATAAGAGAAGTCAAGAAAATGCTGAATGCTGTATCATACTCATTAGGATGGAAAAAAGATGAAAAAAAAAAAGAAAAATTGCAATTGTTGGAGGGACAGGTAAAGGATCAGCATACTAATGCAGATAGAACACAAGAATCAGTCCAACCATTTTGGAAAGAAATTGGGAAAAACTCACTAAATTCTTCATACATAGATCCAAGGATATCATAAGTTGGCACATATACTAAAAAAAATTTTTAAAAAAGAGAAAGAAACAGATGGTGCAGGGACCAAGCAGCTCATCAGAGGGGGGTTCCAAGGATCTCTTTGCTTGTGCTGAGGCCGGATTCTCTTGCTTTTCCCTGCTTGGATGTCATAGTCCTGGGGAAAGAAAGAGAGATGGTGTGGCAGAATTTGTGGAGAGGGAATCCTCCTCACAGTTCCAAGGCATAAAAGAGTGCTTGTGGTCACTTACAGAACAGAGTACAGGCCAGGAGAGGAGTAGACACCTCTTCTTTGATCATAATACCACCTTGGAAGAATTGAAAATTTACAGGCCCCAAGAAGTATCTCTGAAAATAGCTGCACAAAACCCCTGAAGCTTGGGACAGTACACTCTCCACACTGAAAGCAGAGTCCTACCTTAATGAAGAGTTTAAAAGTAAAGTAATTGTCTAGGAAAATGATCAAACAGCATAAAAAAAACCTCAGACTATAGAATCTTTGGTGACAAAGAATATTAAAACATACAACCAGTAGAGAACAACAAAATCAAAGCTCCTACAAACAACAAAAGCTCCTACAGAACGACAAAATCAAAGCCTCCAAGAAAAATACGAATTAGTCACAGATCATGGAAGAGCCCAAAAAGGATTCTGAAAATCAAGTAAGAGAAGTAGAGGAACAATTAGGGAGGGAAAGGAAAGTGATGCAAGAAGATCATGAAAAATGAGTCAACTGCTTGCTAAAGGAGACCCAAAAAACACTGAAGAAAATAACACCTGAAAAAATGGACTAACTCAAATGGCAAAAGAGGTCCAAAAAGCCAATGAGAAGAATGCCTTGAAAAACAGAATTGGCCAAATGGAAAAGGAGGTCCAAAAGCTCACTGAAGAAAATAATGCCTTAAAAATTAGAATGGTGTAAAAGGAAGTTAATAACTCTATGAGAAATGGAGGAATTATAAAACAGAAACAAATGTTTTACACAATGTGAAATAGGCTCACTGGAAAAACAATTGACCTGGAAAATAGATTCAGGAGAAATAATTTAAAAATTATTGGACTACCTGAAAGTGAAGATCAAAGAAAGAGCCTAGACATCATCTTTCAAGAAATTATCAAAGAAAACTGCTCTGATATTCTAGAACCAGAGGGCAAAATAGAAACTGAAAGAATCCACCAATCACCTCCTAAAAGAGATCCCAAAATGAAAACTCCTAGGAATATTGTAGCCAAATTCCAGAGTTCCCAAATCAAAGAGAAAATACCATAAGTAGATAGAAAGAAATAATTCGAGTATCCTGGAGCCACAGTTAGGAAAACACAAGATTTAGCAGCTTCTACATGAAGGGATTGGAGGGCTTAAAATATGATATTCTGGAGGTCAAAGGAGCTAGATTAAAATTAAGAATTACCTATCCAGCAAAACTGATAATTCTTCAGGGGAAAATGGACATTCAAAAAATGGAGGACTTTCAAACATTCTTGATGAAAAGACCAGAGCTGAATAGAAAATTCAACTTTAAAACACAAGGCTCAAGAGAAACATGAAAAGGTAAAGAAGAGAAATTATAAGGGACTTATTAAAGGTAAACTGTTCACATTCCTATATAGAAAGATAGTATTTGTAATTTACAACACCTTTCTCAGTATTTGGGTAGTTGGACAGAAATACACACACACACATGATGGGGGAGGGGGAGGGGTTTTTGGGTGGTGCCATGGTTGCTTTGAATGAATATGGGGGTGATCACCATATAAGGCCATAAATGTAAAACTGCGAGGTGATTGGCTCGGATTCGCTATATATTTTCTTGTGTGAGAGGGCGCTCTCTCTCTCTCTCCGCCATGTAACTGTTGAAGAATAAACCACCCCGCTTCACTCCTCCGCCTTCTGTCTGGTGTTTTTCCCCGTGAGGGGCCGGTGACGACCGAAGACCCGGGATGGGTAAGTGAGAGGGCCGTGGGGCTAGTCGTCTAGATCTGTTGTGAAGGCAGACGCCCACAACAGATTTTGGCGCCCAACGCGGGGCTGACCTTTCGGGACGACTAGCTGGCGGACGGCCTGCTGGACGCAGCTGGTCTGCTCCAGTCGCCAGGCAGCCTCAAGGCCACTGTAGCCTCGGGAAGAGGATAGGATGGGAACAGGGCATAGTATCCCTGTATTTAGGCCGGAGGAGGAGGAGAAGGGGGTGATAGCGGAGCAACTTTATAAGCTCTGCGCCCAAAGGGGGGCAAAAATCCCCATTAAGACCTGTAGGGAGTTTATAGATAAGATCTGGGACATATGCCCTTGGGTCAGGCATGTCGGCATACAGGCCGATAGATGGAGAGTTGTGGGACAGCAGATGGCAGCTTTTGAGAATGGCTGCCCTGGTTCGCTAACACCCACTGATTTTTCGGTTTTTAAGATAGTGGACGCGGCATTGAATCCTTCCCCGATTGCCGCTTCCCGGTCCTTGGCCACACAGGTGGGCTCCTCATTAGCCAGGTCAGATTTTGAGTTAGAAAAAGGAAAGAATAAGGAATTGAAGGACCCAGGGGGCTTCGGTCAATATCCGTGGGAGGACTTAAGAGCTGTGGTAATGAATCAGGCGGCGGATAGTTCCGCTAGCAGTTCAGAGGGGGAGGATGAGGGTGGAGGGAGTGGGCGCCAGGAGGGCGCCTGGGGATCGAGGGAGAGAGGAGGGACCCGGAAGGGCACTCCCTCACGTAGGGAGAGGAGGGAGAGACGGGAGAACAAAGGGGAAACGGATGCAGGGGGCGTGCTCCCCGCTTCCGCGCCCTTTACCTCCGCCTTGCCACCAAGCACCTCCTGTTTGCCAGGCAATTACTGTCCTGCCCGGTCTTTCGCTGCTAGTTCCGCATATGTCGCCCCTCCCTGCCCTCCGCCCCGCCTCCTCATTATGAGAAAGGGCGAGAGGCGAATATTTGTGAGGGAGAGGGGTTAATAAGGCGGAGCCTCCGTGTGGCGGCGGAGGCGGGAGCGGAGGTGGACTTCGCCTCTTGGGATGTCTATCCCATTTTCACTGATCCCCTTACGAGTCAGCGTACTCATTCTCCCATCCCATATAAGACACTGAAAGAGTTCAAAGAGGCGGTGACTAAGTATGGCCCTTCTTCACCCTATGTTAGGAAGCTACTTATGAACCTAGTGACCGCTCATCCCTGGACCCCGGGGGATTTTGACGAGCTAGCTATGTCCTGTCTAGACCCTGCTATGCATCTTGCCTTCCAGGCACAAGTGAAGAGGGAGGCCAGGCATTTGGCCCGACTTAGACCCGGCAGGGCCCCTCAAGACACTGAGCACTTAATTTGTGGCACTGGCCATTTTTCCAACCCGGCCGTGCAGGCAGCCTATGGGCAGTTAGAATTAGATGATGTCAAGGCCGCACACATAGCGGCCTGGGAGAAGGTTTCTGCCAAGGGTATGACAGGGGGCCCTAAATTAGTTGGCCTGAAACAAAGACCTGATCAGACCCCCCTTTCTTTTGTTAACCAAGTTCAGGAGACGGTCCATAGGACCCTAGGCAGCGGCCCTGGGATGGACATACTCATTAAGCAGTTGGTTAAGGAAGGCTTGCGCTCCAGGGAGGCAGCTGCGGTGGCATCCCTGCCATCGGAGGCCCCCTTGGAGGACGTCATAGATAAGTTAATGGACCTGCCCCCGGAAAATCCTATTGCACAGTTGGTTTGCACTGCCCAGGATAGGGACCGCCAGCTTGTACAGGCGCTGGAAAAATTGACAGTCTCAAATACAGAGAGGGAACAGAGCCTCTTGGCGGCTATACAACAACTCAGCTCGTCAGCCCAGAAAGGTCCCGGCAAGCAGGCTTGTTTTCAATGTGGTCAATACGGCCATTATAAGGCCCAGTGCAAAGCCACCTCCAGGGGAACACCTCCTAAGTGTTTTAACTGTGGACGCCTTGGCCACATAGCGCGGTTTTGTCGCGCCAAGAATAAACAGGGCAGCGAACAAGCCCCTTTGGAGACCGGGGTCTCCCCCGGATCTCAACCACAGGGAAACGGCGGGTGGAGGGGCCCAGCCGCAGGGCCCCTCCCCCATCCTCGTTAAGCGGCAATTATCCTCAGTTTGTAAGAGTCAGGGCCTCTCCTGGAAAACAACCCTCCATCTTTACACTTCCCCCTGGAGAGGCGATAACAGTCCCTGCCCAGTTGCCTTTCCACCCAGCTGTAGTGACCGGCCTAGAAGGCTCTCCTGACTTTGAGGTCCCCACCCAAGTAGCAGAGGATATGGAGGCAATGTTGACCCTGTTTAATCCACACTGCACCCCCGTCTCCATACGGGCTGATCAGATCATTGCTAAGGCGTTTCCCTTCGGCCCCTCATCCCAGCATCCTTGCCAATTGAATTGGGCTCGTTCCATCACTTTGAACCGTCCCACTTTGATTATTCATGTTGAGACTTATCCGATCTTAGGGATCATTGATACGGGGGCTGATTGTTCAGTCATTAATTTGGATCAGTGGAGGAAAGAATGGCCCTTGATGGTTGCATTCACACCGGTCCAGGGAGTGGGGGGGAACAAGAAAGCTCAGAGATCGGCTCGTGCCCTCTCGTGGTCGGTGGATGATAATGCAGGCAGGTTCACTCCTTTGTGTCTCCCCGAGCTGCCTTATGCTCTGTGGGGGCGGGATGTCCTTGCACAAATGCAACTCTCCTTAGTAACCCCGGACTGCTTACCGGGAAATGGATAGGGACCACTCTCGATTTGAGCTTCGCCCCGAAACTGACCTGGACAAATAACCGCCCGGTCTGGGTTGAGCAGTGGCCCCTTAAAGCCGAGAAGCTCACTGCTTTACAAAAAATTGTTGGCTCCCTTTTGCAGGATGATAGGATTGAACCCTCCTTTAGCCCATATAATTCCCCAGTTTTTGTCATTAAGAAGAAATCAGGAAAATGGAGGATGCTCGTAGACCTCAGAGCTATAAATGCCTGTTTGCTCCCGATGGGCTCATTACAGCCTGGCTTACCTATGCCCGTAGCTATCCCCCAAAATTGGCATATCGCAGTCATTGATATCCAGGACTGCTTTTACAGCATTCCCCTGCACCCTGGGGACAGGGAGAAGTTTGCCT
The DNA here is from genome assembly GCF_028583685.1 of Petaurus breviceps papuanus. NCBI lineage: Eukaryota > Metazoa > Chordata > Mammalia > Diprotodontia > Petauridae > Petaurus > Petaurus breviceps. The sequence continues at coordinate 14,503,311 of NW_027185799.1, forward strand.
TTTCTGTACCCTCTATAAATTTCCAGGCTCCCTCTAAGAGGTTTCAGTTTAAGGTTCTGCCCCAAGGAATGGCTAATAGCCCTACCCTCTGCCAGTTCTATGTCGCCCAGATTTTGGAGCCAATTAGGGATCAATACAAAGAGTTCATAATTATCCATTACATGGATGATATTCTTGTTGCTGGCCCCACAGCTGGAGAGGTACAGGAATGCCTTTCCTTCATGATGCAGGCATTGGCTCAACAGAATTTTGTTATAGCTCCCGAGAAGGTACAGAGGCACCCCCCCTATGAGTATTTGGGACACAGGATTACCGCTAGTACTGTTCAAAGGACCTTGCCTCCTATCAAATTGAGTGCTTATAAGACCTTGAATGACTTCCAGAGGCTGGTTGGCGCCTTCCAATGGATTAGAGCCACAGCCCCCTTGCCTGCCAGTGTGATGCAACCTTTGTATGAGCTGCTCCGAGGAGACTCTTTGCTGAGTTCCCCTAGGAGTTGGACCCCAGAGGCGGTTCAGGCAGTCGAGGAGGTTCTGAAGAGGGCCCAGACCACCTTGACTCGTTACATTCCCGGCTCTCCAGTTTATTTCCAAGTACTGAGTGACAGCGGCCCACAGTGGGGCTGCCTGTTCCAAAAGCAGGGATGTCTAGAGTGGTTATACCCAAAGGTGAGCAAGGCGTCCCTGGTGGATAAATGGGAGGCTTATTGCCTTTTTGCCCTTCAGGCTTTACATCGTTGTCGTTGCCTGTTTGGGTGCGACTTTGCCTTGAATTGCTCCATTTCCCCGGAGCTTGCCATGACTTTAGCCCAGGAATCCCTGTCCTGGGCGACCCTTCTGACTTCGGTGAGGACTTGTAAGGTCTCTCGCCCTGCTTTGCTCCATATGTTTGCCTCTTTGGAGCTGAGACCCCCTATACCGGTGGTGTCTGGCGTGCCCGTGCAGGGCCCTAATGTTTTTACTGAAGGCACCACCCCCGACAGGTTGGGGGGTGAGGAGAATTCTTGTTCTTCTTATCTTTCAGATTGTCGACTCACCCTCCTCATCTTGGGTCTCCTTGCTGAGAATGCCGTGACGGAATTACGCTGGGGACTGCTTTCCACCTTCCCGAGACCCATGCCTGTGACTTCTTCGGCACAAGTTTTTCCTCGTTTATTTACAGTTAACAACACCCTTAAGCTCCCTGTTCTGCACCTCAACAGCGACACTAGGCCGGTGGAAAGTAACAGGACAATATCACTTAATGGGACGTTATGTTTTCAAATCACACCCACAGTCAATCCGGAAATGTCACCATGTGTCGGGCTGTTTCCTCAGGAGGCTGTGTGGTCCGACCGCCTCAACTTTACAAGCAAGAAGGCAATTGGTCTGCCGAATACGAACAACAGATAAGACAATTAAGACTGGCTATTGCAGTGGTGAATTCCACCTCTGTCGATCCTGCCGTTCTCTCCGGACTGTCTAAGTGGCTGCATGATGTTACAACCTGGTTCTCACAGTGGGGAGGCTTAACCTCCTCCACCGTGGTGTTTGTTCTTGTAATTATTTTGCTTTTGTATTGTGTTTGCAGGCTACGGCGCCGTCAGGATGGCTACATGCTTCTGACCCAACAGGCCCTTTTTACCCTCCAAGAGGGGGGAGATCCTCAGGTATGGTTCCAGGCCATGGAGGACGTGTGACACCTGGGGTAAGACGGGGGTGACTCCATGACGGGCAACTCCTCCCTCCTCGGCCGCCTAAGACAGGACCCAGGGTGTCGGTGTCCTAGGACGGGTAAGGTTCGAGTGAATCGGAGGTGACCTAAGCCAGAGGCCCCCGCACCGCACGTCAGAGTCCTTGGGACAGGACCCCTGAGTGGTAATGGGATTTTTCCGTGGTCCTTCGGGCAAGAAGCATGGTCACCTGTGTCGCCTGTAGCGAGAAATTTAGCAGTTTGCATTGCCGATTCTTTTGGCATATAGAATTTTCGTTTGCTTTAAAGAAAAAGGGGGAGTTGATGGGGGAGGGGGAGGGGTTTTTGGGTGGTGCCATGGTTGCTTTGAATGAATATGGGGGTGATCACCATATAAGGCCATAAATGTAAAACTGCGATGTGATTGGCTCGGATTCGCTATATATTTTCTTGTGTGAGAGGGCGCTCTCTCTCTCTCCGCCATGTAACTGTTGAAGAATAAACCACCCCGCTTCACTCCTCCGCCTTCTGTCTGGTGTTTTTCCCCGTGAGGGGCCGGTGACGACCGAAGACCCGGGATGGGTAAGTGAGAGGGCCGTGGGACTAGTCGTCTAGATCTGTTGTGAAGGCAGACGCCCGCAACACACACACACACACACACACACACACACACACACACACACACACACAGGACACAGGATGAGTTGAATATGAAGGGATGATACCTAAAAAATAAAATTCAGGAGTGAGAGAAATGTACTGGGAGAAGGAGGAAGGGAGAGGTAGAATGGAATAAATTATCTCACATAAAAGAGGCAAGAAAAACTTTGAAGGGGAAGAGGGAAAAGTGAGAGGGAATGACATACATACTCAAATGGTATGGAAATCTATCTTATAGAAAAGTAGGGGGTAAGGGGATAAGAGTGGGAGATGATGGAAGGGAGGGCAGACTGGGGGAGGGGGTAGTCAGAAGCAAACACTTTTGAACAGGGACAGGGTCAAAGGAGAGAATAGAATAAATGGGGTGCAGGATAAGATGGAAGGAAATATAGTTAGTCTGCCACAACATGACTGTTATGGAAGTGTTCTGCATAACTACACATGCATAACCTACATCAAATTGCTTGCCTACTCAATGAGGGTGGGTGAGGAGGGAAGAAGGGAGAGAATTTGGAACTTTAAAGTTTTTTACATGAATGTTAAAAATTGTTTTTATATGCAACTGGAAATAAGATATACAGGCAATGAGGTATAGAAATCTATCTTGCCCTACGAGAAAATGGAAAGGAAAGAGATAAAAGAAGTGTGGGTAGTTAGGGAAGGGAAGGCACATTGAAGGAAGGGGTAATCAGAATCCATGCTGTCTTGGGCTGGGGGGAGGGAAGAGGTGAGAAGAAAATATGGAACACTTTCCAAAGTGAATGTTGAAAACTAAAAATAAATTAATAAAAAAATTAAAATAAAATTTTAAAAATAAATAAGAAAAAACCCACAGCTACAAGATTATTTATAACAGTACTTTTTGTCATAACAGAGATCTAGAAACAAAGTGCCCATAAATTGAAGAATAGTTGAACTAATTAATGTAAATTAATTTAAATTGAAATTTAATGAAATATCATTACACTTTAAGAAATTACAAAAGAAACACATTCAGAGAAGCCTGAAAAGATATATGTGAGTTTACATACAACGAATTGAGTAGGACAAGGAGAACAATTCTTATTATGATTATGATTAGGTAAAAGAAAAATAACTTTGAAATAACTTAATAATTCTAAACAATGCAATTGTCAACCATGAGTCCAGAAGACAATGACAAATAAGTGACGGACTATCGATGGAGGAGACATACATTTTCAGACATAACCAGTGTGGATGCTGCTTGATTATGCTCAATTGTTACAGGGTAGGATTTTTATATAGGGGCCATTATGGAGAAGGGTACAGTGACAAAAAAATTACAGATTATAGATATGTCAAAAAAAATCAACGAAAGTATCAGTTAAACTTTTGAAAAAAGAACAGAAAACAAAAGTTCATAAGGAGTCACAGACAAGCAGAGCAGCATTGGTATTGTGGTAAATTTAACATATATACTTTTAAAAAATAAACCATCTATATATAATACATGCAATTCAATTTTTTATTCTTCATACACAAGGTTATTAATGTTTGTTCATGTTTATCAAGTTTATAATTTTTAAAAGGAACGATGCATACAACTGTTAGTAATTCAAAGGGTTTTTTTTTCCTTTACACAATCATAGTCATTGTGAGAAGTGTTCTTCTTGATCTGCTCAAATCATTCTGCATTCTGCCCCCTCTTCTATAGATAATAGCACTGTTGTAGAAGTAGAAGGTGGCAACACAAAACTAAGAACTTATTTGTACTTTTATCTGTTTCACAGGTAACCATACTCAAAAAATGTATCACCAACTAACAAAACTTCTGATGATGTGCCAGTCAATGGGTAAACAGTCTAGCACACAATCTGGCCCCACAACCATACTCAAAGTTTTCCCAGATTTTAATAATACTCATTAAAGTTTGTATTCTACTAGAATAGCTTTTAAGAACTCAGAATTATATCCAGGTCATTCATATCATGAAGCCTGAAGTAGTACTTTTGTGAAGAAGTGTGTCTGTGCACGCGCACACACACACACACACACAAACACACACACACACACTGATTACAGGGAAAATTAGTAAAAACCTAACCATTTTAAATTTAAATGCACCAAATACTTCTGATAGATGTGTATACATATACATGGGGGCAGTCATATATGTGCATGTGTGTGTGAAAATTTTATATATGTGCACTACATACACAAACATATCCATACATACACATATCACTATAAGATCATTCCAAGAGTATAGATGCAACAGAAAGGTAGACAGCAAATAGAAAATGAAACAGATAATCTAGTATTTCTATAATGCTCTAGGATATATTTTGACCACATAAAACCTTCTAATGCAACGTGTTATATGAGGAAGCATTATTTATATGAGGAAATTATATGAGGAAACATTTAACACAATTAAATTGGGAAGAATAAACAACTAGTGGCCAGAATAAGTTGGGAAGAGCATTTTATTTTCAAACATTTCCATTTTGAATAATATGTCCTGGAAAGAGATACTTGAAAGTTACTTATACTATGTATTATTCAAATTACTGATGCATTACTGAACTTAATATATAATTTTACTTCTGAAATGAACTCCTTCCAAAGATGAACTTCTGTGAAGGTAAATATGAATAAACGAAAACCGTAAAGTTAAATCAACTCCTGTTTAGAGCAAAGACTCAACAATCACTCCCTTAAGTCCAGCAGAGGGAGCTAAAAGAACATTAATGTATTGCTTAAAAACCTAAAGCCCAAAGCCTTCCAAATACCACTTTAAGAAAGAACTACAACTCTAATCCCCATCTTGTAATTCAGTTTTATAAAAATAATCAAACCATAGCACAGATTACAGCAGATTCCAGATTAAAATAGCATTATAACATGGTTTTATATATGCAGAGTAATCATAGACCTCATCAAATCATAACCAATCTCATCCTACTACTCTCCTGCCTCAACAAATATATTCAGTTTAAAGTCTTCTATGACAGCCTATTAAAACTAATAGAAGTCCTGCTGAGTACCTGTAAACCATTGTGTCATTACACAACAAAATAACAATAATTAGGACAGGAAGCCTGACAGTCACTGGAGGACTAGTCAGGGAGTTAGGAAGACTATAATTCAGTTCCATCTCTGACAAGCACTATCTGTATGTTCCTGAGCAAGGTATTCAACCACTAAAATATACCATACCCATGCCAGCAATTCTGAACTTCCCACTTTAATTATATAAACCTCGTTTCCCATTCTTCTTCCCCTTCCTCCCATAGTCATTCCCCTATTTCAACAGCCCTCAAACCAATCTCCAACAACCCAATCAAGATCTCCCCACCCTGTGTTTTTGAGAATATCCATTCCACAGGTAGTAAATTTTCTTTCATTCATTCTTTCCATTTTCTTACAATCAATGAGACCTAGGTCCCATCTAATGACAAAGAATCCCTGGCAACCATTACCAGCACTAGATGTACTTTCACTCAATATGCTCCAACTTTGGTCATGGTAGGGGAGGTCGAAAATACTCTCTGCTCCCAATTCTACTTCCCTGCCAACATCACTCAGTACCTTGGAAATTCATTCAAGAATCTGGTAGTTGGCAGAGGCAGGTCGGGAAGGCAGCAGCGCCCAGAGGCAGGCTGGGAGGAGGCCTGTTCAACTGGGGGTTAGGGAGGGGGCAAGTCATCCCACCAACCACAATGACCACTACCAGGCCTATCACCAAAGGGCTGGGACTAGAAAGAGCAAGTAAGAACCAAATGCAGGGCCCCTGTCCAGGACAGCACTCCTGGGACTACCACTCCATAGCCCAGAATTTTTTTAAAAAGCCCCTATCAGGACCTCCAAGGACCAGGATGGCAGCATGAATCTTCCCTGCTCCAACCCCTCCTCTGATCCTGAAAACATAGTAACTATTGCCCCAGGGCAAAGCCCTCAACAGTAAAGGCTTGGGAACCCTAGAGGAAGGGAGTGGCTAGGGCCCTGCCTCAAAAAGGGTAGAAAGCATTCTACAAAGACTCTGGAGTCCTACTATCCTCAGAGGGAGGAACCACACCCAGAATAAGACAATGTGGACTATACACCCACAGCTAAAACATCAACAGGGAATGGGTCCCAAGCACAGAAAGCTCTCCTAGGTGAGCTCAAAAAGAACTTTGAAAACCAAATGAGAGAGATAGAAGACAAAATGAATAATTCTTTTAAAATCAAAATTGCAGAATTAGAAAAACATTATAATGAAGAAAACAGCTCCTTAAAAAGAAAAGTGTATGATATGGAAAAGGAGCTCCAAAAACTAACCAAGGAAAATGATTTGCTAAAAACTAGAATCAACCAAAGTGAAATAAATAACTCTGAGGAACCAAGAATTAGTCAAACAAAACAACAAGAATGAAAAATTAGAAAAAGAGATAAAATACCTCAATGGAAAAATAACTGACCTGGAAAACAGATCCAGGAGAGATAATCTGAGAATCATAGGCCTACCAGAAAATCATGATGAAAAAATGAGCCTGGACAACATTCTCCAAGAGCTCATTAAGGAAAATTGCCCAGAGATACTAGAACCTGAGGGTAAAATAGAAATCGAGAGAATCCACCAGACACCTTCTGAAAGAGATCCCAAATGAAAAGTCCTCGAAATGTTGTGGCCAAATTCAAGAACTACAAGGTAAAAGAGAAAATACTTCAAGTGGCCAGAAAGAAACAATTCAAATATCGAGGAACCACAGTGAGGATCACACAGGATTTAGCAGCCTCTACACTGAAAGATCAGAGGAAGTGGAATACAATTTTCTAGAAAACAAAAGAGCTCAGGTTACAACAAAGGATCACCTACCTAGCGAGACTGAGCATATTCTTCCAGGCAAAGAGATGGTCATTCAATGATATAACAGATTTCCAGAATTTCCTGATGAAAAAGCTAGAGTTCAATGGAAAATTCAACTTCCGATTATGAGACGCAAGAGTGATATAGAAAGGTAAACAAGGAAAACACACACACACCCTGTTATTTAATAAGAGCAAATTGTTTATAGACAAGTAGAGGGTATGAGTATAAAATACACAAAATGACAATTAAAAAATCTTATTAAGGGCTACAAGGGGACTGCAATGGAAGATGAGGAATGAATGAAGTGGAAAAGGGTAAATTATGCCACATAAAGAGGCATAAAGACAATATAGCAAAGGAAAAGAAGGGAGGGAGATGAGTATTATACAAGCTTTTCCCTCACTAGTTCTGGAGCAAGGAAGAAATAACAACTAGTTAAGCATAGGACTCTATGGAAAAGAGACACAAAAAGTATCATATTAGAGGGAAAGGAGCTTCTCATGAGATTTGTTTCTGTCACTCGGTGCGAAGAAGAAATGACATACTTCATTAAGTATAAAAATATCCTACAGGCAGTAGGAGGGGGAAAGTGCTACGAAACGGGGTAGTGGTTAGTAGGGAGAGAAGAAGTAAGGGGGAAGGGGAGGAAAAGGGAGGGGGGCTGACAAGAAGGGTATACTCAGGGAGGTGGTGGTCAAAAGGTAAACTATTAAGGAGGAGAAAGGAGAAGGGGAGAAAAAATATAAGCATTACCAGTGGGGGGAATGGGATGGAAGGAAAGAAACAGATAATAACCATAACTATAAATGTGAATGGAATGAACTCTACCATAAGATGGAGGCAGATAGCAGAATGGATTAAAAATCATAATCCAACAATATGCTGTTTACAAGAAACACATCTGAAACAGAGAGATATACACTGGGTAAAGGTAAAAGGCTGGAGTAAAATATATCATGCCTCAGCTAAAGTAAAAAAAGCAGGGGTAGCAATCCTTATCTCAGATAAAGCAAAAGCAAAAATTGATCTGATTAAAAGAGATAAGAAAGGAAACTATATCCTGCTAAAAGACACCATCAAGAATGAAGCAATATCATTACTTAAGATATAAGCACCAAGTGATATAGCATCCAAATCCCTAGAGCAGAAGGTAAAGGAATTAGAGGAAGAAATAGATAGCAAAACTATACTAGTGGGAGACCTTAATCTCCCCCTCTCTGAACTTGATAAATCTAACCTCAAAATTAACAAGAAAAGTTAAGGAGGTGAACAGAATTTTAGAAAGGGTAGGTATGATACATCTCTGGAGAAAACTAAATAAGGATAAAAAGTAATATACTCTCTTCTCAATGGTTCATGGCACATACTCAAAAATCAACCATGTTCTAGGGCATAAAAACCTCAAAATTCTATGCTACTGCAGAAATATAAAATGCATACTTCTCAGATCATGATGCAGGGGGGCTGAGCCAAGATGGCGGAGTAGAAGCATGACCTTCCCACAGCTCTGGCTTCCACCTTCCCCAATCCATGTAAAAAGGGGACTCTAAACAAACTTGGGAGCTGCAGAACCCACAAAATGACACAGAGAAGCTAACCTCCAGCTGAGGATAGCCCGGCAGGCCAGCAGGAATCGGCCAGCACAGTGCTCTGGGAGCCAAGCCCAGCCCCACGCCGAGGCTTTAGCCCCAGGGCGGGCCTGACCAGCCACCTACCAGAGGGAGTCCAGATCAGCAGCAGCTGTGGCCGTTTCCAGATTTATCAATACATAGATGCTAAGGACAAGGTGAGAGGCCAGTGCAGTCTGCACTTTGGGACCCAGTAAGGGGGAGTGCGTGGCTTTTACCCCCGGGGCGAGAAACCGCTGAGACACCCGCACAGCCAGCCAGCATCACATGGCGGCTTCAGCTCCTGGCCTACAGAGTGTAGGGAAACCAACCACCAGTCTGAGGGGTAATCGCTCTTGCTTTAACCTGCTTGGATCTGGATTGCAGTCTAGGGTGGAGGTCCTGGGGTGTGTGTCCACTTTGCCAGAGCGTGTGGAGACCTCAGAGAGGGCACCCATCTAATACCTCCGGCAGCTGAGAAAACCCCAGCGTTTGGGACGAAAACTCCCCTGTCTGGTGGCAGAGACCTACTGTGGCAAAAAGCCCAAAAGTCAAATCATTGAGTGGCAAAATGAGCAGGCAAAGGAAACAAAGCAGACAGAAGATTCCAACATTACACTCCTATTTTGGGGACAGGAAGGAGCAAGGCATGGGACAGGAGGAAAACAGTGAAGTCAGAACTCCTGCACCAAAAGCTTCAAAGGAAAATACAAGCTGGTTACAGGCCATAGAGGACCTTAAGAAGCAGATAAGAGAAGTGGAGGAAAAATTGGGAAGAGAAATGAGAGCAATGCAAGAAAATTATGAAATGAGAGTCAACAGCCTGACTGAAGAAAATAATACCTTAAAAAACAGACTGACTCAAATGGCAAAGGTGGCTCAAAAAGGCAATGAGGACAAGAATGCCTTAAAAAGTCGAATTTGCCAGATGGAAAAAGAATCTCAAAAGCTCACTGAGGAGAATCATTGCTTCAGAATTAGATTGGAGCAAATGGAAGCTAATGACTTTATGAGAAATCAAGATGCTGTTAAACAGATCCAAACAAATGAAAGAATAGAAGGCAATGTGAAATATCTCATGGGAAAAACCACTGACCTGGAAAATAGATCCAGGAGACATAACTTAAAAATTATTGGACTACCTGAAAGCCATGACCAAAGTAAGAACCTAGAAAGCATCCTCCGGGAAGTTCTCAAAGAAAACTGTCCTGATGATTTAGTACCAGAGGGCAAAATAGAGGTTGAAAGAATCCACCGATCACCTCCTGAAAAAGATCCCAAAAAGAAAACTCCTAGGAATATTATAGCCAGGTTCCGGAATTCCCAGATTAAGGAGAGGATATTACAAGCAGCCAGGAAGAAACAATTTGAATATTGTGGAAACACAATCAGAATAACCCAGGATCTGGCAGCTTCTACACTGAGGGATTGAAGGGCTTGTAATATGATATTCCGGAGGTCAAGGAAGCAGGGACTAAAACCAAGAGTCACCTACCCAGCAAAACTGAGTATCATGTTTCAGGGGAAAATATGGTCATTCAGTGGAATACAGATCATGATGCAATAAAAATTATATGCAATAAAGGGCCATAGAAAGACAGACTAAAAACTAATTGGAAATTTAAAAATTTAATCCTAAAAAATGAGTGGGTCAAACAAGAAATTATAGAAACAATTAGTAATTTCATTCAAGAGAATGATAATAATGAAACAACATACCAAAATTTGTGGGGTGCATGAAAGGCAGTTCTTAGGGGAAGTTTTATATCCCTGAGTGCATACATGATTAAATTAGAGAAAAGGGAAGTCAATGAATTGGGCATGCAATTGAAAAACCTACAAAAAGAACAAATTCAAAATCCCCTATTAAATACTAATTTAGAAATATTGAAAACCAAAGGATAGATTAATAAAATTGAAATTAAGAAAACTATTTTATTAATAAATAAAACTAAGAGCTGGTTTTATGAAAAAAACAACAAAATTGATAGATCCTTAGTCAATATGATTAAAAAATGATGAAAAAAAAGAAAGAAGAAAACCAAATTATAAGTATAAAAAATGAAAAGGGTGAATCTACCTCCAATGAAGAGGAAATCAAAACAATAATTAGGAATTATTTCTCCCAATTGTATGCACATAAATTTGACAATCTTAGGGAAATGGATGAATATTTACAAAAATACAAGTTGCCCAGATTAACTGAAGAGGAAGTAAATTACTTAAATAACCCCATCTCATAAAAAGAAACTGAACAAGCCATCAGTCAACTCCCTAGGAAAAAATCTCCAGGGACAGATGGATTTACCAGTGAATTCTATCAGACAATTAAAGAATAATTGATTCCAATATTCTACAAACTATTTGGGAAAATTAGTGAAGGAGTCCTACCAAATTCTTTTTATGACACAAATATAGTACTGATACCTAAATCAGGAAGAGATAAAACAGAGAAAGAAAATTATAGACCAATTTCCCTCATGAATATAGATGCAAAAATTTTAAATAAAATATTAGCAAAAACACTACAGCAACTTGTCACAAGAATAATACACTTTGATCAGGTAGGATTTATTCCAGGAATGCAAGGATGGTTTAATATTAGGAAAACCATCAGTATAATTTATCATATCAACAATAAAACTAGCAGAAACCACATGATCATCTCAATAGATGCAGAAAAGGCTTTTGACAAAAAACAACATCCATTCCTATTAATAACACTAGAAAGTATAGGAATAAATGGAGCCTTCCTTAAAATAATAGGTAGCATCTATTTAAAACCATCAGCAAATATTATATATAATGGGGATAAGCTAGAAGCATTTCCAATAAGATCAGGGGTGAAACAAGGCTGTCGACTATCAACCCTCTTATTCAATCTGGCACTAGAAATGTTAGCAGTAGCAATTAGAGAAGAAAAAGAAATCAAAGGAATCAAATTAGGCAAAGAAGACACCAAGCTATCACTCTTTGCAGATGATATGATGATATACTTAGAGAATCCTAGAGAATCAAGTAAAAAACTACTTGAGACAATAAATATATTTGGCTAAGTAGTAGGATATAAAATAAACCCACATAAATCCTCAGCATTCCTATATATTTCCAATGAAATCCAAAAGCAAGAGATAGAAAGAGAAATCCCATTTAAAGTTACTGTAGACATTATAAAATATTTGGGAATCTACCTGCCAAAACAAACCCAGGACATATATGATCACAACTACAAAACACTTTTCACACAAATAATGTCAGATCTCACTAACTGGAAAAAATATCAATTGCTCGTGGCTGGGTCGAGCTAATATAATAAAAATGACAATTTTGCCTAAATTAAATTATATATTTATTGCCATACCAATCAATTTAACAAAAACTACTTTATAGAGCTAGAAAAAATAGTAAATTCATTTGGAAGAATAAACGGTCCAGAATATCATGGGAATTAATTAAAAGAAATGCTAGGGAAGGTGGACTAGCTATACCAGATTTTAATCTGTATTATAAAGCAGCAGTCATCAAAACTATTTGGTACTAGCTGAGTAATAGAGTAGTGGATCAATGGAATAAATCGGGCACATGAGATTCAGCAGTCAATGACTATAGTAAACTATTGTTTGATAAACCAAAGACCCCAGATAACAACTCACTATTTGTCAAAAACTGCTGGGAAAACTAGAATATAGTATGGCAGAAACTGGGCATACACCATTATCTAACACCATACACCAAAATCAAGTCTAAATGGGTGCATGATCTAGGTATAAAGGTTGATACTGTAAGCAGTCTCCTAAATCAAGGAATAGTTTACCTGTCAGATTTGTGGAAAGGGAAAGACTTTATGACTAAACAAGAATTGGAGAGCATTATAAAATGCAAAATGGATAATTTTGATTACATTAAATTGAAATGCTTCTGTACAAATAAAGCCAACGTAACCAAGATCAAGAGGGAGGTGGGAAATTGGGAAAGAATTTTTACAAACTATGTCTCTGATAAAGGATTCATTTCTAAAATATACAGAGAACTGAGTCAAATCTATAAGAATACAAGTCATTCCCCAATTGACAAATGGTCAAAGGATATGAACAGGCAGTTTTCAGAGAAAGAAATTAAAGCTATCTATAAGCACATGAAGAAATGCTCTAATTCACTATTGATTAGAGAAATGCAAATCAAAACAACTCTGAGGTACCACATCTCACCAGTCAGATTGGCTAAGATGACAAAACAGGAAAATGACAAATGCTGGAGAGGATGTGGGCAAACTGGAACACTAATGCATTTGTTGGTGGAGTTGTGAACTGATCCAGCCTTTCTGGAGAGCAATCTGGAATTATGTCCAAAGGGCTATAAATACTTTCATACACTTTGATCCAGCAATACCACTCCTAGGGTTATATCCCAAAGAGATCATAGAAATGGGAGAAAGACCCATATGTACAAAAATGTTTATAGCAGCTTTTTTTGTGGTGGCAAAGAATTGGAAATTAAGGGGGTGCCCATCAATTGGGGAATGGCTAAACAAGTTGTGGTATGTTATGGAATACTATTGTGCTAGAAGAAACGAGGAGCAGGCAGTCTTCATATTTACCTGGAGAGGCTTAAAAGAACTGATGCTGAGTGAGAAGAGTAGAACCAGGAGAAATTTGTACACAATTACAGACACAACGTATGTATGATGACCAACTTTGATAGACTGGACTCTTCTCAGCAATGCAGTGATATAAGTCAATCCCAAAAGACTCATGATGGAGAGAAAAATGTGCATCCAGAGAAAGAACTAAGTTTATATCCAGGTGGAAGCAAAATACCTGATCTTTTTCCTTCTCTTATTTGGTTTTATGTCCTCTTTACCATTTTTCATTCCAGCAGGTACAATCTGTCCCTATAACCTGACCAATGTATAATGTGAAAGTATTTACAGATCCTATACTTGACTATAAGCCGCCATGAGGGGTGGGGGGAGGGGAGGTAGGGGGACAAAATGTGAAATTCAAGGAATTGTGGAATTGAATCCTGTAAACTAAAAGGAAACAAACAAATTAATAAAATTAAAAAAAAATTTAAAAGCCATTTATTAATTTTATTTTTTAAAGCATAATTATCAAAACAACAGTATCAAAAATTTTAAAGGTAAAATAACAAAGAAGAAAGAAGAAATAAAAACAATTATTAGGACCTATATTGCCCTACTCTATGCCAGCAGATTGGAGATCTAAATAAAATGGATGAACATTTACAAAAATATGTATTGCCCAGACTAACAGAAATACAGTACCAAAATAGAATACTAAAATAACCCTAACATAGAAAAAGAAATTAAAAGAGCCTTATGTGAATTCTCAGAAAAAAAAAATTCTAAGACCAGATGAAATGATAAGCAAATTCTACCAAAACATTTAAGAAGCAATTAATTAATTGAACTGGTTTTTTGAACAGGCGAAAGGGTCCTATTAAATTACTTTAATGACGTTTATGTTGTCTTGATATACCTAAAACAACATGAGACAAGACCACAATGAGTGCAGAGAGAGGAAGTGAGCAATAAGGAAAAAGAGGAGAAAAGGAAAAGAGGGAGATGTGAATGGCTGATCATTTTTTAATCCCTTATAACTGCTAGATTCATGTTTACATTTTTATGTTTTTCTTGATTCCTCTATTTGTACTTGAAGATTTCTATGTAGTTCTAGTCTGTTCTCACCTGTTCTCACCTCAAAGAACTTGTAACATGCACAGTAGCCACACCCAAGTAAATCATTTTGGCAAAGCTAAACCAGGTTGAGGGTAACTCAGGAGTCACAATAAGAACATATTATGCACAGTAACACGCTAACAAATATAAGAACAAAAAAGAAAGGAATACTTTCAGAAATATAAAATACCTAAATTATTAGAAGATCAAATAGAAACCATAAATAACACAATTTCAGAAAAGGAAAATGTATCAAGCTATAAAGGAATTACCAAAGTAAAAAAATTCTTGCATCTGATGGATTTGCAAAAGAACTTAATAAAAAAATTTAAGAGTTAATACCTATACCTTAAAAATTATTCTCAAAAACTGGGGGGGGGGGAAAGACTAGCATAATCCTTTTATGAGATAAATATATTCTCAATAGCTAAACCAGGGAAAGAAAAACAATGTGGAAAGAAAACTGTATGCCAATATCATTAATGAATACTTGTTCAAAAATTATAAACAAAATCCTAACAGACTATAGTGATTTATCTAAGAAATAATTCATTATTATGAAGTGGGATTTACACCAGGAATGAAAGGATGGATCAACATTAGGTAGAAAAAAAAATCAATGTAATTAAATCACAGGGGCAGAGACAAGATGGCAAGGTAGAAACAGAGCTTCCGTGGGACTCCAGCTTCCACCTCCCCAAATTCATGTAAAAGGGGACTCTGAACAAACTTTGGAGCTACAGAACCCACAATATAACACAGAGAAGCTAACCTCCCAATGAAGACAGCCCAGCAGGCCAGCAGGAATCGGCCAGCGCAGCACTCTGAGAGCCAAGGCCAGCCCCACAGGTTGGGAGGTTTTAGCCCCAGGGCAGGCCTGACCACCACCAGCTGGTGGGACTTCAGATCACCAGCAGCTGTGGCAGTTTCCATAATTATCAAATCATATGTGTGATGGTTTCCAGAATTATCAAAACAAAGGACAAAGTGAGAGGTCAGTGCAGTGTGCACTTTGGGATCCAGTAGTTGGGAGTGCAGTTGGCCTTTGCCTCCGAGGCGAGAAGCCGCTAAAGCGCTGCGGCCTTGCAGCCACTCCCACGTGGTAGCTTCAGTTCCTGGCCTACAGACTGAAGGGGAAGCAACCAGTCTGAGGGGTAATCACTCTTGCTTTAACCTGCTTGGATCTGGATTGCAGTCTAAGGTGGAGGTCCTAGGGTGTGCAACCAGCTTGCCAGAGAGTGTGGAGGCTTCAGAGAGGGCACCCAACTAACACCTTCAGCATCTGAGAAAACCCCAGCCTTTGGGACAAAGACCCCCTGTCTGATGGCAGAGTCCTACTGCGGCAAAAAGCCCAAGGGTCAAGTGATTGAGTGACAACATAAACAGGCAAAGGATTAGCAACATAAACAGAGCAACCCAACTTTATACTCCTATTTTGGTGAAAAAAAGGATCAAAGCATGGAACAGGAGGAAGACAGTGAAGTTAGAACTCCTGCACCAAAAGCTTCCAAGAAAAATACGAGCTAGTTACAGACCATGGAGGACCTTAAGAACCAAATAAGAGAAGTGGAGGAAAAATTGGGAAGAGAAATGAGAACGATGCAAGAAAATCATGAAATGAGAGTCAACAGCCTGACTGAGGAAAATGACACCTTAATAAACAGACTAACTTAAATGGGAAAAAGAGGCTCAAAAAGGCAATGAGAAGAATGCCTTAAAAAACCTAATTTGCCACATGGAAAAAGAATCTCAAAAGCTCAATGAGGAGAATCATTCCTTCAGAATCAGATTGGAAAAAATGGAAGATAGTGAATTTATGAGAAATCAAAATGTGATGCTGTTAAACAGATCCAAACAAATGAAAGAATAGAAGGCAACGTGAAATATCTCATGGGAAAAACCACTGACCTGGAAAATAAATCCAGGAGAGATAAGTTAAAAATTATTGGACTACCTGAAAGCCATGATCAAAGAAAGAAGCTAGAAATCATCCTCCAAGAAATTCTCAAGGAAAACTGCCCTGATGTTTTAGAACCACAGGGCAAAATGAGGTTGAAAGAATATACTGATCACCTCCTAAAATATTATAGCCAGGTTCTGAAATCCCCAGACCAAGAAGAGAATATTACAGGCAGCCAGGAAGAAACAATTTTAATATTGTGGAAACACAATCAGGATAACCCAGGATCTGGCAGTTTCTACATTAAGGGATCAAAGGACTTGGAATATGATATTCCGAAGGTCAAATGAGCTGGGATTAAAACCAAGAATCACCTACCAAGCAAAACTGAGTATCATGTTTCAGGGGAAAATATGGTCATTCAGTGAAATAGAGGACTTTCAAGTATTCTTGATGAAAAAAACAGAGCTGAATAGAAAATCTGATATTGAGATACAAGAAGCAAGAGAAGTATAAGAAGGTAAACAGGGGAAAAAAACATAAGGAACTTATCAAAGTTGAACTACTTACATTCCTACATGGAAAAACGATAATTGTAACTGATAAACTTTTCTCAGTAGCAAAATAGTTGAAGGGAATATATACACATAATATATGTCTATATATGAGGATATATGGGCATATGAATACATATGTGAAGTGTGTATATATGTTTACAGGTATACATGGATAGACGGCACAGGACCAATTTAATAGGAAGAGATGATACTTAAAAGGTGAAACTGAGAGGTGAGAGAGGAATATAATAAGAGGAGATGGGGAGAGACAGAATGGGGTAAACTATCTCATATAGAAGAGGCAAGGGGAAATGGTTACAATGGAGGGGAAGAACAGGAAGGCAAAAGGGAATGGGTCAACCTTATTCTCAATGAATTTGGCTCGGGGAGGGAATGGCATACACACTAAACAGGGTATCTCAACTACAGGAGAGTAGGGGGAAAGGGGATGAGAAAGGGGATGACGCAAGAGAGGCCAGGCTGGGGGGGAGGGAAGTTGAAAGCACCCACTTTTGAAAAGGCACTGGATCAAAGTAGAGAATAGAACAAGTGGGAGGTGGGATAGGAGGGAGGGAAATATAATCAGTCTTTTACAATATATCTACTATGATAATGTTTTACATAGCTACACATGTACAATTTATACTGAATTGCTTATCTTCCCAGCAAGGGTGGGTGACTGTGATAGTAATGGAATATAAAGATTCCCCTGTATTGGCTTGGTTTTCAAATTGATTGTGTTAAAACCCAGAGCTTGTTAATCCCACCTGTGGGATAGACTTGTTGATGTGAAAAGAGAGTCCTGAACTGGGAGGAGCTGGTGACATAGATTTGGAGAGACAAGAGAGAGGCAGAAGAACTTTTTGGAAGCAGCACCTCGTGGAGGCAGAGAGAGACTGAGAGAATTGCTGGGGGCCACTTTGAATTGCCCTGGACTTTTGAGATCTGCCCCCGGAGCTGCCAAGGACTGAGGAGACATGGCTGTTTTGCTGGTACTTTGTCTGTCTGTTTTGATGTTGTTTTGCCAGATTTGTCCACTGGTGAAAGACAGTCTTTTTGTTGAAGAAGTCCTGGAACCTGGCTGTTGGCTAAGAGCTCCTGAGACTGTCCTGCAGACAGAGTGAATACTGTCCACTGGTGAAGGACAGTGCTGTTGTTGCAGGGGTCTGGAGACTGTCCTGCAGACAGAGTGAATACTGTCCACTGGTGAAGGGCAGTGCTGTTGTTGCAGGGGTCTGGAAACCTTTCTGTTGGTTCAGAAGACCTGAAGAAGGATTTTCTTGTTGTATGTTTACAGAAATCCTGGGAGAGGGTTTTGCTAATGTTTTCAGGGGTTCTAGGACTCTTCTACAGACAGAGGATGAATTAATGAAGAGAGTGGCAATGTATCTTGTGGCCTTGCTAAGCTTTGTCTCCCCAGGAACAAAGATTGCTGAGAACTTGCCTCCTGTCAAGATGAAGAAAAGACCTCCATTTGGGTATTAAGTGCTGTGCTTAAACTTGATGTAACTCTGGGGTAGATTCAATTGTGATCCAGGGGTGGGGAACTTTTGACCTTTTTGTGTTCTATGGTTGAACAAATGAATGTACTTTACTTAGATTGGAAACTAATCTCCATCTGAAAAGAGGGGCTTTGTGGTGGACTAAATGAAGGTACAACCTAGGGGTGGAGTAGTATTTAGACCAGGGACTTTGTAATTGATTGAATGATTGGAAGATCCTGGGGTGGGGTAGTACTTGGAGATTATTTAATCACCCTTAGTAAATGCTGTATTTTGAATGATTTCATATTTTGATCTTCTCTGTTCTTTGTCACTGAATAAAATGGAGAGCACCTATGCTGGTATTCTGAACCTTGGGAAGTTGCCTTTGCTTGGCATTACATTACAGTGACAAGGGAGGAAGGAAATGAATCTGGAATTCAAAGTTTTAAAATCAAATGTTTAAATATATATATGCATATATATATATGCTATTATTAATACTATTGTACATGTAATTTGGAAATAAGTTATACAGGCACTGGGGCATAGAGATCCACCATGCCCTACTGGAAAAGTCGAAGGGAGTATGGGAGGAAGATATGGGAGAGAGCAAATTGGAGGAGGGGGTATCCTGTGGAACCACTATTTGGGGGCGGTGGGTAGGGGAAAAACAGGGAGAAAATCTGTATGATGTAAACCAGAAGTTAATAAATCATTTGAAAATAAATAAATGTAATTAATCATATTAAAAATCTGAACATTCAAAACCACATGATTACCTCAATGGATACAAAAAAAAGCCTATGACAAATACAACTCTATCTTACACTAAAAAAAAATACGAAGTAGAGGCATAGGTAGACCTATTTTTAATTTCAATTTTTAAAAATATCTATCTAAAACCAAAAGCAAGCATCATATGAAATGAGGATACATTAGAAGCTTTTCCAATAAATACAAGTAAAGCATGGAAGTCTACTTTCTCCACTATTACTTAATCTGGAAATGCTAGCAATAGCAAAGAAACAAGAGAAGGAAATTAAAGGAATAGAGACATGTAAAGAAGAGATAAAACCATACTTATTTACTAATGATATGATGGTTTACTTGGAAAACTCCAAGGAATCAGCAAAGATACTTACACAATAGCTTTAGAAAAGTTGCAGACTACAACAAATAAAAATCCTCAACAATCAATAGCATTACTAATAACAACAAAACACAAGAAGGAATAATAGAAATGGAAATCCTATTCCAAATAACTACAAAATACATAAAACATATGAGGATTGGATCAATCTTTCAAAGCACTCAACAGACTTATATAGATTAAATTATAAAGTGTTCCTTAAAGAAATAAAGAACAACCTGAATAGCTTAAAGGAATATTCAATGCCACATCTAGTCTTGTTAATGTAATAAAAATGGTAATACTACCAAAATTCATCCACACTTTGAACTAATCAAGCTAACAAGAGAATTCTTGATAGAGTTTAATAAAATAGAAACCCTCATTTGGAAAAATAAAAGATCAAGGAATATGATGAAATATCAAGAGAAATTATGAAAAGAAGTAAGGATGAAGGGGGACTAGCACTTCCAGACCTCAAATTATATAATAAAGCAGCAGTCATCAAAACTATCTAGCATAGATTAGAGAAAGGAGACTCAACAAGCAGTAACATTCAATTAACCCAGTATTTGATAAAATGAAAAACATTAGTTACCTAGTGAAAAACTTCCTATTTGATAAAAACTGATGGAAAAAATAAAAATTGGTCTGGTAGAAATTAGAATTAGATACTCACAATACATTCTAATTATTTAATTTTAAATACAGTAATATTAAAAAATTAGAATAGAAACAGATTGTATCTCTCACAGTTACAGATAAGAATATATTCTTGACCAAATGAGATAAAGATAATAATGGAAGATAAAATACATACCTTTGATTACTCAAAATGGGAAAGCTTCTACACAAACAACATTAATGCATCTAAAATGAGAGGGAAAATTGTCTGACATGGGAAAAAAAATCTCAAAAGGGTTTTGTGTCCAAGATATATAAATAATTGTGTATATAAATATATGTGTGTATATACACACATATACATACACACATGTGTGTGTTATAAATACATGTCTATATACACATATATACAAATACATGTGTGTACACACATATACACACACATACATATGTGTGTAAGATATATATACATAGAGAGAGAGAGAGATATAAGAAATGATGAAGGAATTAATATCAAAAAACCTGAGATTTGTATGAACTGGTGGAAATTGAAGTGAGTAGAACTAGGAGAACAATTTAAATAACAGCAATATTATACAGATAATTAACTTTGAAAGCCTTAGTAACTGGTCAACAAAATGACCAACCACAGTTCCAAAAGACAAAAGATGAAATATGTATGATGGACTCATTTCTGGCATCCAGCCCAGCAGGAAGCTGGAAAAGAATGACCAAGGAAAGAAATTACAGGGAAAAAAGGGGATCTGAGTTCTGAAACTTCTTGATTTAGATTTGGATCGAAGAAATAGGCCTAGCAACAGGGCTTCACTTATTTCAAGTTTCTAAAGTCTGCTGTTAGATTTAGTCACTATCAACCAGGAATTCACACCAGGAGAGGAGCGAGCAGATGTTGTACCAGATCAAATCACTTTGAGAGCACCAAAAGTTTGCAGATCTCTAGCCTCACCTATCCCTGAGATTCTGGAATACTACAACATACAATCGTCCCAAGAATATAGCAAAGGGACTGGCTCAGACATGCTCTTAAAAGTGTTCAGGGGCGGCTAGGTGGCTCAGTGAGTAAGAGCGCTGGCCCCAGAGTCGGGAGACCCGCGATTGGTTTCGGCCTCAGATACTTAACACCCACACACACAAAAAAAAAAAACTGGCCATGTAACCTTGGGCAAGTTACTCAACCCCAATTGCTTTAAAAAAAAAAAAGTATTCAGAGGTTTACCCTTGCAAAAAGGACATAATTAGGAACTGACTGAAAGAATGAATAAAGAAAAAAAATTAGAAGCCCATAATAAAAAATACTTATGGTGATAGGAACGCTCAATAACACTCCTTTGCACAGGAAAAGAAGATAACTCCAAAATGTCTATAAGCAAATATATATATAGTATAGGCACAAATTCAACTAAAAATCTTAGAAGAGAAAAAGGGTTTGGGTTTTTTAAAAATAAAAAATACTATTTCATAAATTAATGAGAGTACTAAAGGAAAATATGTTGGAAAAAAGAAGCCAAGGTGAGTCACGCAGCTGAACTCTCCCCAACACTCTCTTCCAAACAACCTTAAAATAACACCTCAAATCAAATTTTTGGAGTGGCAGAGTCAAGAGAAGGTTGAGGTGAGACGTTTTTCCACCCTAAAAAAATATGAGAGGTAGGCAGGAGAAGTGAGTGACACAGAAGTAGCATCCTGTCCAGGGTCCACACGTGGTATACTGGTAACAGCGGCCCCAGAAGCGCTAGCAGCAGCTTCAGGAGCTCAGTCCAGAGGCAGTAAGGGAGTCAAAGAAATGGTCAGAAAGAGATTATAGGGTACCCTTTGATGACACTGGGTATACCTGGCACTGATTAGCAACTCTATTGCTCATATGCAGTTCTTGGTAGCAGTTCTAAGACGGACGATAGCACTAGTGGTCAGTAATAAGGGAGCAGAAGCCTGGTCAGAATTCCAAGGCACTAATGCTTTTTGGCTGCAAGGAGAGAAGGGCCCTTCCTTGGTAAAGACCAGAGAACAAACCAGTAGAAAAACAAACCACACCTCTCTGAGGATCACCTTGGAAGCACCAAAAACTTGCAGACCCCCAAAACTATCTCTAAAAACAGCAACATGAAAAAAAGTCTGAAGCTAGGGACAGTACCTCCCCACCCCCACATGAGCACAGCCCAACTTTAGCATAAAGTTCAAAGTTTAAAAAATAGACTAAAAAAATGAGCAGTAAACAAAAAATAATTTAATCATAAAGAACTACTACAGTGGCAAAGAAGAACGAGACATAAACTCAGAAGCAGATACAATGTGAAAACAGCTACAAAACCTCAAAGAAAAATGCTAATTAGACCCAAACACCCCCCAAAAAAAAAAAAAAAAAACCCTGGAAGAATTAAAGAAAGCTAAAAGAGTGGAAAAAAAATTTTGGAAAAGAAATAATGGTGATGCAAGAAAATTATGAAAGGAGAATTAACAGTTTGGTGAAAAAAAAAAAAGCATGGGGGGCAGAGCCAAGATGGTAGATAAAGGCAGGGACTTGCTAGAGTTCTCCTCCAAAACCTTCGAAAAACCTTTTTAAAATGACTCTAAACAAATTCTAGAGCAGCAGAACCATAACAAGATGAAATGAAACAAATTTCTAGCCCAAGACAACTTAAAAGGTCAGCAAGAAGGGTCTGTTGTACCAGGCTAAGAGGAGTACAATCCAGCAAGGCTGTGCCAGCACAGACTAGGCCCCAGTAAGCCTGGAGCAGGCCTTGGGGCAATTGAATTGCTGGCAGTTATGGTGGTTTCTGATCTCTCAACCCACAGTTGTCCCACCAGGGACAACTTAGAGGATCAGCAGAAAGGACCTGTCACACCAGGGTGGGAGTGGAGCCCAGTCCAGCACAGGCCCCACAGCACAGACCACCCTTGGGAGTGATTGAAACAACAACAGCAGCAGCAGTTACAGCCGCAGTTTCTGCGTCTGGGGTTCCCAACCTACAGATGGTAAGGAGGTTGAACAACTGGTCAGAAGGAGATTATTGGGGTCTTTTTGCTAACACTGAGGCAGGACTCTGTTGCTTTGCCCACACTTGGATCAGGTCCCAGTCCTGGATGGCAATCCCAGGACAAGCAGGAACACCAGCATAGAAGAGCTGGCAGCAGAAGTAGAGAGGGGACCATCATCACAGTTCCAGGGTAGAAAAGAGTACTCATGGTTGCTCACAGACCAAAGCACAGGCCAGGAGAGTAGAAAACACCTTTCCATAGTTCATACCACCTTCGAAGAACTCAAAACTTACAGGTACCTAGAAGTATCTCTGAAAACACCTGCGCAAAACTGCTGAAGCTTGGGACAGTGTGCCCTTCACCTTGGAACCAGAGTCCTACTTTACTAAACAGTTAAAAGTCAAGTAATAGGGGCGGCTAGGTGGCTCAGCGAATAGAGTACCAGCCCTGGAGTCAAGAGTACCTGAGTTCAAATCTGGCCTCAGACACTTAACACACAAAAAAAACTAGCCGCGTGACCTTGGGCATGTCACTTAACCCCAATTGCCCAACCAAAAAAAAAAAAAAAAACCAAAACCTGTGAAAGAAAGATTACTTCATTTAGGGGTGGCCAGGTGGCGCAGATACTTAGCACCACACCCAGAAATAACTAGCCATGTAACCTTGAGCAAGTTAATTAACCCCGATTGCTTTAAAAAAAAAATAGGCTGGGAAAATGAGCAAACAACAGAAAAAAAAATTCTTGACTATTGAAATTTACTATGGTGACAAGGAAGATAAAAACACACACTCAGAAGAAGACAACAAAATCAAAGCTCCTACATCCAAAGCCTCCAACAAAAATATGAATTGGTTTAAGGCCATGGAAGAGTTCAAAAAGGATTTTGAAAATCAAGTAAGAGAGGAAGAGGAAAAATTGGGAAGAAAATGAGACTGGTGCAAGAAAATCATGAAAAATGAGTCAACACCTTGGTAAAGGAGACCCAAAAAAATATTGAAGAAAATAACACCTTAAAAAATTTTCTAGGCCAAATGGCAAAAGAGGTCCAAAAAGCCAATGAGGAGAAGAATATCTTAAAATGCAGAATTGGCCATATGGAAAAGGAGGTTCAAAAGTTCACTGAAGAAAATAATTGCTTACAAATAAGAGCGGAGCAAAATGGAAGATAATGACTTTATAAGAAACCAAGAAGCGATTAAAAAAAAAGCCAAAAGAATGAAGAAAAAAAAAGACACAAAAAATACTGAAGAAAATAACACCTTAAAAAACAGAACTGGCCAAATGGTAAAAGGGGCACAAAAAATCATTAAGAACTCCTTAAAGAGAAGAACTGATCAAGTGGAAAAAACTCCTTAAAAAGTATAATTGGCCAAATGGAAAAGGAGTTACAAAAATTCACTGAAGTTTAAAAAAAAACTCCTTAAAAAGCAAAATTGGTCATATGGAAAAAGAGGTATGAAATCTAACTGAAGAAAATAACTTATTAAAAATTAGAATTTGGCAAGTGGAAGCTATTGACTCCATAAGACATCAAGAAACAATAAAACAAAGTCCAAGCATCAAAAAATAGAAGAAACTTGTAATTTCTCATTGGAAAAACAACTGACCAGGAAAAGAGATCAAGCAGAGATAATTTAAGAATTAACAGACTGCCTAAAAGCCATGATCAAAGAAAGAGTCAAGACATATTTCAAGAAATTATCAAGGAAAATTGCCGCAATATCTTAGATCCAGAGGGTAAAAGAGAGACTGAAAGAATCCATCAATCACTTCCTGAAAGAAATCACAAAATGAAATCTTCCAGGAATATTAGTCAAATTTCAGAGCTCCTAGGTCAAGGAGAAAATACTATAAGCAGCCAGAAAGAAATCACTCAAAGACTGTGGAGCACCAGTTGGAATCACACAAGATTTAGCAGCTTCCACATTAAAGGAGTACAGGGCTTAGATTATGATATTTGGGAAGGGAAAAAAAGGATTTGTTCTATAAAACTTGAACTCAGTCAAAAGGCCACACACGACCATCTAGGGGGCCACTTGTGGTCTCAAGACAACAGGTTCCCCATCTCTGGGCTAGCATTATCAACAAGAAGTATCATCTGGTCAACAAAGGTCCATACAGTCAAAGTTATGGTTTTTCCAGTAGTAATGTATGACTGTGAGAGTTGGACTATAAGGAAAACTTAGTGCTGCAGAACTGACACTTTTGAATTGTAGTGCTAGAGAAGACTTTTTGAGAGTCCTTGGTCAGCAAGAAGGTCAAATCCATCAATACTTAAAGAAATTAATTCAGGTTATTCACTAGAAGGTCAAATACTGAAGCTCAAAACTTAAATACTTTGGCCACATAATGGGAAGATGATTCTTACTGGAAAAGACGCTGATGTTGGGGGAAAATGGAAGGCAAAAGGAAAAGGGGATCAGAAAGGAGGAGATGGAGAGATACTGTTATGTAAACAACAAACATGAACTTGGACAGACTTTGAGAGACAGTGGAGGATAGAAGGGCCTGATATATTAGGGCCCATGGGGTCACAAAGAGTCAGATACCACTGAACAACAACAAAACTAAATCAGGGGTTTTGTCTTCCTCAGTAATATATTGGACACCTTCCAACCTGCAGGGTTCATCTCCCAATGTCATTTTTTTTTTCATTTTCGTTTTTTTTAAGCAATTGGGGTTAAGTAACTTGCTCAAGGTTACGTGGCCAGTTATTTTGTGTGGGTATCTGAGGCCAGAACCGATGCCGGGTCTCCCGACTCCAGGACTGGCGCTCTTACTCACTGCTCCACCTGGCCACCCCTCATTTTCATTTTTAATTACAAATGTACAACAGAGCCATTTTATTTTTGCATCTTTTCAATGGCTTCTTCTCTATATTTAACCTTCTCCTTTCCAACTTGTCGGAATCTGGCTTTATGCTCAAGAATATTTTTGCAATCTTTGTCCAGTTTTAATCTGGAGATAACTACCTTACTAGGGTGAATTCCCACATGGACAGTTGTGCCATTTGTTTTTTCACATTGCACATGTTCAATATAAATGATGTATTTCTTTCTGTAAACCTGGTCTACCTTGCCAATTTGCTGACCTTTGTAGTGTCCATGAACCGCCTGGACCTCGTCATCCTTCCAGAAGGGCATCAAGTGGATGCTGTATTTCTGCCTGAGCTCCTTGGAGAGCGGGGATGACATGATCTTGCACCAGGTGTGCAAGGGTGCATTGAAGTGTCTCTTGTGGTTCTTGCTTTGGTTCGCAGTTAAGAGTGGACTGAATTTCATTTTGGCAAGTGGGGCCACCCGAAAAGAGAGATGTGCGCCACTTGGTAGTGGAAACCTAGCCTCCTCTAAATCCAACAGCTCCCCGATGTCATTTCTTTAATCATTTTAGTACTGTGCATGGAATTTTCTTGGCAAAAATACTGAAGTGGTTTGCCATTTCCTTCTCCAATGGATCACTTTTTGTCAGAACTCTTCACTGTGACTTATCTGTCTTAGGTAACCCTACACAGCGCTCATGGTTTCACTGAGTCATGCAAGCCCCTCCACCATGGCAAGACAATTCTACCCAGTTCATTTACCTATTAATAACAAGCAAGCTCATTTTGATAACTATTGCAAGCTCATACTGAATCCCATTACCTAAGAAAATTACAAGATTTCTAAATATTAAACTGGTTTATTTTTAATAAAGATAAATTATATATTGTGCCATCCCGATTCAAGGGGTTGGATAGGGTGATCATATATATCACTGAATATTTCCATCTGAATAAATGTAACCAAGAAAAGAATTATGCTTCTAGATTAAAATTGAAGCACAACTAAGGGGGATTCTGCATCATCTTCTATGTAGCTTATGACAGATTAGACTACCTAGTGTCTTTGTCTTTAGCATAGTTATTAAAACTACCCACATATTCAATAAATAACAGCACTAAATATGTTCACCTACATTTGACCACGGGTGAATGAAAGGAGCAAGAGGAACAGAAAATACTAGTACTTAGAAATTTGACCAATGTGTAAGCATAATGTAAAGTGCCTTGCAAAACTTAAAATGTAAATAAATACTCATTTTAATATGGTGAGGTAAAACATTCATATCTAATTATCATTCATTCTAACTGCTAGCATGAATATAGAACTTCAATGTTTTCAAAGTGCTTTAAAATATCATCTCATTTTATCTTCACAAAAACACTGAGAAGTAGTATTGATATCTCCATATTACATATAAGAAAACTGAAGTAATTTGCCTAGGATTCCATAACCAGTAAGTATCTAAGGAAGAATATGAACTCAGGTCTCCCTGACTTCAAGTCTAGCATTGTACCACACAATTAACTAAATTAACTTTGCAACTGATTATGATGTAATGCTGAGTGATGTGGATATTGAAGATTAATGAAAGTAAAGATGAAAATGAGGTTAAAAATGGGTAAGGAATCTGATACTCCTATAAAAATCATTTCTGCATGGAAATATAAGAAAGAAAGATAACTGCAGACATAAATAGTACACTAAAATCTCAATAAATCAGAATAGGGGAAGAAAGATGGAATAAATTTTTGAAATTATGTAAAATTTTTAGATAAATTAAGTTTGAATACTTCCTCCTCTTATATTCTACTCCAAGGTTTTATTAAGATGAGATGATGATCCAGAGTTCTCAAAGGCTAAGGCATTAGTGCCAGGCACTAAGGGCACAAAGAGGGAAACAAAATAGCACCAGTCCTTAAGGAGCTGACATTCTATCAAGGGAAAAAAAACACATGTAGAAGTGGTAATGACTCCTAAGTGTGACTGCATTAGAATTATAAACAAAAAGACAATATGTCTTCTCTCCTGAAAGAGAAGAATCAAGCACTGAGGGATAGGGCAGAATTCCCAATATTTTTTAGATATTTTTGTAATGTTTATGTAATGGGCCCTTAGGGCCTATTGCTAGTGCCTAGTACCTGGTAGTAGTTCATCTCTTGGGAGTCCAAGTTCTGGTTATACGCCTCTCTAAACTTGGTTAGATAAGCTTTTGAATGGCAACTTTTCATTTCCACTCCTTTTCTCAAAGCCTTGCCTGTTTGAGCTTCATAACCTTTTGGAAACTCTCAGTCATCCACTCGTCTTAAGACGCACTGCAATAGTATGCATCAGGAGGAATTTAGATATTTTAACTTATTAAAATATTTTTAATTAGTCCATGATAGAGTAGGCAGAGAGCTGAGACAACAATAGGAGGGAAGCAGATGGTGGTTAAGGTTGGAGTAGTTTTGCAGCAACAATGGTGTGATGGTAAATGGATAGAAAAAAATCCTTATAGGTGTTTTGAAATGCGAATTTCAAAATCTGAGATTAAGTAAAGTTGGTACTAGCAGTCAAGTCTTAGATTTTTTAAATATTTAGGTTTAAAAAAAAACAAACACTGGGGAAGCTAGGTGGTGCAGTGAATAGAGCACCAGCCCTGGAGTCAGGAAGAGATGAGTTCAAATATGACCTCAGACACTTAAAACAATTACTAGCTGTGTGACCTTGGGCAAGTCAATTAACCCCAACTGCCTCACCTTTTCCCCTCGAAAAAAAACAAAAACAAAAACACTTGATGGTGTTGACAGGAATAAATCCTTAGGAATCAAGGATAATAAAGGTTTAACTCTCTCCCCTTACCCAATGCTAGAAGGTATTTCTATACCAATGTTGCTACTGCTTTAGTTGTTTCCATTTCCCAAATTTTTTTAATTCATATTAAAATGAATAATCATAAGTGCTTTATGAAACATGTCTGCCCATAAAGAGGAAAATGGGAAATTCCAGTGACCAGTAGAACACAGAAATAAAAATCATACAGGAAATTAGACTTCTGACCATGTGATCAGGATTTCATCATGAACTATGGAGGGGGGTTTCCAGACTGAACATATTTTTTTGTTTTGTTTAGTTTTTTTGGAGGGGAGAAGGAAAGACTACTGGGGTTACGTGACTTGCCCAAGGTCACACAGCTAGTGTTAAGTGTCTGAGGCTAGATTTGAACTCAAGTTCTCCTGACTCCAGGGCTGGTGCTCACCCAGATGCACCCCCAGGCTGAACCTGTGAAGAGAATCTCATTGTTATGATAATAATAATTATAATAATTGCTAGCATTCCTGTAGCATTTTAAGGTTTGCAAAGTTCTTTACAAATAATTATCTCATTTTGTCCTCACAACAATCCTGGGAGGGGGGTGTTATTATTAAGCTGTTTTTACAGATAAGGAAACTGAGGCAGGAGGTTAAGCGACCTGTCTAGATTTATACAGCTAGTAAGTGTCTGAGTCTGGTTGTGAATGTTTTCTTGACTTCTGGTGAACACATGTCTTCCAGGTCCATTGTTCTATCCACTGAACAACCCAGCTGCTCTGTGATAATAACTAAGACAGCAGAAACAGTTTTGTGGCTAAACTCCTTGTGATCACCATCTACAAGAGGGTGTCTCTACTTCCTGTTGTCTCATTGTCTTCTAAACTTTCTGTAGTCTAGCTTCTGATCTCATCATTCAACAGAAAACTTTGTTCTCTCCAAAATAATTAATATTCTCATAATTATAAAATCTAATAGCCTTTTTCTCAATTCTCCAGCCTTCTTCTCAATCTTCCTTTTTGACCTTTGCAGGCTTTGACCCTATCAATCATCTTCTCCTTAATACTTCTCTCTAGGTTTTAAGGCCATTATTCTGGTTATCCTATTACCTATCTGACTACTCCTCAGTCTCCTTTGTTGGATTTTCTTCCAGGTCACACTCACTAAGTCCCATAAAACTCTGTCCTGGGTCCTTTTTTCATCTTCCTCTAGTCTAGACTATTTCACTGGATCTTATCAGCTCCCATGGACTCAATTATTCATGCTGATATTCTTATGCTAATGATTCTCAAATCTCCTTATCTAGCCCTCAGCCTCTTTGCTGATCTCCAGTAGGCATTTCCAACTGCCTATTAGACCTCTCAAACTGGATGTCTAATAAACATCTTAAATTCTTATGTGACCAAAACTAAAATCATATTTTCTCCCAAACACTCCCTACTTCCAAACTTTCAAATTACTGTTGAGGGCACCACCATCCTTCCTAGGCTCACAACCTAACTGTTATCCTTGAACAACTCACTTTCTCACCCCTGTTATTCATTCTGTTGCTAAGGTGTGCCAACTTTACCTTTGTGATATATCTGACATATGCCTCCTTGCTCTTCTCTGACACTACTATCATCAACCTCTTATCATACCTGGATCACTACAATAATAGCCTGATGGCTGTTCTGCCTATCACAGGTCTCTTCATACTCTAATCCATCTTCTACTCAGCAGTCATGATTTTCCTAAAGCATAAGTCTAACCATGTCATCCCCCGACCCAATAAATTCTAACGGATCCATATTACCTCCAGGATCTAATAGAAAATCTTGTTTGGCATTCAAAGCTCTTTATAACTGCCCGTTCCCCTACTTTTTCACTCTTATATCTTACTAACCAGTGTTAAAAATTTCAGGTAAAAAATTCTAAGCTCTCATAGAGGGATGGAATAAAACAAAAGAAAGCTGTGCCTTCTGGGATTGCATACTAGAAGGAGAGAGGTGTAGTATGGAAAGGATCTGTCCTGCTCAGCATTATATGATGGGAGGAGTCAGAAGGTGAGTGTTCAGCCAAAATTTATCTCAGAGTGACATCTGCTGGTTAGATAAGATAATGGGGGGAGGGGCGGTAAGGTGAGGTACTATTAACTGGGGGATAAAGGTTTCATGTAAGAAGGTGGTATTTTAGCTGAGCTTTGAAGGATGCTAGAGATTGAAAGAGGTAGAGATGGGAAAAGAGAGCATTCAGAGACGAGAGACAGCCAGTTCTATATCTTTATGAATTCTGATTAATGGAAGACAAATTAATGAAGTCTAACTCTTTTTTTAAATAACTAAAACTTCAGCAGTCAAAGTTTTTTATAAACTTTAAATAAAGCATTTTGCTAAACATATTAAGGTATTTACCATGAGGATGTAATGCCATGGTTCTTAGGATAATCTACCATTGATAATCAATTTGTAAAGGAACTTAAAAATTATTCTGACACCACATGTTGAGTATAAAAATGAATCATCTCCACAGGCTGTCTTCATGAATGATTACAAAAGATAAGTAATAAACAAAACAATACTGTGCATACTGACATACATTTTCTTTCCCTTTTTCTTTTAGGGTTTGAAGTACAACTTCAAAGACAAGCTACATTCTAAAGTAGTTGTATTATTATTATATATGGTATGATTGACAGAAGCAATTCAACAATTATTAGTAAGAATAGTTACTCCACTGTAATCTTTTACAGATTCTAGAGTTCTTTTGGAATTAGATTTGAGTTTCCACTTTGTAAAACCTATATTTTGCTGTTATTGAGTTAAGCTTATTTCCCCAGATAACAAATCCCTCCTGGTTGAAAAGTATTTTATAGAAGCAATGGATCTTTCTTTTTTTCCAGTTCACTTTTCCCTTGGTTCTTAAGTATTCAACACCACTTTTATAAAATTGAAAAGGGCAGGTTTTTGATCCAAAAGTCCATTGATCCACGTTAAGGTGATTAAGCTATATCATACTGTGTGACTTCTCAGATGAACAATATTTCTCTGGACCTAACACATTAAAAAATTACCTTATGAAATAAAATTAGTAGTACCAAGTGAAGTTAAAATGTTTACAAGAGTGAAAGTTTAAAGTTCCTTTAGCTTGATAATTAATTGCACATGACCCAAAATAATTTCTTCTTCCATTAAAAAAAAATTTGAAGCCACTTTCTCCTTTGGTTATTATTCACAACTCTTATCTTGGTCCTTTATAGATATATAGACACACACACACAACACACTTATTTATTTCAAAACCCAACAGAATTTAGGAAATAGTTACTCTTGGCTTAACTGTGTGTGTGTGTGTGTGTGTGTGTGTGTGTGTGTGTGTGTAGCAACATGATCTGCTGTCAAGAAATATGAACTTTTGGCTCATAACATCACCAACTCAATGGACTCACAATACAAAAAAAATAAATTTAAATAAACAATATTTATGTACAGAATCAAAGATATAAATAAGAGGAATATGATATCACTAAAATTTATAAGATAGGTAGAACAAAGACAGTAATGTAGGAGGAAGAAGGAAGTAGAGCTCCCCTTCACAAAATATCTCCAAATCAACCCAGAAAATGTACCAGACTGAATCCTAATGTGAAAAACCAGGAAAAGTCACAGTGAGTCATTAGTCCAGCCCAGCCTGGCATAGTATCTCTTTGGTGACAAGAGGCATGAGAACACTAAATCGGGCCAAGAACAGGAGCACACTGTAGAGCAGTCCAGCACACAGGGAAAGACTGTGCACCAGAATGACAGGACCTCCCAGACCCATACTGGCTCAGCGAGTAAGAGCACTGGCTCCAGTGTCGGGATGACCTGAATCAAATCTGGGCTCAGATACTCAGCACCACACCCAGAAATAACTGGCCGTGTAACCTTGAGCAAGTTACTTAACCCTGATTGCTTAATAAAAAAAAAAAAAACACTGATGTTCAAACACAAAAGAGAAACATTAAAAGGTAAAATGAATGAAGGATGATGAGGACTAAAAGACAACGTGGTTACATTCAAATATGGGAGGTCATACATGTGTTCCATCTGAACCCTATATCATCAACATCAAGGATCAGGGAAGGAGTTTAATTAGACAGGGCCTGTTGGTTCTGTTATAGCTTGATGATCTTGGAAGAAGAATGGAAAGAAAAGGAAAAAGGAATACCATGGAGAGCAGTGAGAAGGGAGGAAAGGGTTGGAGAAATATGTCTCCCATAATCAGGATACATAGGAAGACACCTGTACAAACTGAATAGGGGTTAAGGGAGTAGCTGACACTTCAACCTTGCCCTCTCTTAATTGGTCCAAGGAAAGAAGAAGATATACATATACATACACACACACATATACATATACACATATGCATACACACACATAGAAAACTGGGTATAGAAATATATTTCACTGAACAAGGAAATGTGAGGGAAAGTGAAGAAGGGATAAGAGGGAATTAGAATAAGAGGATACATTAAGGGAGGGATTAGTCTTAAGCAAAACAAACCGTTAAAAAAAAACCCTAAGGATTTACCAAAAAAAAAATTTTTTTTTATAACTCTTTGAGGTGACAAAGGATGAGATCTGAGAGAATGTCCCTAAATTGGGGAATGGATATACAAGTTACCATATATAAGAAATGTGATAGAATACTAGTGCTGTAAGAAATTATGAAAGAGACAGTTGCAGAGAAACTTGGGAAGATTTATATGAATTAATACAGAGTGAACAGAACTAGGAGAACCATTTATACAATGACAACCATATGACAGAGGCAAAAAAATTAGAAATTCTTATCAATGTAATTACTAATAGTGATTCCATAGGGCTAAATATTTCCCCGAAACTGCTAGTTCCCTCCCCACAAAAAAAGAATTTATCTTATTTATTTTGTATATTTGTTCATATATATATATGTATATATATATATATATGTACATGTTGCCTCTTGAGACATAATATATGCTCTTCAAAAGCAGAGACTGTTTCACTTTTGTCTTTGTATTCCCAATGTTTAATGCAGTGACTGGCACATATCAGGTACTTAATAAATGTTCATTGAACGTTTTGTTTTCCTCTACTTGACTTCTTTGGGGCACATGCCCAGTATTGGTAATGATGGGTCAAAAGATATGAACAATTCAGTCACTTTCACCAATAATTCCAAATGTGTTCATAACAGTCAAAGAAACTCAAACATCCAGCAACAGTGCAGTGTATTAATGTACCTGACCTTCCACTGTTAATCCACATTTTTTCACTGCCACATTAACACTGCCAGAGTTAATTTAAATCAAGCTTGCAGCTCACTAATATTCATAGATCTTTTTCAAGTAAACTTCTCTCTAGGCACATCTATCTTGTACTTGTAAACATGGTTTTTGTTGTCCCAAATCTATGAATTCATCCTTATTAAATTTGATCTACTTTGATTCCGGCCACAGTTCTGGTCCATCATGAGCTGTTGGGATGTTAACTCTGTCATTTAATGTGTACAATGCCCCTCCTAGTTTTCTGTTACACGTGAATGCAATAAAAATGACATGCATTCCTTTATTCAATTCATGATAAAAATATTAAAGAGCATAGTCATGTGCTATGTTACTATTTCATCTTTAAAATGGAACTATTTGCCTTCAAACCTCACAATGATAACATAAAAACAGATTTTAAAATAAGCTCCCAGATATAATGTAAATCATTTAGCTTATCTAGGAGAATCAAATTTTTAAAAAAATATATAATCATGGTAGGAATTCTCATTTTTGTATGATTTTAAGATTTACAAATTATTTTTACACATAACAACCCTGTTAATTTAGGTAGCAAAGCATCATTCTAATATTAGGTAGCCTGATGGATAATATGGCAGGAACTAGAGTCAGGGAGATCTGAGTTCAAATCCTACCTCAGCACTAACTGTGAGTGCCAGGGCAAGTTATTTAACCTTTCTCCACCTCAGTTTCCCCATCTGTAAAATGAAAATTGTAATACCACCTACCTCATAATGCTGCAAAGATCAAATGAGACAATGTATATAAAATGTTTTATAAACCTTAAAGTGTTATAAAAATGTTAGCTATCATTATTATTATTACTATTATACATTATTATTATTATATATTATCACATATGAGAAATGTGAGGCTTGAACATATTAAATAACCTGACTAAGGTCAAAAAGTTAGTATCAAAGGGGCGGCCAGGTGGCTCAGCAAGTAAGAGCACCGGCTCCAGTGTCGGGATGACCTGGACATCAAATCCAGGCTCTGATACTTAGCACCACACCCAGAAATAACTGGCCGTGTAACCCTGAGCAAGTTACTTAACCCCGATTGCTTTTAAAAAAAAAAAAAGTAAGTATCAAGCTGGGAAAGTGAAACCAGTTATCCTGACTCCAAATCCAATGCTCTCTCTGATACTCCCAACCTATCTTACTGGATATCTGGACTAATGGATACTGACTAATGGACTAACATGTGGAATGCAATCTGAATCTTTGGGGGTGAAATGCCCCCAGATTTGGTTAGGATAAGTGTGTGTATGAGGCAAAGTAAATATGCCATGTGATTAATGAATCAGAATGCTATTTCCACTATCATTATCATCACTTGTTCCTCCTCATATCTCAAACTGCAAAATATATTACCATTGTTTGCGAAAGCAATGATTGATTGTTCCTGGGTAGAATAATATCGGAGTACAAGAGGATCATGACAGCTTACCTCATATTCTTTTCTAAGTAATTCCTCTCGAGAAGAGCTTAATTCAAGTTCACTTGTTTGCCGCCGTAGAAGGTTAGAGCAATCAAGGTGTTCAGATTCTAGATTTTCCATTTTCTTATGCATATTTTGTATAGCACTATCTTGTTCCTATAAAAAAAAGAACTATATAGTTAAATTTAAACAAAAAGGGGCATGGGATTTAATAAGTGAGTATATATTTGGAATAACAATACACATCTAAGGGGCAGTTAGGTGGCAAAATGAATAGAGCACCAGGCCTGGAGTCAGGAGGACCTGAGTTTAAACCCAGCCTCAGATACTAAACACTTACTAGCTATGTGACCTTGGGCAAATCACTTAACCCCAACTTCCCTACCCTCCAGGCCCCTCAAAAAAAATACACATCTAAGATGGTTCATATGGTCTCAAAGTAAGTTTCAATCTGCAAAGTGTCATTGTTGTACATTAACTTTGAAGATGGGTTTAGCATATATATTAGTAAGTCGTGCTCATTAAATGGACCTTCATTGGTATTTCTATATTGTTTTAATTTTACTATCCTGTACAATGTTTGTTTATCCCATTAATTTCTAAAAGTGTTTAATAACAAAAATACATAAGGCTATTTCATGTGCTAAAGATTGGTTCAGCTTGATTCCCTGGTGGTACTCAAGAGATCTGACTTTAAAATCAAGGCATTTAAAGTATGCTTATAGTTTTTAATGTAATTTTTATAGTTTATTTCCTCCTTAATTCCAAACTCTTCAGAAAACCTGTGCAGGATAGGAAAATCTTTTCAAGTAGGGTCTACTTATTCCTTTCAGCATTCAATTATAGGCCATATCAGTTACCATCTAAACTTAAAAAGACTTCCCTTTTCCAAGAATCCATGATTTCAATGGCATATCTCTTCTACTGACAACAATTATAAGCCTTCTACAATGTAGTTGACAATTTTTTAAAATTGTGAACTTAACCATCAACAAACAAAACATTTAAAATATACAAAAGAGGTCAAGAAAGAGATTTTGTAAGAAATTTTGAATTTCCACACATAATCTTTCATAGTTTTGTGTACAAAAAATAATCATCCTCAGGCAAACCTAGTGATAAACCTCCTAAACTTTAAATAAGCTGAACCTCAAACAACAAATACACATTCAGTCCCTGGACTTTAACACAAATTTTTTCCTTTCAGAGCTTATTGGTACTCTACTGCCTTTAAGAACCCAAGGTCTAACCAAGATTAGGAGGGAAGTGGAAAATTAGGAAAGAATTTTTACAACCAGTGTCTCTGATAAAAGGCTCATTTCTAAAATATATAGAGAACTGAGTCAAACCCATAAGAATACAAGTCATTCCCCAACTGATAAATTGCCAACAGGCAGTTTTCAGAGTTTTCCACATCCTCTCCAGCATTTATCATTTTCTTGTTTTGTCATCTTAGCCAATCTGACAGGTGAGATGTGGTAACTCAGAGTTGTTTTGATTTGCATTTTTCTAATCAGTAGATATTTAGAGCATTTTTTCATATGCTTATAGATATCTTTAATTTCTTAATTAATTGAACTTAATTGAACTAATCCAACTTTGATAGACCTGGCTCCCCTTAGCAATACAAGGTTCCAGGACAACTCCAAAAGACTCATGCTGGAAAAAAACTAACCACATCCAGAGAAAGAATTACAGAGCTCAAATGCAGATTGGAACAAAAAATTTGCTCTCTCTTTTCTTTTATATAAACTGATATAGATATATTATATATATATATATATATATATATATATATATATATATATATATATATATACTTATATAAACTGATGCTGAGTAAGGAGAGCAGAACTAGGAGAACTTTGTACACAATTACAAACACATCCTATGTGTGATGACTAACTTTGATAGACTGGGCTCCTCTCGGCCATAAGACAACTCCAAAAGACTCATGATGGAATGGAATATCCACATCCAGAGAAAGAACTACAGAGTCTGAATACAGATTGAAGCAAACTACTTGCTCTCTCTCTTTTTTTGTTTTGTTTTGTTTTGCTTTCTTTCTTCCTTCTCATTGTTCAGTCCATTGGTTATAATCCTTCTTTACAACTTGACTAAATGTTTAACGTGAAGGTTATTTGTAGATCCTATATTTGATTACATGCTGCCTGGGGGGAAGGGGGAAAGGGGATTTGAAACTCAAAAGATTGTGGAACTGAATGTTGCAAATTAAACACAAATAAGTTAAAAAAAAAAAAAAAGAACCCAGGGGCAGAGGCTCAGAAGATGACCCTGGGAGGCGCAGAGGCCCAGACGCCATAGCATGCAGAGGCCTGATCAACCTGGCGGCAAGTTGACCCACCAACCACAAGGGCCACTGCCAGGCCTATCACAACAGGGCTGACACTGGACAGAGCAGGGTAAGAGACAAATGCAGGGCCCCTACCTGGGGCAGCAGGTACTCCTGGGACTACCAGTCCACAGCCTAGAAATTTAAAAAGCCCCTATCTGGATTTCCAGGGACCAGGATGGCAGAGTGAACCCCAACTGTTCCAATCCCCCCCTCTAACCCTGAAAACATACTAATTATTGCCCCAGGGCAAAACTTTAAACAGTAAAAGCTAGGGAACCCTAGGGAAAGGAGGTGGCTAGGACCCTGCCTCAAAATGGGTAAAAAGCAGACTGCAAAGACAGACTCTGGAGTCTTACTATCATGAAAGGGAGGAATCAAATTCAGAGGGAGACAATGATGACTCCACACTCACAGCTGAAGCCTCAACAGGGAACTGGTCTCAGGCACATAAAGCTTTCTTAGATGAGCTCAAAAGGAACTCTGAAAACCAAATGAGAGAGATAGAAGATAAAATGAATAATTCTTTTAAAATCACAATTGCAAAATTAGAAAAACATTACAATAAGAAAACAGCTCCTTAAAAAGAAAAATGTGTGATATGGAAAAGGAACTCCACAAACTAATGGAGGAAAATAATTCACTAAAAACTAGAATCAACCAAATTGAAGAGGATAACTCTATGAGGAACCAAAAATTAGTCAAACAAAACATCAAGAATGAAAATTAGAAAAAGAGGTAAAATATCTCAATGGAAAAATAACTGACCTGGAAAACAGATCCAGAAGAGATAATCTGAGAATCATAGGCCTACTGGAAAATCATGATGAAAAAATGAGCCTGGACAACATCTTCCAAGAGATCATCAAGGAAAACTGTCCTAAGATACTAGAAGGAGAGGATAAAATAGAAATCGAGAGAATCCACTGGTCACCTTCTGAAAGAGATCCCAAATTGAAAAGTTCACGAAATGTTGTAGCCCAACTCCAGAACTACCAGGCAAAGGAGAAAATACTACAAGCGGCCAGAAGGAAACAATTCAAATATTGCAGAACCACAATGAGGATCGCACAGGATCTGGCAGCCTCTACACTGAAAGATCAGAGGAAGTGGAATACAATTTTTCGCAAAGCAAAAGAGCTTGGGTTACAACCAAGGATCATCTATGCAGCGAAACCGGACATATTCTTCCAGACAAGGAGATGGTCATTCAACAATATAATGGATTTCTAGACCTTCCTGATGAAAAAGCTAGAGCTCAATGGAAAATTCAACCTCCAATTACGAGATGCAAAAGTGACATAGAAAGGTAAACAAGGAAAACACAAGCACACACACACACACATACCCTGTTATTTAATAAGAGCAAACTGTTCATAGACAAGTAGAGGGTATGGGTATAAATTACACAAAATAATGATAAAAAAAAACCTTATTAAGGACTACAAAGGGACTGTAATGGAAGAAGAGGAAAGAACAAAGCAGAAATGGGTAAATTATGCCACACAAACAGGCATAAAAACAATATAATAGAGGGAAAGAAGGGAGGGAGATGAGCATTATGTGAGCTTTTCCCTCATTGGTTCTGGTGCAAGAAGGGAATAACACAACCAGTTAAGCATAGGACTCTATTGAGAAGAGACTCAAAATGTATCATAATAGAGGGAAAGAGGGGAGGGAGAGGAGCTTTACATGAGATTGGTTCTTGTCAATCTTGGTTCAAAGAAGAAATAACATACTTCATTAAGTATAAAAATATCCCACAGGCAGTAGGAGGAGAGAAGGGCTAAGAAAGGGGGGTGGTTAGAAGGGAGGGAAGAAGTAAGGGGGAAGCGGAGGAAAAGGGAGGGGGGCTTACAAGAAGGGTATATTGAGGGAGGTGATGGTCAAAAGGAAAACTATTAATAAGGGGAAGGGAGAAGGGGAGAAAAATAAAAGCATAAATGGGGAGGGAATAGGATGGAGGGAAAGAGACAGATAGTAATCATAACTATGAACGTGAATGGGATGAACTCCCCCATAAAACAGAGGCAGATCGCAGAATGGATTAAAAACCATAATCCTACAATATACTGTTTACAAGAAACACATCTGAAACAGAGGGATACACACTGGGTAAAGGTAAAAGGCTGGAGTAAAATATATCATGCCTCAGCTAAAGTAAAAAAAGCAGGGGTAGCAATCCTTATCTCAGATAAAGCAAAAGCAAAAATTGATCTAATTAAAAGAGATAAGAAAGGAAACTATTCTGCTAAAAAGCACCTTCGAGAAAGAAGCAATATCATTACTTAACATATATGCACCAAGTGGTATAGCATCCAAATTCCTAGAGGAGAAGGTAAGGGAATTAGAGGAAGAAATAGAGAGCACAACTATACTAGTGGGGGACCTTAATCTCCCCTTTTCTGAACTTGATAAATCCAACCTCAAAATAAACAAGAAAGAAGTTAAGGAGGTGAACAGAATTTTAGAGAGGGTAGGTATGATAGATCTCTGGAGAAAACTGAATGAGGATAAAAAGGAATATACCTTCTTCTCAGCAGTACATGGCACACACACAAAAATCGACCACGTACTAGGACATAAAAACCTCACAATTTAGTGCAGAAAGGTAGAAATATTAAATGCATCATTCTCAGATCATGATGCAATAAAAATCATACGCAATAAAGGGCCATGGAAAGAGAGACTAAAAACTAATTGGAAATTAAACAATTTAATCCTAAAGAATGAGTGGGTCAAACAAGAAATTATAGAAACAATCAGTAACTTCAATCAAGAGAATGACAATAATGAGACAACATACCAAAATTTGTGAGACGCAGCAAAGGCAGTTCTTAGGAGAAGTTTTATATCCCTGAGTGCATACATGAATAAATTAGAGAAAAGAGAGATCAATGAATTGGGCATGCACTTGAAAAAGTTAGAAAAAAATTGAAAATCCACAATTAAATACTAAGTTAGAAATAATGAAAACCAAAGGAGAGATTAATAAAATTGAAATTAAGAAAAATATTGAATTAATAAATCAAACTAAGAGCTGGTTTTATGAAAAAAAAACAATAAAATTGATAGACCCTTAGCCAATACGATAAAAAAAAAAAGAAGAAAGAAAACCAAATTATAAGTATCAAAAATGAAAAGGGTGAATCTACTTCCAAGGAAGAGGAAACTAAAACAATAATTAGGAATTATTGGGGCGGCTAGGTGGCACAGTGAATAGAGCACCACCCCTGGAATCAGGAGGACCTGAGTTCAAATCCAGGCTTAGAAACTTAACACAAAAACTAGCAGTGTGACTTGGGCAAGTCACTTAACACCAATTGCCCTCCCAAAAAAAGCAAAAATAATAATAATAATAATAATTAGGAATTATTTTGCCAAATTATATGCACACAAATTTGACAATCTTAGTGAAATGGATGAATATTTACAAAAATATAAGTTGCCCAGATTAACTGAAAAGGAAGTAAATTACTTAAATAACCCCATCTCATAAAAAGAAACTGAACAAGCCATCAGTCAACTCCCTAGGAAAAAATCTCCAGGGACAGATGGATTACTAGGGAATTCTATCAAACATTTCAAGAATAATTGATTCCAATACTCTACAAATTATTTGGAAAAATTAGTGAAGGAATCCTACAAAATTATTTTTATGACACAAACATGGTACTGATACCTAAATCAGGAAGAGATAAAACAGAGAAAGAAAATTATAGACCAATTTCCCTCATGAATATAGATGCAAAAATTTTAAATAAAATATTAGCAAAAACACTACAGCAACTTATCACAAGAATAATACACTTTGATCAGGTAGGATTTATTCCAGGAATGCAAGGATGGTTTAATATTAGGAAAACCATCAGCATAATTGATCATATCAACAATAAAACTAGAAGAAACCACATGATTATCTCAATAGATGCAGAAAAGGCTTTTGACAAAGTACAACATCCATTCCTATAAAAAAAACTAGAAAGTATAGTAATAAATGGAGTCTTCCTTAAAATAATAAGTAGCATCAATCTAAAACCATCAGTAAGTATTATATGTAATGCAGATAAGCTAGAAGCATTTCCAATAAGATCAGGGGGTGAAACAAGGATGTCCACTATCACCCCTCTTATTCAATCTGATACTAGAAATGTTAGCAGTAGCAATTAGAGGAGAAAAAGAAATCAAAGACCAAGTTATCACTCATTGCGGATGATATGATGATATACTTAGAGAATCCTAAAGAATCAAGTAAAAAACTACTTGAGACAATAAATAAATTTGGCAAAGTAGCAGGATATAAAATAAACCCACATAAATCCTCAGCATTCCTGTATATTTCTAATGAAATCCAACAGCAAGAGATAGAAAGAGAAATCCCATTTAAAGTTACTGTAGACATTATAAAATATTTGGGAATCTACCTGCCAAAAAAAAAAACCCAGGACCTATATGAACACAACTATAAAACACTTATCACACAAATAAAGTCAGATCTAACTAATTGGAAAAACATCAATTCCTCATGGCTGGGTCGAGCTATTATAATAAAAATGACAATTTTACCTAAATTAAATTACATATTTATTGCCATACCAATCAAATTACCAAAAAATTACTTTATAGAACTACAAAAAAATAGTAACAAAATTCATTTGGAAGAACAAAAGGCCCAGAATATCAAGGGAATTAATGAAAATAAATGCTAGGGAAGGTATCTTAGCTATACCAGATTTTAATCTGTATTATAAAGCAGCAGTCATCAAAACTACTTGGTACTGGCTGAGGAATACAGTAGTGGATCAGTGGAATGGATTGGGTACACAAGACTCAGCAGTCAATGACTATAATAATCTACTCTTTGATAAACCCAAAGACCCCAATTTTGGGGATAAGAACTTACTATTTGACAAAA
This sequence comes from Petaurus breviceps papuanus, assembly GCF_028583685.1. Classification (NCBI taxonomy): domain Eukaryota; kingdom Metazoa; phylum Chordata; class Mammalia; order Diprotodontia; family Petauridae; genus Petaurus; species Petaurus breviceps. The sequence goes on from NW_027185799.1 coordinate 14,546,067, forward strand.
ACTGCTGGGAAAACTGGAATATAGTATGGCAGAAACTGGGCATAGACCATTATCTAACACCATATACCAAAATTAAGTCTAAATGGGTTCATGATCTAGGTATAAAGGATGGTACTGTAAGTAATCTGGGAATGCAAGGAATAGTTTACCTGTCAGATTTATGGAGAAGGGAAGACTTCATGACCAAACAAGAATTAGAAAGCATTATCAAATGCAAAACAGATAACTTTGATCACATGAAATTGAAAAGCTTCTGTACAAACAAAGCCAATGTAACCAAGATCAAAAGGGAATTAGGAAATTGGGAATTTTTACAACCAATGTCTCTGATAAAGACCTCATTTCTAAAATATACAGAGAACTGAGTCAAATCTATAAGAATACAAGTCACTCCCCAATTGATAAATGGTCAAAGGATATGACTAGGCAGTTCTCAGAGGAAGAAATTAAAGATATCTATAAGCATATGAAAAAATGCTCTAAATCACTATTGATTAGAGAAATGCAAATCAAAACAACTCTGAGGTACCACATCTCACCGGTCAAATTGGCTAAGATGATAAAACAGGAAAATGATAAATGCTGGAGAGGATGTGGAAAAACTGAAACACTAATACATTGCTGGTGGAGTTGTGAACTGATCCAAACATTTTAGAGAGCAATCTGGCTCTCTAAACCCCAAAGGGCTATAAGTAACTTCATATCCTTTGACCCAGCAATACAACTTCTAGGGTTGTATCCCAAAGAGATCATAGAAGCGGGAGGAAGACCCATATGTACAAAAATATTTATCGCAGCTCTTTTTGTGGTGGCAAAGAATTGGAAATTATGGGGATGTCCATCAATTGGGGAATAGCTAAACAAGGTATGGTATATGAATGTAATGGAATACTACTGCGCCATAAGAAACAAAGAGATCGACTTCATATTTACCTGGAGAGACTTATACGAACTAATGCTGAGAAGAGCAGAACCAGGAAAAATTTGTACACAATTACAGATACAACATATGTGTGACGACCAACTTTGATAGACTGAACTCTTCTCAGAAATACAGGGCTATAAGTAAACTCCAAAAGACTCATGATGGAGAGAGATGCCTACATTCAGAGAAAGAACTAGAAAGAACAGAGTTTGAATGCAGATTGAAGCAAATTACCTACTCTCTTTCTTTTTCTTCTGGTTTTGTTTCCTTTTTCCCATTGTTCATTCCATCCGATACAATGCTTCTTTATAACCTGACCAATGGCTATGTGAAAGTATCTGCAGATCCTATACCCGAATGTATGCCGCCATGGGGGGGAATAAAATTTGAAACTCAAAGAAATGGAGAACTGAATCTTGTAAACTAAAAGTAAACGAACAAATTAATAAAGACAAAAAAAGAAACATGTAAAAAAGAACCCAAGGTCACTCTATGACACAATGAAACACTAGACTAATACTTTAAGGGAATGAATGTGAAAATAAATTATGTAAGAATTAGTTACATGATAAATGGATGAAAAAAAGTCAGGCTCAAAATAATAAACTGATTTCAAGTATTAAATGCTCTATTTGGCTTTGAAACCCTTTACAGCTTTGCTCTTCCTACCTTTAAAGTCTTCTTACACCTTCCTCCCAGGTAGGTACTCCACAATTCAAAGATACCATCCCTCTTACTGTTCTCACACACAATGTTCTTTCTCCTTCCTGATACTTAGCTTTTTCAATAGCTGTCTCCCATGCCTAGAATGATCTCCTTCCCTCACCTCTACCTACCTGGCTTCCTTCAAGAATCAATTCAAATCTCAATGTCTGTAAGAAACCTTTCCCAATCCCCCTTAATACTAATTCCATCCCTCTGAGATGACCTCTCATTTCCAGTGTATATATTTTTTACTTACATGACTCTTAACAGTGTGAGTTCCTTGAAAGCAAGGGCTGCTTTCTTACCTCTCTTTGTGTCCCCAGAGTTTAGCACAGTATTGACACATAGTAAGAACTTACAAAATACTTATCGACTGAACATAATTAATGTGGTCCTACTGTGAATTATGGCAGTCTTTCAACCCAATATTTTCCCCAACCACACATAGAATCATATGATCATACATGAAGGGATAAATGCTTTCATTTTACCAATGAGGAAACTAAGATATAAAGCAGTTAAGTGTCTTCACCAGAGTCACAGAGCTAATAAGTGTCTGAGGGAGGATTTGCACCAAAGTTTTGTTGTCTTCAAGTACAATGCCCTAAGTACACCAAACTTCTTGCTACTACCACTTTCTGCTACACCAACTTTCCTCCAAAACTTCCCTATTTTCATGCATTTACATATACCCTTAGCACAATGCCTGGCACATAATAAACTCTTAATAAATGTTTACTCATTGATTGATTAACCCTAACATTCAAACACACATGGACATTTTTACTTAGAAAACAGTCTTATTCCTGAATGCACACAAGCAACAGGAATAACATTCATAACCCCAACCATTATAAAACGTTCTCAAGGTTTGTTATATGGGTGCATAGGTGAGTGTGCACACACATATAGATTTTGTGCATAGTAGAGAAGCAAAGACATTTTCTTTAAAACAAAGCTTTTGGGGGAAGTCAGGAAGGCACTAAGATGAACTACTGTAAGGGATAAAGACATGAGAGCTGGGCGGCCAGGTAGCACAGCAAGTAAGAGCACCGGCTCCAGTGTTGAGAAGACCTGGAGATCGAATCCCGGGCTCAGACACTTAGCACCCACCCAGAAACACCTGGCCGTGTAACCTTGAGCAAGTTACTTAACCCCAATTGCTTAGGGGCGGCCAGGTGGCTCACTGAGTAAGAGCACCGGCTCCAGTGTCAGGATGACCCGGATCAAATCAGGGCTCAGATACTCAGCACCACACCCAGAAATAACTGGCCGTGTAACCTTGAGCAAGTTACTTAACCCCGATCGCTTAAAAAAAAAAAAGACATGAGAGCTGCTAAACAATCCCTCAACAGACCTTTCCTATGGCATTGATTCTGAGCTACCTATAGAATAGTTCATGGAGATGAATTTCTCCAAGAACTGATGGTGATATTAAAAAAGTAATAGTAATAATGTTAGATAATATTTCAATAGTTCTTCAGTTTTCAAAGGTCTTTAAAAACACTATCTCACTTCATCCTTAAAACCATGAGTTAGTTAATAAAGAGATGATTATCCACACTTTATAGGTGAAGGAACTGAGAGGTTAAGTGACTAGTCCATGGTCACATAACTAATACCAAGTGAAGTACTGACAGCTCTCCTGCCTCCAACTATACCACTATCTCTTGTACCTTAGAGATTGCAACCCAACTTACTCCTTTTTTAAGACATCCCATAGGATGAAGAGACCAAAAAATCCAGAAACATGAGTTTCTAGAAGAAGAAAGGATATACAAAATCTTCACTGTCTATAGGATAATAAAAAAAAAACTCCTCAGTCTGTCTTTACAGTCTAGCATTATCTGGCTCCCATCTATCTTTTCAGATTTATTTCACAATACTCACTTCCATCAAACTGACCTACCAGCCATTCCATACTGGACATTCTTATCTCCTACTTCCATGCCTTTGAACAGATGGTGCCCCATACCTCGAATGCATTCCCTCCTAACGTCTATCCCTTATGATCCCTAGCTTCCTTAAAGGCTTCTCCTAGAGCCTTTTCTAAACTCCCTAGTTGTTAAGTGTTCCATTCCACTTCAAATTATCTTGTACTCATCTATCTTCAAATGTGTTATATTCTCCCAGTAGAAATAAACCTCCTTAAAGGTATTATTTGGTTTTGTGTTAATATGTATATATATATATATATATATATGTGTGTGTGTGTGTATATATATATATCATATAATATACATGTATATAACTTATATAAAGTAAAAACTTAATAAATACTTGGTTTTTAATTGAATTCACAACTTTTACCCACCCGGTCCTGGTATCCTCTGTGCTAAGTCTGAGTCTTAGGGTAAGCCTGTGATGGAACTCCAATCTCACAAATAAGTCTGAAGCTGGATAGATCTAGAAAAGCATTCAATTCATCCCATATGTAGCAAAAAAAATTTTAATGAGTATTTCCACCATTGTCACTCACAATAATCTAGGTCCCCTTGTCCCAGGCACTTGCTCTGTCCTTAAAGAAAATACAAGGAACTCTAAAATACATTATTCAGATATGCTGACTATAGAAGCTAATGTCTCAATATAGATAAGCAACATATGAAAACCAAGATCACAAATGCAATCTCAATCTGCATGACGAAGCACATAATGTTCAGAATTAGGAAGGTTTTTGTCCTGCTGTCCTCTGCCCTGGTCAAGCTATATCTGGACTACATTATTATTAAAGTTGGGACACTACATTTTAGGAAGAAAACTGATAAGCTGAAGACTGTCCAATACAGAGCAATCAGAATAGTGAAAGGTTGAGAGACTTATACAAACTGATGTTGAGTGAGAAGAGCAGAATCAGGAGAAATTTGTGTACAATTACAGACACAACGTATGTGTGACGACCAACTTTGATAGACTGGACTCTTCTCAGCAATGAAAGGTTGTAAGACAACTCCAAAAGACTCATGATGGAGAGAGATGTCTACATTCAGAGAAAGAACTAGAAAGAACAGAGTTTGAATGCAGATTGAATTAAACTACCTGCTCTCTTTTTTTTCTTGTTTGGTTTTGTTTCCTCTTTCCCACTGTTCATTCCATCAGTTACAATCCTTCTTTGCAACCTAACTAATGTCTATTGTGAAAGTATTTGCAGATCTTATACTTGATTGCATGCCACCATGGGGGGAGGGGGAGGAGAGGTAAGGCAAGAAAATTTGACACTCAAGGGATTGTGAAACTGAATCTTGTAAACTAAAAGCAAACAAATTAATAAAGAATTTTACCAAAAAAAAAAAAAGAGAATAGGGAAAGGTTTTGAGACTGGTAAAAAAAAAAAACTGTGAGGTCATGTCATATGAGGATTGGTTGAAGGAACTGGGGACATTTAGACTAGATGTTTGGACAAAGTTAAGACTCAGAGAGAATAGCTAACTTCAAACATTTGAAGCTGTTATGTGGAAAAGATTACATTTCTTTTGCTTGGTTATAGAGGACAGGACTTGATAGATTATAGTGGCAAATTTAGACTTGTTTTTATGGAAAAACTTACTAACAGTCAAAGCTATCCAAAGTTAAAAGGGGTTCCCTGTGCCTTGCTCGCCAGAGGGAGCAGGTTCTCTACCTCACTGGAGATAAGGAAAGACTGAATGAACACATGCTGAGTATGTTGAAAATTGGATTATTGTCAGTAATAAGTTGGCCTAGATAGCTTCTGAGGACCTTTCCAACCCTAAGATTCTGGGATATACAAAGAAGTTAGGTACTAGATGGTAAGAAAACTCCCTGCTAACGGTCCAGACTCCAAAAGAGAATTTTTTAAGTCTGATTAATGACCACCTTCAGGAAGAGAGTTATTTAAAGTCCCTAATGTTCATCAAATGGCCATGGAAAGCTCTTAATGAACTGTGCTCTCCATCTCATGATACTCTTCAAGGTTCCCAGCCTTATACAGAGGTCCTATGCTCCTTTTCCTTCCGTTAACAGTTTCCTACTATAATTGAGTCACAAACCAACAGTATGGACCCAGTGACAATACACATTCTTAGCTGACCCCAATTTTGGACTAATAACTTTACTAGAAATATACAAGCACAAAAAGTATGAAAATTAAACATAGAATTCAATGTGTCACTTACCAACTTTGAACATAATGGCACCATTATTACTTAAGACATATATTCTATCTGTAAAATTATCTGTTCTCTAGGTAGCTTATAGAGAAGAAGATATATTTATTAGTCCTCACTGCCACTTCTAGACTATCAGCATCACTTGGAAATCTCTCCTCCTTTGAGGATCACTCTATTCATATAGTTGAAATTCTCATCACAGTCATCTACTAGCCTCTAGGAAATATTTCCTCCTTTTTCAGTCAGTCAATACCAAGTTTAGTCTTGCCTTCAAATCCAACTTCAATATTCAAATTGATGTGTCATCTAATTCCTAATTAGATGGCACCTAATTCACCAGTGTCCTCAAATTCCATGACATACATTTGGACTCAATTCTATACCTCAAAAACACCTCTACATTGCTTCCATTCTCTCTTCCTTAACATTAGTTTCTAAGAGGTGGCCCTGTCCCATGCCAAGACTGACACATCTACTCATTCTCTCATTTCATTCCAGGATCTGACATCTTTGATCATTCCTTCTTTCTTTCTCTCAATTTCAATTTACCCTTATCCACTAGTACTTTCCCTGCTACTCACAAATATATTTAGGTCTCCTCCATCCACTAAAAAAAAATCTTCAGGACGGCCAGGTAGCACAGTGAGTAAGAGCACTGGCTTCAATGTTAGGGTGACCTGGGGATCGAATCCGGGCTCAAAAACTTAGCACCCACCCAGAAACACCTGGCTGTGTAACCTTGAGCAAGTTACTTAATCCCAATTGCTTAGGGGCAGCCAGGTGGCTCAGCAAGTAAGAGCACCGGCTCCAGTGTCGGGATGACCTGGGGATCAAATCTGGGCTCAGATACTTAGCACCACACCCAGAAATAACTGGCCGTGTAACCTTGAGCAAGTTACTTAACCCCAATTGCTTTTAAAAAAAAAGAAATTTTAAAAAAAATCTTCACTTCACCCTATGATTTCCACAATCACCACACCCAAACTATCATCCTATAGCTCTTCTCACTTTCACAACCAACTTCCTAAAAAAACTTGCCTTGGGAGTTTATTTCTACTGGGAGAATATAACACATTTGAAGATAGATGAGTACAAGAAAATCTGAAGTGGAATGGAACACTTAACAACTAGGGAGGTAAGAAAAGGCTCTACTTAATAATGTAGTCCAGATATAGTTTGACCAGGGCAGAGGACAGCAGGACAAAAACCTTCCTAATTCTGAACATGTGCTTCACCATGCAAGTTGAGATTGCATTTGTGGTCTTGGTTTTCATATGTTGCTTACCTATATTGAGACATTGGCTTCTATCTTCAGCACATCTGAATGACGTATTTTAGAGTTCCTTGTATTTTCTTAAAGGAAAGAACAAGTACCTGGGACAAGGGGACCTAGAGAAAGTATGAGGGTTGACTCTCTCACCTTTCAACCCCTTTCATTCTGGTTTCCAACAACATCACTCAACTAAAACTACTCTCATCAAAGCTGGCAACAATCTCTTATCACTAAATCTAATTACATTTTTTCAGTATCCACTGACCTGTCTGAAACTGTTAACATTACTGACATCATTCTCCTAGTTAAGTTCTACTTTCTTTAGCTTTCCTAACACTGCTCTCTGTTGATTCTCTTCCTGTCTGTCTGATCACTCTTTTTCAGTCTCCACTGCTGGATCGTCATCTATCTCCTAGTCACTAAGCTTAGATACCTCCCCAAAGCCTCTATCCTGGGTCCTCATCTCTTATACTCTTGTTCTTCGGAAATATGCATTGCCCAAGGTTTTGAGTATCTCTAGACAGAAACTTCTCAACTACATACATCCAGCTCTGATTTTTTGCCTTCAAGATCTTCAATGACAGAAAACCCATTACCTCCCAAGACAGTGCTCTTTGACTTTTAGAAAATGTTTTTCTAATATCTATATTTGCTTCTTTGCAATTTCTATCAACTGCTCCTAGTTCTACTAATAAAGTCAAGCTAAACATATCTAATCCATTATTCATGATAGCCCTTCAAATATTTGTGCACAGCTATCATGTCCCCACATGAGTTTTCTACAGATGAAACATCCCAGTTTCTTCAACTAATCCTCATATGGTAATGATTTATTATCCTCTATAATCCTGGATGGCATTAACTTTTTGAACTACCATATTACACTGCTGAATTACATTGTACTAGCAAAACACTAATACTATATTTTCCACATAATCGTCGCAGATTTTATGGCAAATTTTTTGCAAAAAAGTGGGGTGCAACCATTATATGAAGCTTTTAAAAAATGTGTCAGTATTACTTAAAAATAATTTATTACTAAACTGTCTTTAGTGCAAGATTAGGATGCACAGAATACTCATGAGTGCACATTAAAAATGAATACTAATGGGACAGCTAGGTGGCTCAGTGAATAGAGGACAAGCCCTGGAGTCAGGAAGACCTGAGTCCAAATCCGACCTCAGACACTGATCACACTTACTAGCTGTATGACCCTGGGCAAGTCACTTAACCCCAATTGCCCTGCCTTCCCCCCTCCAAAAAGGCAAAAAAAAAAAATTTGAATACTAACAATGCACATGAACTGAGAATTCTAGGTTTGTGGCTCACAAGGCTGGAGAGAGAAATGCATATCCATGTGCCATTGGAGAATACATTGCTGCTCTGTTTACCTTTTAAGCTGCGATGAACAGAATTATACCATGCAATGATTATGCAATGAAAGGTTATACACCAGTTTTTGGAGTGAAAAAAACAGGATGTGACAATTATGCAGTGAAATATGGTTTTCCCAAATTTGTCTTCAGATCAACTGTCCCATTTTGGATTTGTGAAGTTGAGTTTTTTTTTTTAACTTTACTTTTATCTCTATTATACTCATCTTACTAATATTTGACCAATATTCTAGTGTGTAAAAATTCTTTGTGTATTTGATGTTAGCTATGCTTCCCAAAATTATATCACTGGATAAAGCTGGCAGGTTTATTATTCTAAACATTAAAATGAATTAATACAGTTATCAGCAGAAAGAACACTGGTTTGGAGATCAGAAGGCACTCAAGGGTTCAATTCAACTGAATGGCACATTGTTCAAAATAGTAGGCATCCAAAAGTCTTACTACAACTTCCAGAACAGTAACATCAACTCTAGTCTCCTTGTTATGTTTTTGACTAGCCTTACAGGCATCATTTCTCACCTTCTTTTTGAGGCTCCCAGATGCCCCAAGGGCCACACCACTGAAATCTTACCCAGAATCAGGCCTGAGGAACAATAATTTCAGGGACAGGAGCACACATTTTACTCTTGCCTTATATATAGAAAATGCTTCCAGATGGACAAAGTAATGTGTCAGATAAATTAGTCTGTATCAAAGTCTGACCCTCCTATTTACCTGCCTTCATCAGCAGACCTCATGGCTATTTGACTGTTAATTGGTTATTTGATGATTATTTGGCCTAGCTTTTCTCCCCATTCTGAAGATACTGAGCCCTCTGACTGCCAAAGATCAAACCCTCTGCCCCAACTCTAGTTACTCCCAAACACATTCCCATCTATCTCATCCCTACAACCCTAACGTCACACCCCAGATCTGCCTGGTCCTTCTACTGTGCCCCCTGGAATGCCTATTACATGATTAAAAATTTTCTCTCACTTCCTAAAACTTACTTTGTTTGGGTGGCTAGGTGGCACAGTGAGTGGAGTGCCGGCCTGGAGTTAGGAGGACCTGAGTTTGGTTCTGGCCTCAGACACTTAACACCCACACAAAAAAACTAACTGTGTAGCTTTGGGCAAGTTACTTAACCCCAAATGCCCTCCAAAAGGTAAAAAAAAAAACAACTTACTTTGTTCCTTTCACCTTTTGAAACTCACAACAACTTGGCTCTCCTAAATGACAATATATCCCAGATGAATCCTTTCAGTATTGGGGGCACTTTCAATTTTATCCCACCTCTAGAAGAGTGAATAATTAGAGGTCAACCAGATAGATGGCTCAGAGGATACAGTGCCAAGCCTGGAGTCAGGAAGACTTACCTTCCTGAATTCAAATCCAGCCTTAGATGCTTACTAGCTATGTGATCTGTGCAAGTCACTTAACCCTGTTTGCCTCAGTTTCCTCATTTGTAAAATGAGTTGGAGAAAGAAATGACAAACTGCTCCATTATCTCTATTAAGAAAATCCCAGATGGAGTCACAAAGAGTCGGACACGATTGGGACAACTGAACAATGAGATTATACATATCAGAACTTGAACACAGGCTATCATGGTTCCTAAGGCCAACTTTCTATCCATTCAACATACTACTCTGCTTTACTTATCACATAAAATTTTCCTCAAAATTAATGGTCTAGGGGTAGCCAGGTAGCAGGAGTCGGGATGACCTGGGATCGAATTTGGGCTCAGACACTTAGCACACACCCAGAAACACCTGGCAGTGTAACTTTGAACAAGTTACTTAACCCCAATTGCTTAGGGGCAGCAAGGTGGCACAGTGAGTAAGAGCACTGGCCCCAGTGTCGGGATGACCTAGGGATCGAATCCGGGCTCAGATACTCAGCACCACACCCAGAAATAACTGGCTGTGCAACCTTGAGCAAGTTACTTTACCCCAATTGCTTAAAAAAAAAAATTAATGGTCTATCACTTGAAGTTTATTATTTTTATTATGATGACATCTTTACAATGACTCAAATATATTTCGATTAAATTCTTCCAAGAAGCAGATAAAATTCAAATCCACAAGTCCATAGATCTTGTTCCTTCATTTCTTTGAAAGCAAAACATTGAACAATTTTCCCTAAAAGGAATAGACTTTCTTCAAGTATTAATGATCTAAGAAAATTATTTTTACATATGCAGTAAAGCATACTTATGACTTTAACTATTTGGAGGAGTAGAAGATTAAGAAACAAAATGTCATTAAATAAACCTAGGCAGGCCTGTCTATGTGATCAGATTTTATAAAGGGATGTTTATTAACTTTCTATTTTTTTTCATTCTTCAAATGCTTTATTAACTTCTGATTTACATCATTCATTTCCACCAGATTTTGAATTACAAATTTTCTCTCCGTTTTTCCCCTACCCACCGCCCCAAAACAGCAGTCCCACAGGATATCCCCTCCTCCAATCTACTCTCTCCCATATTTTCTCCAATACCCCTTTCTACTTTTCCAGTGGATCTCTATGCCTCAGTGCCTGTATACATTATTTCCCAATTACATGTAAGATGGTATTAATAATAGTATATATATATATATATGTAAATATATATACACATATATATATATACATATATATATTTGAATATTTGATTTTAAAGCTTTCAATTCCAGATCCATTCCCTTCCTTCCTTGTCACCCACCCTTACTGGGAAGATACGCAGTTCAGTATAGGTTGTACAACTTTCTATTTTTACTTCTTTTGTTCTTCTTTGTTTTCTATTTTATATATATATAGAGAGAGAGATACATATATGTGTATATGTCTATGTGTGTATATATGTATACATATCTCAAAGGAGACAGATGAATACAAAGCATTCATTTCACTACATATTTCATAAGATCACAGAATATTGAGCTTGAAGGGAATTTAGATATTGTGTTAACCAATCTACATATTTTATTTTTTTGTGTCTTTTTTTGGAGGGGGGAATGACAGGGCAACTGCAGTTAAGTGACTTGCCCAGGGTCACACAGTTAGTAAGTGTTAAGTGTCTGAGGTCACATTTGAACTCAGGTCCTCCTGACTCCAGGGCTGGTACTCTACTCACTGCTCTACCTAGTTGCCCCCAATCTACTTATTTTAAAGATGAAGATACTCAGGACCACGGGGGGTTAAAGTATTTCTATAAGATCACATAGATGATAATTTTAAAAGCCAGAATTTATGTATGCATCAAATTTCCCTACTCAAGATCCATATGTTACTGTTCATTGGACCTCCTTCATGTTAATCAAAACTAATACAGATTTACTCAAAATTTAATGAACTCCAGGAATTCTCTGGTAATGGGCTCTACCAGGGAGCTCCTCTTGCCATAGATCACTTTGGACCCAGACTTGAGTCTTTCTTCCATCATTTAGCTGAGGCTGCTAGCAGTGAACAGACCCATTTGGAGTTCCCCATCTGACATCATGGACTTTAGAACATTCCAGGATGGTTCTTGGTCTAGCATCTTTCTCCTGCTAATAGACATGAGTCAACAATACTAAGAGGACTCTGCCCAGTACTCCCTTGGGCTCCTTTTAGATTCCACTTTCCTCTTAGTCTGGCTTGCCCATTTTACAATCTCCACAGGCTTATGGAGGTCTTTTGTGGATCACTGGGTTGTGTGGAAGAATCCACAAATGATTCTTATTTCTATTTAGAACCGTATATTTTAAAAAGCCTTCTCAGGCATTTGCAAAGGATCTGAGGTCCTCTATATCCTTACATGCTGCTATCTTCACATAACCTGCAATTTGCTTCTTGAATCAATATTTTTAAAGAATCTAAAATGAAAGAACTTAATTAACTTTAAGACTTCTCAGGAGATTAAAAAGACCTGAAATGAATTTGGCAAGAGTAGTAAAACATTATTTTTATGTCATGGTAGACAAACTAAAGATAGCTCAGTCCTTAAAACATGGGGCCATACAGCCATCCTAATCTCCTTCTCTAGAAAACGCACAGATATTTCCCTACTTGGTTTTCAACCCAGATAACTAAGTAGATACGTGAGGGGAGCTGTAGCAGCAAGCACCCTAGCATACGCACGGTGGCTGCCAACACAGGTTCTTAGATGAGTTTTCTAAAGGAAAGCAACTCAAAATGGGTTAACAATCTTGCTTTAATCAAACATATGTCATTTACCTAGTTCAGGGGAAAAAGGTCAGCACCCAGAACTTCAGAGAATACAAACAAGTTACAAGCAGAAGTTATAAGTAGACAGAGAAACAGATCAGCAGATAGGCTTCCAACTGTCTGACCATTACATCCATACCTAGTCAGTTACCAGAGAGGGAAGCACCAACATCTGGGTTTTCAAAGCCAGGGGGCTCAATGGCTGCTCAGAGTCTCGTCTGGTCAAATCACACAACTCTTCTCAAAGTGAGTCCCAAAACAAAACCTCATATCAGGGTATATATAGCCTTCTCCTAGATCAGAGAATGTCACAACCCTCTTGACCCACTGACCAATCACAAAGTATCAAGATGTGGGCATTCCTGAAAAACAAGCCTCCTGCCACAGGCTCCAGGTGACCACATTCAGCCTATTAGGGGGCAGAGCATATTTTCAAAACAAGGAAGATTCTCAGAATCACTTAAGCCTATCAAAGGGCCTAGGGGCAGGGAAGATCTTAAATTCCCATTCCCATAACAGGAGCCTATTCATATCAGGGGGCTGGTAAAATGTGATGAAAAAACATCTTCTAATTGGCTGATGACTAAAAAGGCAGAGAGCTGAATTTATGCTCACATACAAAAAGAACTGGCCAGTCTCAGTCTTTTCCTTCCTGGCTGTAAGTAAAGCAAGAACTGCCATGAGCTACTAGGCAGGTAAGTAGCAACAAGCTGAATTCATCCACCCAGCCTCCATGCATCCATGTACATCTCTACTTCTTTTGTGTTTGTTTTTCCCACATCTTGAGTCAATGAACATCCAAAGACAGAATTTTCTAGGTGAGAGGTCTTCCTGGCAGTGTCAGCATCTACAGTGAGCACCTGCAGAAGGATGTGAAAATCTTTTTACCCAAAGACAGACGTAATGTCAGGGAAAATGATCCTTAAAGAAAAAAAGGACTGGCTATAACTTATAAGAAGGAATCAACACTCGGGGCCTAGCTGAAAACAACACCCAAAGGGAACTTCAGGAGGGCTCCACAAAGTAAAAAAGACCTTCCCAAGCCAGGATTCAGGAGGTATCACTTTGTCACACATGTTTTCTACATATGTGGCTCATTACCATCAATTTTTTTTTTTTGCTTTTTGGAGGGCGATTGGGGTTAAGTGACTTGCCCAAAGTCACACAGCTAATAAGTGTGTCAAGTGTCTAAGGCCACATTTGAACTCAGGTCCTCCTGACTCCAGGGCCGGTGCTCTATTCACTGCACCACCTAGCCTCCCCATCATCATACTTTTTTTAGAACGTGCTCTTCCAAGGTACCCTATATGTACAAAGGGAAAATGTACCTCCCTTTTAGGGGAATTCTTTTTTTAAACAACTCTTCCTCATATACAGTCTTAGTCAATCCCTTTTCTAAAAGTTAATGGAGTTCATCTAATTGTTACAGATAATGGAGAGCATACTAGTGGAAGCTGAGTAGGAAAAATTGTTTATACATGCAATTGGGAAAAGAAAATACTGTTTTAAAAAAAGAATAGCAACATGCTTCTCTATAAGATGGCTTTGCTTAAATTTTTTCCTTGTAACAAGGAGGATTCACTCTATAGGATAGAAATGGAAAATGACTATGATATAAAAGACAAAAAGCATTAACAAAATGCATTCTGATTTTTAATAAAAACTTTAAAAATTAGTCTCCTTGCAAATGAAATCACCTTTTAGTATTTTTTTTCATTTTTCTATCAAAACAAAAATACAAAATCCTTGAAAGAAAGCAATGGTAATACATTAAGAGCTTTATATTGCACTATGTTTACTATCTAGGAAATTGACAAGTGGCGAAGTTTTTTATTTTCATCACTAGATGGTAGTATTTCACTTTAAATGCTTAAGAAAAATGCCTGTTCATTAGAGAACAGGTGGTATTTTAAAAAGCATCAGAGGGAGAAATCACAGCTGCTATTATCTGTTAAGAAACACAAATCTTTGCCCGGTCTCACAGAAATTGTCTAATAGTTTATGACTGAGTCATTTTATCTGCCAATATGAGCATTATTCCTAAGAAACTCAAGCTTAACAGTAATACATAAAATGATCTATTCAAAGCATCTACAAAAAGTTAAGAAAAGCAATGTAGCAAAAGGACTGAAGCCTAAATCATTTACCATATTTATTATCTCTGGTCAAGGATCCCTACTGTCATTACTTTAATGTACAACTTACCATTTCCTGTTTAAAGTCCTGCAACTTCCTTCTTACTGTGCTCATCTCTGGTCAAGACCCATTACCACTGTTAATGTCACTTTTCTAGATGGGGCACCACTAGTTTCCCACTGTATTAAAAAAAAGTATCTCAGATTCTTACTTTCTGTATCCTTCTCCCATGCCCCCAATTCCCCTTACTATATTTCAAACTACCCTTTTAAGTTCCTGTAGAGAAATTAAATAAATGTTTCTTTTTTATTTTTCTCTGTTTAATGACTTCTCATAAACTTACAAGTGCTACATTCCAGCCAAAGTAGGCTATTCTCTAGTCTCAAACATGAACTATATTCTCTAACTTTAAGGTTTGTGTTCACACTGTTACTTATGCTTTCCTTCTTCTCCACCTACTGAAATCTTATTTATCATTAAAAAGTCAATTTTAGGGTTGATTTTAAGAAAAAGTTCCAAACACTTAAAACCATCCAAAGTGAAATGGACTGCCTTGAGAGGCAATGGATGGTCCCCTTATTGGAGGTCTTCAAAGAAAGGCATAGAAGAAATGCAAACTGTATAATCATAAGGAAAACTATCACAGATCCATTTGATTATTTAAGTATCAAATACTCCTAAGATTGTGAATGTCATAAAAGCAGGAACCACGTCTTAATTTTTTATCACCTTAAATGCTTAGAACAATGTTCTACTCTGACTATTTTTTATAATAATTTAAATTGGAGCTGAGCTCCACTGAATCAGTAATTATCATTTACCTACTATGTATTATTCTTCAATCATTGGAGCTACAAAGATAAGACAGACTGGATTCCTTCCCTCAAGGAATTTTCAATCTTGAAAACAAGATTAAAGACCTCAAATACCTATAAAATATGACTGTAAACAAATTTTAGAGCTACAAAACCCACAAAGTGACAGAAAGAAAAAATCTCCCACTGAAGGCAGCCCATTGGACAGGAAGGGTCTAGTGCAGCACGCTGTCAGCCAAGCCCAGCCCCTTATGAGCCCATGGTTTTAGCCCCAGGGCAGCCACCAACCAGCAGAGGCTGGAGCAGACTTTTGGAGAGTAGATCACTAGCACCTATGGCAGTTTCCAGAATTATCAACCCATAAATGCCAAAGACAAAGTGGGAGGTCAGTGTAGAACTCTGTTGGAACGGGGGGGATGGAGCACGGTCTGGCCTCTGCCCCTGGAGCAAGAAGTGACAGAGGCATGGCAGCCATGCAGCTGCCTCCACCTGGCTGCTTCAAAGCTCCTGGCCTGCAGATTGTAGGGGAACCAAACAAACATTCAGAGGGTAATTGCTCTTGCTTTAAACTGCTTGGATCTGGATCGCTGTCTTGGGTAGAGGTCCTGGGGTGTGTGACCAGTGAGCCAGAGCTTGTGGTGTTTGTGAGAGGGCACCCAACTAATAGCTCTGGCAGCTGGGAAAACCCCAGTGATTTAGGACAAAGTTCTCCTCTCTGGAAGCAAAGGTTTACTGTGGCAAAGAGTTAAAAAGTCAAGTAATTTAACGGCAACATGAGCAAGCAAAGGAAGCAAAGCAAGCACAGCAATCAAACCTTAGATTCCTATTTTGGGGACAAAAAGGATCAAAGCATGGAATAGAAGGAAGACAATAAAGTCAGAACTCCTGCATCAAATGCTTCCAAGAAAAATATGAATTGGTTATAGTCCATACAGGAGGTCGAGAAGGATTCTGAAAATCAATTAAGAGAAGGATTCTGAAAATCAATTAAGAGAAGTGGAGGAAAAATTGGGAAAAAATGCAAGAAAATTATGAAATGAGAGTCAACAGCCTGACTGAGGAAAATCACACCTTAAAAAAACTCAAATGGCAAAAGAGGCTCAAAAAGCCAATGAGGACAAGAATGCCTTAAAAAGCCAAATTTGCCAGATGGAAAAAGAATCTCAAAAGTTCACTGAAGAGAATAACTCCTTCAGAATTAGACTGGAGTAAATGGAAGCTAATGACTTTATGAGAAATCAAGACACTATTAAACAGATAAAACAAATGAAAAACTAGAAGGCAATGTGAAATATCTCATTGGAAAAACCACTGACCTAGAAAATAGATCCAGGAGAGATAATTTAAAAATTATTACACTACCTGAAAGCCATGATCAAAGTAAGAACCTAGAAATCATCCTCCAAGAAAAACTGCCCTGGTATTTTAGAGCCAGAGGGCAAAATAGGTATTGAAAGAATTCACTAATCACCTCTTGAAAAAGATTCCAGGGGCGGCTAGGTGGTGCAGTAAATAGAGCACCGGCCCTAGAGTTGGGAGGACCTGAGTTCAAATGCGGCCTCACACACTTAACACAAAACTAGCCATGTGACCTTGGGCAAGTCACTTAAACCCAATTGCCCTACCTTCCTTCCTCCAAAAATAGCAAGAAGAAAAATCTAAAAAAAAAATTTTTTTTAAGATTCCAAAAAGAAAACTCCTAGGAATATTATAGCCAGGTTCCAGAGTTCCCAGACCAAGGAAAAAATATTACAAGCAGCCAAGAAGAAACAATTTGAATATTGTGGAAACACAGTAAGGATAACACAAGATCTAGCAGCTTCTACATTAAGGGATCAAAGGGCTTGGAATATGATATTCCAGAGGTCAAAAGAACTAGGATTAAAACAAGAGTCACCTACCCAGCAAAACTGAGCAAAATGTTTCAGGGGAAATATGGTCATTCAATGAAATAGAGGACTTTCAAACATTCTTGATGAAAAAATCTGAGCTGAACAGAAAATTTGACATTCAAATACAAGAAGCAAGAGAAGCATGAGAAGGAAAACAGGGAAAAGAAATCATAAGGAACTTTTCAAAGTTGAACTATTTACATTCCTACATGGAAAAACAATAATTGTAACTTATGAAACTTTTCTCAGTATGAGGATAGTTGAAGGGAATATAAATGTATACATATATATATATATATATATATATAGGAGGGCATATGTGCATATGAATACATATGTGAGTGTGTGTATATATGTGTACAGGTATACACAGACAGGGCACTGGATCAATTTAATAGGAAGGGATGATATTTTTTTAAATAAAATTAAGAGGTAAGAGAGGAATATAATAAGAAGAGATAGGGAGAGACAGAATAGGGTAAAACATCTCATATAAAAGAGGCAAGAGAAAACTTACAATGGAGGGGAAGAACAGGAAGGCAAAAGGGAATGGGGTCAATCTTACTCCCACTGAATTTGGCTTAAGGAGGTGTAGCAGCAAGCACCCCAAGCGTCCTCAGGGTGGCTGCCAATACAGGTTCTTGGATCTGCTTTGATAAAGGAAAGCAACTCAAAATGGGTTAACAAGCTTACTTTAATCAGTCAAACATATGTATCGTTTACCTAGTTCAGGGGGAAAAGGTCAGCACCCCCCGAACTACAGAATATACAGACAGAATTAACAAGACAGAAAAACAGATCAAGTAGACAGTTTCCAAACTGTCCAACCATTACATTCATACCAAATCAACATCTGGGTTTCAACATCTGGGTTTTCAAAGCCGGGGGACTCTTAACAATAGCTTCCCAGAGTTTTATCTGATCAAATCACAGAACACTTCTCAAAGTGAGTCCCAAAACAAAGCTACACATCAGGGCTTATATAGCCTTCTCCTGGCTCAGAGAATGTAACAACCTTCTGGACCCACTGGCCAATCAAGAAGTATCTACTGAAAAACAAGCCTCCCACCCCAGGCTCCAGGTGCACTTTAGCCCAGGGGCAGGGAAGATCTTAAAAATTTACATTCCCATTACAGGAAGGAATAACATACACACTAAACTGGGTATCTTACCCTATAGGAAAATAGGGGGAAAGGGGATAAGAGGGGGGATGATAGAAGGGAGAGCAGATTGCGGGGAAAGGGGAGTTAGAAGCACACACTTTGAAAAGGAACAGGGTCAAAGTAGAAAATAGAAGAAGTGGGGGACAGGATAGGATGGAGGGAAATATAGTCAGTCTTTCACAACATATCCACTATGGAAATGTTTTGTGGAACTACATATGTACAACTTGTACTGAATTGTTTATCTTCCCAGTAAGGGTGGGTAACAAGGGAAGAAGGGAAAGAATCTGGAATGCAAAGTTTTAAAATCAAATGTTTAAAAAATATTATTATTTTTTACATGCAACTAGAAAATAAGATATACAAGCACTGGGGTATGAAGATCCATTTTGCCCTAATGAAAAGTTGGAGGGGGGATAGGGGAGGATATAGGAGAGAGCAGATTGGGGGAGGAGGTATTCAGTTTGATTGCTGTTTTGAGGTAGTGGGTAGGGGAAAGACGGGAAAAAATTTGTAACTCAAATTCTTGTGAAAATGAATGTTGTAAACTAAAAATAAACATAAAATTTTTAAAAAAGAAAATAAGATAAAAACAAATAGAATTTATTCAATATTCAAGTGCTAAACAAATTCAAATATTCAACATTCAAATATGCAATAATTATTTAGGTTCTTATTATGAGTACAGCACTGTGCTAGGTGCTGGAAATGCGAAGGTGGTCACTGCCACTGAGAAGCAGACTATCTAATAGGGATGGGATAAGACAAGTACGATGCAAGGTACAATGTTTTAAGTGCAAAGAAAACAAGTGATTTCTTTTTATTATCAAAAATTTTAGGGTGTTGGTCCAAGATGGCAGATTAAATGCAGGGATCTGCCTGAGACCTCCCTGAACCCCTCCAAATACCTTTAAGAAATTACTACGTTCCTACATGGAAAAGCAATATCTGTAACTCATGAGACTTTTCTTAGTGTTAGGACAGCTGAAGGGTATACGTGTATGTGTACATGTACACATACATATGTATATGTGTGTATATATGTACATATAGACAGAGGACACAGGGTGGGTTGAATATGAAGGGATAATAACTAAAAAATAAAATTAAGAGGTGAGAGAATATATTGGGAGAAGGAGAAAGGGAGAGAATGAATAGGGTAAATTATTTCACATAAAAGAGGCAAGAGAAAGCTGTTACAATGGAGGGGAAGAGCAGGGAGGTGAAAGGGAATGATTGGATTTGGCTTAAGGAGGGAATAACATACACACTCAATCAGATATCTTACCTTCCAGGAAAGTAGGGGGAAAGAAGAGGATAAGGGAGGGGGAATGATAGAAGGGAGGGGAGAGTGGGAAAGGGGGTGGTCAGAAGCAAACACTTTTGAAAAGGGACAGGGTCAAAAGAGAAAATAAAATAAATGAGGGAGGGATAGGATGGAGGGAAATACAGTTAGTCTTTCACAATATGACTATTATGGAAATGTTATGTACATCTACACATGTATAACCTATATTGAATTGCTTGTCTTCTCAATGGGGGTGGATGAGGAGGGAAGAAGGGAGAGAATCGGGAACTCAAAGTTTTAAAAACAAATGTTAAAAAACTCTTTTTACATGCAACCAGGAAATATGATATGCAGGCAATGGGGTATAGAAATCCATTTTGACCTACAAGAAAGTAAGGGGGAGAAAAGGAGGGACAGAAGAGAGGGCAGATTAGGAAAATGGGTAATCAGTATTCTTGCCATCTTGGGGTGGGGGTAGGGGAGAGATGGGGAGAAATTTTGGAACTCAAAATCTTGTGGAAATGAATGTTGAAAACTAAAAATAAATATTTTTTTAAAAAAGTAATGAGAGCTTGAATTAGAACAGCACCAATTGAGGAAGGAAATGAAAAGAAATACAAAGAAAGCATAAATACATAAAAGAGTGGCAAGTAAAATATTTTCGTCATTTCTGGATCGAACAATTAGGAAAGACTTCACAGAATAACTGACATTTCAACTGACAGTTAAAAGGTGGGCATTATTTCAATTACCAAGCCTTGAATGCCAAGCTAGGGAGTTTGGCATTCATCAAGTAGTAACAAGCCAAGAAAAAAATTCTGAGAAGGGTAAATTAGAAAAAGGATCCTTCCAGTTCCAAATATATGATTGCATGTGTGTGATTTTAAAATTAATCTAGCAGCAGTGTGTGGCATGAATTTCATGGGGAAAAAACTTAAAATGATGAGATTAATTAGGAAGTGACTATAATAATATAAATGAGAGATACTGAGGTCCAAAACTAGGGTGACAGAAATGAGAATGTAATGGAGAGCACAAGTTCAAGAAATATTATGAAGAGAGAATTTGATTAGATGTGAGTAGCGAGAGAGAGGGAAAAGTTAATCAACAAGTATTTATAGTATCTACCAAGTACCAAGCACTGTACTAGACACTAGGGATACAAAACAAGAAATAAATGGCCCTTGCCCTCAAATTGATTACATTCACCTGAAGAAACTATACACATAAGTAAATACAACATGTATTCAAAGTGATGTACAGTATAAGTTTGAGATGAGGCAGAGGTGTAAGTAGCTTGAAGAGTAACAGGAAAAGCACTTGAACAGAGCTTTAAAGAAAGGAATAGATTCTCAGAGAAGAAGGCCAGGAGGGAGTGAGCTCTAGAAAAGAAGGAGAACCTATACATAAGCATGGAGACAGTTAAAGGAACATCATATGTAAGAACAGCAAGTAGGTCAGTTCAGCTATACTCTACAGGATATGTGGAGGTATTATGTGCCTGGAAAGACAGGCTGGAGCAAAACTGTTAAGGCAATCAGGGGAGTTTTTATTCCTCTTCCTAGAGGGTGCACAACATGATCAGATTTGTATTGTAGAGATGTCACTCTGGCAGCTAGGTGGAGAGTAGAGAGGGGAGAGATTAAAGGAAGAGTATTATAATAGTCCTGATGAGATGCAGATGGCCTGAACTAGGAGAGTATCTTTGGAAGAAGGGGGAAGAGGGTGGCCAGGTAGCACAGAGAGTAAGAGCACCGGCTCCAGTGTCGGAATGACCTGGAGATCGAATCCCGGGCTCAAACATTTAGCACCCACCCAGAAACACCTGGCCATGCAACCTTGAGCAAATTACTTAACCCCAATTGCTTAGGGGCGGCCAGGTGGCTCAGCGAGTAAGAGCACCAGCTCCAGCGTTGGGATGACCTGGGGATCAAATCTGGGCTCAGATACTCAGCACCACACCCAGAAATAACTGGCCATGTAACCTTGAGCAAGTTACTTAACCCTGATTGCTTTAAAAAAAAAAAAAAAAAGAAAGAAAGAAGGGGGAAAATGTGGAAGACATTGTATAAGTGCTTCAACAAGACTTGGAGAGTAATTCAAAGTAAAGGAATAAGGAAGGATGAAGAATCAAGGATGACTCCAAAAGTTGTGAACCTGAATGACAGAAAGAATGGTGAGAACTTTATAAGAAATAGGGAAACTAGGAAGTAAAGGAAGAAAAATAAGGAAAGAAAAGAAAGGAATAAAAAATGTAATAAGCATCAATGTGCCAGACACTGCGCCAAGTACTTTATATATATATATATATATATATATATATATATCATTTGATCCTCATGATGACCCTATGAGGTGATTGCTATTTATATTCATCATTTTACACCTGAGAAAACTAAGGCAGAGATGAGTGACTTGCCCAGGGCCACAGAACTACTAAGTGTCTCAGGTGACTTCAAGCTGTTCCTAGTGCTGCATATATTGCATCTCCTACTTGCCTCTAGGAAGAACAAGGGCAGTGTTCACTGCCAGTCCAATGCTGCTCAGACACTTTGCTTAGGTTCCTATTCCAGTGTTAGCCAGTCCCCAGCACAGGCTCCTGATCACTGCTGTCCATTATGTTTCTATTCATTTCTGTCCTATCCCTACCACGTTAATTAATGAAAAGAAATGCTAGGGAAGGTGGCCTAGCAATACCAGATTTTAATCTGTATTATAAAGCAGGAGTCATCAAAACTACTTGGTACTGGCTGAGGAATAGAGTAATGGATCAATGGAATAGAATGGGTACACGAGACTCGGCAGTCAATGACTACAGTAATCTACTGTTTGATAAACCCAAAGACTCCAGTTTTGGAGATAAGAACTCACTATTTGACAAAAACTGCTGGGAAAACTGGAACAGTATGGCAGAAACTGGGCATAAACCAATATCTAACACCATATAAGAAAATCAAGTCAAAATGGGTGCATGATCTAGATATAAAGGATGATACTATAAGCAATCTGGGAGAGCAAGGAATAGTTTACCTGTCATATTTATGGAGAAGGGAAGATTTTTATGACCAAACAAGAGTTAGAGAGCATTACAAAATGCAAAGTGGATAATTTTTATTACATTAAATTGAAAAGTTTCTGTACAAATAAAGTCAATGTAACCAAGATTAAGAGGGAAGTGGAAAATTGGGAAAGAATTTTTACAGTGTCTCTGATAAAGCCTCATTTCTAAAATATACAGAGAACTGAGTCAAATCTATAAGAATACAAGTCATTCCCCAATTGATAAATGGTCAAAGGATATGAACAGGCAGTTTTCAGAGGAAGAAATTAAAGATATCTATAAGCATATGAAAAAATGCTCCAAATGACTACTGATTAGAAAAATGCAGATCAAAACAACTCTGAGGTACCACATCTCACCTGTCGGATTGGCTAAGATGACAAAACAGGAAAATGATAAATGCTGAAGAGGATGTGGAAAAATTGGAACACTAATGCATTGTTGGTGGAGTTGTAAACTGATCCAACCATTATGGAGAGCCATCTGAAACTATGTCCAAAGGTCTATAAAAAAGCGCATACCCTTTGACCCAGCAATACCACTTCTAGGGTTGTATCCCAAAGAGATCATAGAAGTGGGAAGAGGACCTTTAAGTACAAAAATATTTATAGCAGCTCTTCTTATGGTGGCAAAGAATTGGAAATCAAGGGGATGCCTATCAATTAGCGAATGGCTGAACAAGTTGTAGTATATGAATGTAATGGAATACTACTGTGCTATAAGAAATGGAGAGCAGACAGACTTCATAATTACCTGGAGAAATTTATATAAACTGATGTTGAGTGAGAAGAGCAGAACCAGGAGAAATTTGTACACAATTACAGACACAATGTATGTGTGACGACTAACTTTGATAGACTGGGCTCCTCTCAGCAATGTAAGGTTTTAAGATAATTCCAAAAGACTTATGATGGAAAGAGATATCCACATCCAGAGAAAAGGCTAGAGAGTCTGAATGCAGATTGAAGCAAACTACTTGCTCTCTCTCTTTTTCTTATTTTGTTTTGTTTCCTCTTACCCATTATTCATTCCATTAGTTATAATCCTTTACAGCCTGACTAATATTTAATGTGAAGGTATCTGTAGATCCTATATTTGATTGCATGCTGCCATGGGGGTTGGAGGGAGTATAAACTAAATTAATTAATTTTTTAAAAATAAAATATTTGTCATCGATATAATTAAGGTTGGCTTCTAGACAGTGTAATATGTCTTTGGCAAGGCATATACAAGATTTCTGAGTGTTCAGATTTATTTTGTGTGATGGAGAAGACAGACTTTTTAACATTCACACAAAAAAAATTAAGGAAGATACAGCTGGAAAGAACAGGACCAGAGTCCAAAGTTGATCTAAAGACAAAATGTAAGATAAAGAACAGACAATATTTTTCTCTGTAACTCTGAATGTTTAAATACAAAATAAATTCAGGATTTTCACTTCCAGAAAACATATAACACCACTTTCCCTCAACACCTTTTCAAGAATTAATCTTATAAAATATTTTCTAACATAAGGCTACATTAATTTCTGACAATGCATGCATATTCTGTGTTCAATAGATGTATTAAAAGAATTATCATAATTTATCATTCACTCTATTATTTACTGAGTAGACTAGAGTGGGAAAATTGTGGTCTGGTCTATTGTCTGCTTTGACACGAAATCATCTCAAGAAGGTATAGCAAAAAAATGTTAGTAGACTGGTAGAATTTTTCCTTTAAATTTGTTCCATGGGAACAACAATGGCACTTTGAATTCTGATAGGATACTTCTTCCAAACCAAGTTATATAATATTTCAGATGCAGTTTGGGGTTGTTGGGGTTTTTTTGCTTTTTTGGGGAGGGCAATTGGGGTTAAGTGACTTGCCCAAAGTCACACGGCTAGTAATTGTGTCAAGTGTCTGAGGTCGAATCTGAACTCAGGTCCTCCTGACTCCAGGGCCGGTGCTCCATTCACTGCATCACCTAGCCGCCCCTCAGATGCAGTTTAATGTAACAAAAAGAACACGAAGCCAGAAAACAAGAAACCTCAGTTCTGGTTCTGGCTCTATCACTCAAAAGTAATTTGATACTGTCAGTTTTCCCATCTGTAAAATGAGAGGTCGAATTTAGATGATCTCTGTGATCCCTACCAGTTCTAAAATTCTATTCATTAGGTACTACTTCATGAATATAATTCCAAACAAAATACATTTTTCAAGCTCAATAACTAGAATGCCTCATCATGGCAGTGAAAATCAATTTTAATATCTTAACTATTAAATATCCACTATCCTGGAAAGACTTAACATGAACTGGTACTGAGTGAATTGCCTAGAACCAGGAGAAAATTGCACACAATAACAGCAACATTGTGAGACAATCAACTATGATAGACTTAGCTCTTCTCAGCAATATAATTATCTAAGATAATTCCAAAAAACTCATGATGGAAATGCTATTCACTTCCAGAGAATGAACTATGCAGTCTGAATGCAAATCAAAGCATATTATTTTCGTTTTTGTTTGTTTTTCGCTTTTATTTTATCATGGTTTTTCCCTTTTGTTCTATTTCTTTCACAACATGACTATTGTGGAAATATGTTTAACATGATTGCATACATATAACCTATATCAGACTGATTGCTATCATGGGGAAGGGGAATGGAAGAGAGGGAAAGAGGAAGAAAAATCTGGAACTCAAAATCTTATTTTAAAAATGAATGCTGAAAACTATCTTAACATGTAATTGGAAAAACAAATACTATTTAGCACCCCACCCCAAAAAAAAAAACCAGCTTCAAATGCTATGTTAACCTAGAACAAGCAAGCTCTGAAAGTTAGACCAAAATGGAAAGGCTTCAGGTATGGACCCAGCAACAGATCTACCACCTGCGGAGCAGCCTGGAGAAGTTCTGGGAGAATCATCACTAGGAGGTTAACTATCAGGTACTACAACTCATAAAAACTGTCTGCTAAAGCCACAAAGGAGCCAAAATCTGCATCAGTGGAAGATATAGAGTAAAGAAATTAATGCCTGAAATAAGCTGGCAGAACTAATCACTGTTACCATCAATGTCATTTTAACAGCATAGACACTGAAAGGATACATTTAATGTACTAACTATGTATTTCTATTTTTAAATACCTGTACTAAAAATTGTAACTCTCTTCTTTCTGCTTCCCATTGTTCAGCTTGTAATCTAAATTCCTCAAGTGCTGTCTCCCTGATATGAGATTCCAGTTCATTCTTCTGCTCCTGATGCTGATCCAATGTCTCCTTCATATGAATAAAATTTTTCTTTTATTCATCTATTCAATAAATATTCTCTCTCCCCCCCCAGTTTAAATATATATACATATATATGCATGCATAAATTACAACTACTTAATTGACTGAAATTCATTAATAAAAATATCATGTTTATGTTACATTAAAACTTACCCTGTATACTTGAATAGCAAGCTTTGTAGTTTTACATATGTCAACAGAAGGGAAAAGTAGACTCCAACAAATATATATTAGCATCCTAGTATGTAACCTACTATATGTGTATATATATATATATGTAAATATGTATATACATATATATATACACACACATATATAAAAAAACAAAAAACATCTTGATTGTTAAAAAACAAAACTATGATTCGGAGTAATGAAGACTAAGTATTATGAGAAATAAGAATGATAAGGACGGGGGCAGCTAGAAGGTGCAGTGAATAGAGCACCAGCCCTGGAGTCAGGAGGACCTGAGTTCAAATCTGATCTCAAACACTATTTTAACACAAAAACTAGCCATGTGACCTTGGGCAAGTAACTTAACCCCAATTGCCCTCCAAAAAAATAAAAGAATGATAAAGTCAAACAAGAATAAGGAAACTAAAAATTAAATTCATTCCCCAGAATCATTTTGGACTTTTTTGAAAACAAAAGAAAGTAGGAAGCATTATTCAACTGATGTTGGCTACACATTAAGCATTTTTAATATGTATCTTGTAACTAATATGCTTTGTCTCTAATATGTTCCTTCTATACTAAAGAACTGATATAAGCCTCTCTATCCAGCTCCAACTTCCCATCACTCTAGTGACCATTAATGGAGAGAAGGTAATAATCAAAACAGCATATACTAGCACATAGAAACTAACTTTTACATATCTCTACCTCAATTATTATCTCTCAAATTTATTTTATTATTTCTATTCTTTCAGTATGGCAGTCATTCCTTAAAGATCCATGAGTCTGAGTCCCAGATAAAATAAAATAAGCATGTATTACAAGTATTGTTTTTTTTTCTTTTTTTTTGCTTTATGGAGGGGGGAATGCAGGGCAGTTGGGGTTAAGTGACTTGCTTAAGGTCACACAGCTAGTAAGCATTAAGTGTCTGAGGCCGGATGTGAACTCAGGTTCTCCTGACTTCAGGGCCAGTGCTCTATTCACTGCACCACCTAGCTGTCCCTACAAGTATTATTTCTGCCACACACCCTGCTCCCAGTCCCAACCTACTTAGTCAATTAATCTGCTTCTCATTTCATTCTCCCAAAGTGACCCAAATGCATGACTGGCTAGCACCCTAAATTCTGACATTTCATAGGCTTATTGAAGTTGCCATGAAATTTGACACTGCTACTTGATTTATTACCATCACTTTTAAAAAAGACAAATGCAAAAACCTGACAAAGGATGCATCTACCAAAACCTAAGAAGTTAAGAGTTTGAAAGTGGAATAGTTAGAGCTGAGACAATATCTAACCTTAACATAACATGAGGTCTAATTGGGGGAAGTCAAAGGATGTAGTGTATTTGGACAGGGGCTGCCCTGACCTTGGCTTGTGGGAATTATTGAATATTCTCAGCATTAAAGGTAATTACAGCTGATACAGTTAACAGTAAAAAGGGCACTGGTTTGAGAGTCTGAAGGCACTCAAAGAAGGCACTCAAAAAATTAAATCCAATTGAACTGCACATTGTTAAAAATAGCAGATATCTTTAAAATCACCCTTCAAATTCTATACAATACCCTCTACATAATCCTTTTAAGGAATACAAATAAAGAAATATACCATAAAATAATTACACTAAATATTCATTAAATGTTTATATAACATGTGTCATAGATAACATTTAGAATCAGGACTGAACTAAATAAAATATACTACTACCATTATTCTATGTTCAAACAAAAATATGTATTCCATTCATATATAATCTCAAAATATGTCACGCTTGAGTGGCAAATTGCTATATTTTTTTTTGTAATCTCTTGCATTTCATGTAGTCAAATTATCCTGTCATTTGGTCTAGAAACATCTAAAAACATTTTCACAGCAAAAGTTCTAATGGGATGAGGGATTACAGAAGAGATTGAGAAAAATGCAAAAAATAAAATAAAGAAGAGAAAATGAACATATACACACATACACAAACACACACAAAACAAACAAAAGTGATGAGAAGACTTAGTGCACCCTTACTTGCTATTTACCTTTCCTAAGTCAGATTTTCTTGGTTTACAACAAAATATATTGAAACTGGACTTCTAAGCCAAAAGTAAAGAAACCAAAATTTCTTAATAAGAACACTGTACCTTTAGAACAGTCTCTAGTCTATTTTTTTCCTTCAAAAGAACGTCATATTCTTGATTACAGTTTTGAATTATGTTGTCTCTCTCCTCCAAATCCAATTCAAATCTTCTGCATTCTTCTTTCCAGTTGTACTTAGAAGTCTGAAATGTTTTCTCGATCTCATTTATCTTCTCTTGAAGTTCTGAATTTTGTACTATAAAGGTAAAATGTATGTTTACAGAGATATATACATATATATGTATGTATGTATCCTCTGAATATATTTAGAACCAAATGTAAATCTCAGCGGTGTCTGGGGCCTAGCTTCAGTCTTGACTTTCCCACTGGGGGGGGGGGCCCACTAATCCTCCCAAAGCTAGTTTCCACATCAATCAAATGTAATAACAATACCAGACAAATTCACATTTGCAAGTTTTCTATGCTAAAGAGCTAAAAATTATAAATGCAGTCAAAAGCACCTTCAGAAGTACAAAATATTACTGTTAAATAAATTACAGGCATAAAATATATCTTAATTGTTGTACAAACTGAAGACAGTAAACACATAATGGGAATATATTAACAATACAGTGACTTAGTAAAGTTAAAACTGTTCTGTTTGTGTTGATGCTTGTGATACTTTGTACAGAAGCCCTGGGACCTTACTGGAAGCCCTGAAAGAGTATTTTCTGCTTGTATGTTTACAGAAGTCCTGGAAGAAGGTTTTGGAGGTCCTGGGACTTTACTAATGATTTGTATTGACCTCCTGGACCTTGTTTGTGGGTCTGTGTTGATTTCTATGTTGATGATTTGTGCTGACCTCTTGGACCTTGTTTGTGGGTCTGTGTTGATTTCTATACTGATGATGTGTATTGAGTTCTCAGACCTTGTGGGTATGTCTGTTTTGATTTCACAGGCAGATAGTAAATTGATGATGGTGCCAGTAATGTGTATGAATATTATTGTGGCTCTGTTAAGCTTTGTCTTCCCAGAAACAGGAACTGTGAAGGACCTGAGGTGGACTGGACATTGTGAGCTTCAATATGGAACGGGAACTGGACGAAGAACTGGACAAAGAGCTGGACAAGGAACTGGGATCTGCCTGCCTTTAAACTCAGGTAACAGTTGGAGCTGGGACCATGGAAGAGGAACCATGGAGGCTGAGAGCCAGCCTTGAGTCAAGATGAAAGAACACTTTACTTGGATACTGTGTACTGACTGAGATTATGATTTACTGTGACCTAGGGGTAGAGAACTTTGACCTTTGTACTTTTTGTCCCTTAAGGATGATTGAATTAAGGACTTGCTAAAAGGCTAAATGAAGGCACTTTGTTTAAAACTATGTGACCACTTTGGTGAAAACTGTGTGGTCATTTTGGTGATAAGTTGTGAAGTTATAACATTCTGAATGCTGTACTTTGTTTTCTGTGAATCTTTTGCTCTGATCTGTTACTGAATAAATAGAGAGTTTGGCATACTGTGTAATCAGAAACTTGAAGCTATTCACAGCAGCAGTCCTCTGGAAAGCTGCTTGTGTTTGGCTTTACACAAAGGTACACAGAAAAGGTCTGAGTTCTTTCTCAGAGACTGAAAGTAAAGTGGGAGGAAACAGAGTGAGAAGTTTAAGGAGGGAGAGAGAAGGTTTGGAACAACCTTTGTGGGGAATGGGACAATCAGTCTATAAACAAGCATTTATTAAGTGCCTACTATGTGCCAGATAGAGAAAAGAACTATCATCCAAGCTGAGCTCAAGCACCAACTTTTATACAAACTTCTTCCTGATCCCACAGCTAGTGCCCTCCCAATACAAAATTTATTTATTTCTATCTATCCTCCATATACTTATATAGATAGATATTGTCTCCCCTTCCCTGTGGGCAAAGACTGTTTCCGTTTTGTTTTGTTTTTAATCACTGTATTTCAAATACCTAACACAATACCTGGCACATGGTAGGTATTTAATAAATTATTTTTTGATTGACTAATGTGAGGAGAGAAATTTTTTAAAAGGTAGGAATAATAAACATTTAACTTGCCATTCACATGAAAATCAGACAAAACATATAAAAATACTTGACACTAATTTCAAGTACCTCCAAAACAGTGGGTCGAGATTAGAGATGAAACTTATAACTGTGAAGCAGAATAAAGTTGCAGAATAAAGTTATCTATACTAATCAGAAATTATTATTCTGTCCTTCTATAAGCAGCAGATTCTAGGCAAATCACCTAATCAGTTGGACAGTGTTCTATTTATACCTGGGTCCACAAAGCAAATTCCCTTAAAGTAGTTAAGTGTTTATATAATTACCAGAAGAGATGTTAACATTACTTTACTTTGGGTCTTAGGAGACATACAAGCAATATATACAGAACCAATGCACACAGTTATAAAGATAAAACAAGAAAAAATATATGTACCTCGTAGTTGTTCATTCTTCTTATGTGCCTCAGCTAATTTTCCTTCAATAGCAAATCTTCCAAGGCCAAGTTCCTTTCTAGCAAGAGCAAGTTCATATTCAAGACTCTGTCGAAGTGCCTCCCCTTTCTCAACTTCAGATCGAAGCTTGGTAAGCTGGCTCTCATACGTTAACAGCTGAAAATGGATTTCTAAAATCATCAACTAACACTAAAATATGTTTTAAATATTACTAAGCCTAAAAATTGTCATTTGAAATTCTGTAAAATGCAGCAAGGGAGATACTGCTTATTCTAATTATATATACATGACAGTCTCATAATTGCTTCATCTTTTGAAGGACTAAAAATAGGTCCCTTAAAGGGCTCATAGCAATTAACTGATGACATAATTTGATTTTCTTATTTTAAACTGTTTTTAAAAAAAAGTTATTTTTAAAGTTTCCAGAAAGTTCTTGAAAATTTGAGAGAAATCAAACTTCATCCATGCTTTAGCTATATGTAAATGAAATTAAAGGGCAAATTCAATAATAATATAGGTTTTTAATAGTTTCCATTTACAGTATAATTGTCTTATATTTTATTTCTTTTATTAATGGCACTGCTTGATGAAAACGGCAGAAATGCCATTAAGTCATTTTTGCAAAGTTCTGATAAACTCCTACTTTTTGAACTTTCATAAGTATGGTATAATAAAAATAAAAGTAATCTTCCTGGAGTCCATCAGTTTTTATATGGCAAGATCTGAAAGCCTTTCAATATCATTTTCTAGTCAATTTCTTTTTATTCCTTCATGCAAAATATTGTTCACACTT
The DNA here is from genome assembly GCF_028583685.1 of Petaurus breviceps papuanus. NCBI lineage: Eukaryota > Metazoa > Chordata > Mammalia > Diprotodontia > Petauridae > Petaurus > Petaurus breviceps. Next base: position 14,577,803 of record NW_027185799.1, read on the forward strand.
TTCTATAATTCTTTTTACTCCATGCAGCAAATATTGTTCACACTTTTCTATAATTCTTCCTTTGAAATGTTTTGCAAAACGGCTTATACTCTAAACCTATGCCGCCAAGGGTTCATATCTCTGAACTTCAAAAGGAAATGATGTTTTTCCTGGCTTTGAGTAGTTTCTTGTTTCTTTTGGTCTTTTCAGGTGACAACTGTTTTCCATTTTAATCTTCTCTAAGAAACTGAGACTAAAAAAAATAAAAGAATAAACAGTTTGGAGGAAGGAGACTTCTATGGACTGCATATGTGACCTACAAGTCTCAATTCCTGGGTCACAGTTTCCTGAGCTCTAGATCATCCCAAAGGTCTCTTTCAGGTATAATGCTCTTACCTATACTTTCATTCATTCAACAAATAATTATTGAGTATCTACCATATTCAAGGCACTGTGCTAGATGCTCTAAGGGATATAAAGGTAAAATATAATTCCTATTCTCAAGGAACTTACAACCTGATAGAGAATATGACTTTATGCAAAGAAGAAGCAATATGTAATAGCTACAACATATTTCAAAGCTCAGAGGTAAGGGAGATCTCATGAGCATCATTATTATGATAATAGTAATTATTATATGATAAAATAATCATAAAAACAAAAGTATTACTGAATTTATATTAACTTTTTGTCATCTATTTTCTAAACGGGTATTTATAAAACAGATACTTTTGTGGAGGGAAATACAATTACTTTTAATATTAAAAGAGTTCATTTCCAGAAAATGTTGGAAAAACTTGACATAACCCACACCTACCAAGAACACCATGTCATAGTCTGTGTCATATTACAGAGACTATTATAAATTGTCCTCAAAGCCTGATAGTACACTGGGGCCAGATTGTGACATAGTCCTGTTTAGCTAATCAGTTCCTCAAACTATTAAACTCTTGAGTTAAAAAAATAAAATAAGCTCGAACTTATGTAAGTGATGAAACATTCCCATGAAGCCTGAAAAATGCTAAATTGAAAAAAAAAAAAGATTTTTTTAGATATTCTGTTTCCTGTTCTGTGGCAGGCAGTTTATATTTTTGTAAGCATTGTTCCAGTTCACATAAATTGTTAAACTTAATAGCATATAATTAAGCAAAATAATTCCTAATAATTGCTTTAATTTTATCTTCATTAGTGGTAAATTCATTCTTTTCATTTTTTATATTAGTGATTAGGTATTCTATGCCCTTTTTTTAAAATCACATTAACCAATAGTTTATCTATAATATTGGGGGTTTTCCATAAAAACCAACTACTAGTTTTACTTATTAATTTAATGATTTTCTTACATTCAACTTTATTAATCTCACCTTTAATTTTCAGGATTTCCAATTTGGTGTTTAGTTGGAAATTTTTAATTTGTTCTTTTTCTAGTTGTTTTTTTTAATTGCATGCCCAATTCACTGAGCTACTCTTTCTCTGTTTTATTGATGTCAGCATTTAGAGATATAAATTTTCCTCTGATTACTACTTTTGCTGAATCCCGTAGGTTTTAGTATATTGTCTCATTATAATCATCCCCTTTAATAAAACTATTTATTGGTGCTATGATTTATTCTTTAACTCATTCTTCAAGATTAGGTTATGTAGGCTCCAATTAATTTTTAATCTGCTTCCATGATCCCTTATTAAATATAATTTTTATTGCAATATAATCTGAAAAGGATGCATTTAATATTTCTGCTTTTCTGTATTTAACTATAAAATTTTATGCCCTAATATATGCTCAGTTTTTGTAAAGCTACCATGTACCACTGAGAAAAAGGTGTATTTTTTTTTGGAGGGGCAATTGGGGTTAAGTGACTTGCCCAAGGTCACATGACTAGTTTTTTTGTGTGTGCTAAGTGTCTGAGGCCAGATTTGAACTCAGGTCCTCCTGACTCCAGGGCCAGTGCTCTATTCACTGCACCACCTAGCCACCCCAGATATATTTCTTTCTATTCCCAATCAGTTCTCTCCAGATCTACCATATCTAGTTTATCTAATATTTTATTCATCTCCTTGACTTCTTTATTCTTTGGTTAAATTTACCTACTTCTGAGACAGGAGGGATGAAGGCCTCCACTAATACAGTTTTAGTATCTATTTCAACCTGTAATTCATTTAACTTTTCCTTTAAAAATCTGGATGCTATAGCATTTGGTACATATAAGTTTAGTACTGATATTACCTCATTATCTGTGGTATCTTTTATCATAATGTAGTTTTGCTTTTTGTATCTTTTAATTGAATCTATTTTAGCTTTAACTTTGAGATCATGATTACTACCCCCGCTTTTTTTTTTTTGTATCAGCTGAAATATAATAAGTTCTACTCCAGCCCTTTCTTTTTACTCTATATGTATCTCTCATTTTTGAAGATATTTCTTGTAAACAACATACTGTGAGATCCTGGTTTTTAATACATTCTGCTATGCATTTCCATTTTATGGGTGAGTTCATACCATTCATATTCAAAGCTGTAATTGTTAATTCTGTATTTCCCTCCACCCTATTTTTCCTTACTATTTATCCTTCTCTCCCTCTCTTTTTACCCTATTCCTCCTCAGATGTCTAGTCTACTTTGACCACTTCCCCAATCTGCACCTCTTCTAAGAATCTATTCCTTATCATATCTCTTTGCTCTATTTTTTGCTTTTTTGGAGGGCAAAGTGACTTGCCAAGGTCACACAGCTAGTTTTTTGTGTTAAGTGTCTGAGGCCGGATTTGAACTCAGGTCTTCCTGGCTCCAGGGCCAGTGCTCTCTTCACTGCACCACCTAGCTGCCCCTGCTCTATTTCTTAATGTGCACATCCTGCTCCTTTACCCTATCCCCTTAACCACCTATTTCTCCGTAAGTTAAGAAGACTTTTATACCTTTTGAGATGTATGTTATTCCCTTTTTAACCCAGTTCTGATGAGAATAAGGTTCTAGTACTACCAGTCCCCTACCCTCTTCTGCCTTCCACTATAACAGTTCTTCCATTCACAACTTATTTGTATGAGATATTTGCTCCATTTTACCTTTCTCTATACAATTTTATTTTTCAGGATCACACCAGCATACTCAACCCAAGCCTCCTACATATAGATTCTCTTTCATACAACCACAGTAATTATAACATTTTTGAGAGTTACATATAATGTTTTCCCATATTAGAGGGAAACAGTCTGACCTTATTAAATCCTTTATAATTAGACTTTTCGTGTTTACTTTCTTATGTTTCTTCTGATTCTTGTATGTCAAATTTTCTGTTTGGTGCTGGTCTTCTCCTCATGAACACTTCAAAGTTCTCTAATTCACTAAATATTTATTTTTTTCCTTTCAAGATTATATACTCAGCTTTGCTGTATAAGTTATTCTGGATTGTGAACCTAGCTCCTTTGCTCTTTGGTATGTCAATGTTCTATGCTCCTCAGTCTTTTAACATGGAAGCTACTAATTCTCACGTTGTCCTGACTGTAAGGTCCACACTACTTAAATTGGTTTTTTCCAGTTGCTTGTTTTATGTTCTCCTCAACCTGGGAGCTTAGAAACTTAGTTATCATGCTCCTGTGGGTTTTCCCCTTGAGATCTCTTTTAGGTGATGATTGGTAGATTGTTTTCAATTTTCAAATTTCTATTTTACACTCTAGTTCAAAAACTTTAGGGCAGTTTTCCTTAATTATTTCTTAAAGTATCCTGTCTACACTCTTTTACTGATCATTACTTTCAGGTAATTCAATAAGTCTTATATTGTCTCTCCTTGAACTGTTTTCCTAGTCATTTATTTTTGTAATGAGGTATTTTACATTTTTTTAAATGCTTTATTAACTTCTGATTTACATCATTCGTTTCTGCCAGATATTGAGTTACAAATTTTCTCCCCGTTTTTTCCCCACCCATCCCCCCAAAAAAGCAGTCCCACAGGATATCCCCACCTCCAATCTGCTCTCTCCCATATTTTCTCCCATACCCGTTTCAACTTTTCCAGTGGATCTCTATGCTTCAGTGCCTGTATGTCTTTTTTTTTCTTAATAACATGTAAGATGGTATTAATAATAGTATATATATATATATATATATACACACACACACACACACACACACACACACATATATATATATATACATATATTTGAATATTTGATTTTAAAACTTTCAATTCCAGATTCATTCCCTTCCCCCCCTGCCACCCACCCCCCACTGGGGAGACAAGCAGTTCAGTATAGGTTGTACATGTGCGGCTAATGCAAAACAATAACATAGTAGATGTATTGTAAAAGACTGACTATATTTCCCTCCCTCCTATCCCACCTCCCACTTGTTCAATTCTCTACTTTGATCCTGTCCCTTTTCAAAAGTGGGTGCTTCCAACTTCCCTCCCCCCCAGCCTGCCCTCCCTTCCATCATCCCCCCTCACATCCCCTTCCCCCCCATTCTCCTGGAGGGTGAGATCCCCTATTTAGTGTGTATTTCCCTCCCTCCTCAAGTCAGATTCAATAGAAATAAGGTTGATGCATTCCCTTTTGCCTTCCTATTCTTCCCCTCCATTGTAACCATTTTCCCTTGCCTCTTCTGTATGAGATAGTTGCCCCACTCTGTCTCTCCCCATCTCCTCTCATTATATTCCTCTCACCTCTTAATTTCACCTTTTAAGTATCATCCCTTCCTGTTAAATTGGTCCCGTGCCCTCTATCTATGTATACCTGTAAACGTATATACACACATTCACATATGTACTCATAAGCCCACATTCCCTCATATAAAGACATATATATTTCTAATCCCTTCAACTACTGAGAAAAGTTTCATAAGTTACAATTATTGTTTTTCCATGTAGGAATGTTAATAGTTCAACTTTGGCCAGGTGGCTCAGCAAGCAAGAGCACCGGCCCCAGTGCCAGGACGACCCGGATCAAATCCGGGCCCAGACACCAAGCACCACACCCAGAAACAACAACTGGCCGTGCAACCCCCAGCAAGCCACTCAATCCCGATTGCTTTAAAAAAATATATAGTTCAACTCTGATAAGTTCGTTATGATTTCTTTTCCCTGTTTACCTTCTCATGCTTCTCTTGCTTCTTGTATCTGAATGTCAAATTTTCTATTCAACTCTGGTTTTTTCTGCAAGAATGCTTGAAAGTCCTGTATTCCACTGAATGACCATATTTTCCCCTGAAACATGATACTCAGTTTTGCTGGGTAGATGACTTGGTTTTAATCCCATCTCCCTTGACCTCTGGAATATCACATTCCAGGCCCTTCGATCCCTCAGTGTAGAAGCTGCCAGATCCTGGGTTATCCTGATTGTGTTTCCACAATATTCAAATTGTTTCTTCCTGGCTGCTTGTAATATTCTCTCCTTAATCTGGGAATTCCGGAACCTGGCTATAATATTCCTAGGAGTTTTCTTTTTGGGATCTTTTTCAGGAGGTGATCAGTGGATTCTTTCAACCTCTATTTTGCCCTCTCGTTCTAAAACATCAGGGCAGTTTTCTTTGAGAACTTCCTTGAGGATGCTTTCCAGGCTCTTACTTTGGTCATGGCTCTCAGGCAGTCCAATAATTTTTAAATTATCTCTCCTGGATCTATTTTCCAGGTCAGTGGTTTTTCCCATGAGATATTTCACATTGCCTTCTATTCTTTCATTTGTTTGGATCTGTTTAACAGCATCTTGATTTCTCATAAAGTCATTAGTTTCCATTAGCTCCAATCTAATTCTGAAGCAATGATTCTCCTCAGTGAGCTTTTGAGATTCTTTTTCCATCTGGCAAATTCGAGTTTTTAAGGCATTCTTCTCCTCATTGCCTTTTTGAGCCTCCTTTGCCATTTGAGTCAGTCTGTTTTTTAAGGTATTATTTTCTTCAGTCAGGCTGTTGACTCTCATTTCATAATTTTCTTGCATTGTTCTCATTTCTCTTCCCAATTTTTCCTCCCCTTCTCTTATCTGCTTCTTAAGGTCCTCTATGGCCTGTAACCAGCTTGTATTTTCCTTTGAAGCTTTTGGTGCAGGAGTTCTGACTTCACTGATTTCCTCCTGTTCCATGCCTTGCTCCTTCTTATCCCCAAAATAGGAGTGTAATGTTGGAATCTTCTGTCTGCTTTGTTTCCTTTGCCTGCTCATTTTGCCACTCAATTATTTGACTTTTGGGCTTTTTGCCACAGTAGGACTCTGCCACCAGACAGGGGAGTTTTCGTCCCAAACACTGGGGTTTTCTCAGCTGCCAGAGGTATTAGATGGGTGCCCTCTCTGAGGTCTCCACGCGCTCTGGCAAGCTGGACACATACCCCAGGACCTCCACCCTAGACTGCAATCCAGATCCAAGCAGGTTAAAGCAAGAGCGATGACCCCTCAGACTGGTGCTTGGTCCCCCTACACTCTGCAGGCCAGGAGCTGAAGCCGCCACGTGGCGCTGGCAGGCTGTGCCAGCATCTCAGCGGTTTCTCGCCCCAGGGGTAAAAGCCACGCAATCTCACTTACTGGGTCCCAAAATCCAGACTACACTGGCCTCTCACCTTGTCCTTACCATCTATGTATTGATAAATCTGGAAACGGCCACAGCTGCTGCTGATCTGGAGTCCCTCTGGCTGGCAGCTGGTCAGGCCCGCCCTGGGGCTAAAGCCTCAGCGTAGTGCTGGGCTCGGCTCCCAGAGCGTTGTGCTGGCCGATTCCTGCCGGCCTGACGGGCTGTTCTCAGCCGGAGGTTAGCTTCTCTGTGTCATTTTGTGGGTTCTGCAGCTCCAAAGTTTGTTTAGAGTCCCCTTTTTACATGGATTGAGGAGGGTGGAAGCCGGAGCCGCGGGAGGGTCGTGCTTCTACTCTGCCATCTTGGCTCCGTATATTTTCTTTTTTTTTTCATTCTTTTGATTTTGTTTTATTATTTCTTGGTGTTCTATGAAGCCATTAGCTATTACTTGACCAATTCTAATTCTTTGGTTTTTTTTAAGCAATCGGGTTAAGTAACTTGCTCAAGGTTACAAGGCTAGTTATTTCTGGGTGTGGTGGTAAGTATCTGAGCCCAGATTTGATCCCCAGGTCATCTGACACTGGAGCTGGTGCTCTTACTTGCTGAGCCACCTGGCCGCCCCTCCCAATTCTAATTCTTAAGGAGTTATTTTCTTTTCTAAGTTTTTGGATCTCTTTTTCCAATTGGTTGACTATCTTTTTATAATTTTCTTTATTTTCTTGTATTACTCTCATTTTCTCCCTAATTTTTCCTCAACTTCTCTTATTTGGTTTTTAAGATCCTTTTTAAACTCTTCCAAGATTTTTTTTTGGCTCTATACCAAGATAATGCCCAAATAGATACATGATTTAGACATAACGATTGAAACTATAAGCAAACTAGGAAAACAAGGAAAGTTTAGCTGTCAGATCTATTGAGAAAGGAAGAATAAATGACCAAAAAAGAGATAGAGAACATTATGAAATGCAAAATGGATCATTTTGATTACAGCAAATTGAAAAGGTTTTGTATAAACAAAGCCAATGCAACCAAGATTAGAAAGGAAGCAGAAAGCTAGGAAGCAATTTTTACAGCAAGTATCCCTGATGAAGGCCTCATTTCTAAAATAAATAGAGAACTAAGTCAAATCTATAAAAATACAAGTGATTATCCAACTGATAAATGGTCAAAGGATATGAACTGCCAGTTTTTAGAGGAAGATATTAAAGCTATCTAAAGTAATATGAAAAAATGCTCTAAATCACTCGATTAGAAAAATGCAAATCAAAACAATTCTGAGGTACCACATCACACCTAACAAATTGGCTAACATGACAAAACAGGAAGATGACAAACGTTAGAGAAGATCTGGGAAAGTTGGAACACTAATGCATTGCTGGTGCAGTTGTGAACTGATACAACCATTCTGAAGAAAAATATAGAACTATGCCCAAAGGGTTATAAAACTGCGCATACCCTTTGACCCAGAAATACCACTTCTAGATCTATAATCCAAAGAGGTCATGAAAAAGGGAAAAGGCCCTGGAGTCAGGAGGACCTGAGTTCAAATCCAGCCTCAGACACTTAACACTTACTAGCTGCGTGACCTTGGGCAAGTCACTTAACCCCAACTGCCCTGCTTTACCCCCTCCAAAAGAGACCCCCAAAAAAAATTAAAAAAAAAAAAGAAATTAAACAGAGTGAATCATCTCTTTTATAAAGAAATAACAGAGGATGAGCCAAGATGTCTCTCCCAAATTTCCCTCCAAGCAATTTTAAAATAACATCTCAAATATAATTGTAGAGCAATAGAAACAACAAAAGGTTGGGATGAAATAGTCTTCCAATCCAAGAAGACTTAGGAAGTTGATAGGAAAGGTTTGTCTCACTAGGGTGGTAGTTAAGCATGGAGTTTAGTGCAGCATAGGCTATGCCCCAGCAATCTAGCAACAGGCCTTGATGGTGACTGTATTGGTGGTGGCTTTGAGAATTCTAAGCCCACAGATATTAAAGGGGTCAGACTAATGGTCAGAAGGAGATTACAGGAGATTCACTGCTGTCACTGGATACAGGACTCTGTTGCACTGCCCATAGGCAGTTCTGGGCCACAATCCCAGGGTGAAGAGGAACACCAGCACACTAGAGCTTGATGTTGCGAGAGACTGGGAACCATAGTCACAGTTCCAGGGTGGGAAAGAGTGCTTCTGTTTGTTCACAGGGCAGCAGAGGCCCTAGTCAAAGGTTGAAGGTGAAAGGAACATTTATATTTACAGGAGCTTGGGTCACAATTCTAGAGTTCTAAGAACCAAAACAATTTGTGATCAGAAGGGAGCAGAGGTCCTAGTCACAGTTTCAGGGTGGAGAAAAGTGTTTATGGTCTCTTGGAGACCAAAGCACAAACCAGAAGAGCAGTGATAATACCACATTGGAAAAATTAAAAATTTACAGATCCTCAGAACTAGCTCTGAAAACAGCAGGACAAAAAGCCTGAAGCTTGGGACAGTACCCCTTCCACATATGAAACACAGCCCAATTTCAACATAAAGTTGAAAGTGAAGAAATAGTCTGGGGGCAGCTGGTAGTACAGTGAATAGAGCACTGACCCTGGAGTCGGGAGGACCTGAGTTCAAATCTAGTCTCAGACACTTAACACTTACTAGCCATGTGACCCCAAGTCACTTAACCCCAATTGCCCTGCCTTCTCCCTCCAAAAAGCAAAAAAGAAAGAGAGAGAGAGAGAGAGAGATGGAGGGAGGGAGGGAGGAAGGGAGGAGGGAAGGAAAGAGAGAGAGAGAAGGAAGGAAGCAAGGAAGGAAAGAAGGAAGGAAGGAAGGATAAAGAAAAGAAAAGAAATAGTCTGGAAAAATTAGCAAACAAAAAAAACAGACCCTGACCATAGAAAGTTACTATGATAACTGAGAACATTAAGACACAAACTCAGAAGACAACAAAGTTAAAATAGCTACATGCAAAGCTTCAAAGAAAAATACGAATTGGTCACAGGCTCCCCCCAAAATACCTTGAAGCACTGAAAAAGGATTTTCTAAATTAAAATACTAAAGAAAATAATACTTTAAAAAATGGAATAGGCTAAATGGTAAAAGAGGCACAAAAATCCACTGAAGAGAAGAATTCTTTAAAAAGCAGAATTGATTAAAAAAAAAAAAGTAGAATTGACCAAATGTAAAAAAAGTATGAAACTTATCTGAAGAAAACAACTCCTTAGGAAGTAGAATTGGCTAAATCTAAAGGGAGGTTAAAAGATCACTGGAGAATATACTTCCTTAAAAATTAGAATTGGGGAAGTGAAAGCTAATAACTCCATGAAAAATGAAGAAGCAATAAAACAAAAGTCAAAAAAATAAAATAAATGATATGAAATATCTCATTGGGAAAAATATCAAGGAAAATTGCCCTGATATCCTAGAACCAAAAGGTAAAATAGAAATTGAAGGAATCCGGTGATCACCTCCTAAAAGAGATACCAAAAATGAAAACTCCCATCAATGAGACAACAACATACAAAATTTCTGGGATGCAGTCAAAGCAGTACTTAGTGAAAATTTTTTTATTTCTAAATATTTCCATCAATAAAATAGAGAAAGAGCAATGAATTGAGCATGCAACTAAAAAACTAGAAAAAGAAAAAAATTAAAATTATCCCCAATTAAACACTAAATTGAAAATTAAAGAGAGATTAATAAGATTGAAAGTAAGAAAATCACTGAACTAATAAATAAAACTAGGAGCCAGTTTTCTGAGAGAGAAAAAACAATAAAATAGATAAACCATTAGTTAACTTGATTAAGCAAAAAAAACCATCAAATTACCAGTATCAAAAGTAAAAAGAGTGAATTCACCACCAATGAAGTGGCAATCAAAGGAATTATTAGGAGATGTTTTGCCCAATTGCACACAAGTAAATTTATTAATTTAAGTTAAATGGAAGAATATTTACAAAAATATAAACTGCCTAGATTAACTGAAGAGGAAACAGAATGTCTAAATGAACCTAATTTAAAAAAAGAAATTGAATAGGCCATTAATGAGCTCCTTAAAAAAAAGCACTGGGATCAGATGTATTTACAAGTGAATTCTACCAAACATTTAAAGATTAACGAATTACAATATTAAATAAATTATTTGAAATAGTAGGCAAAGGAGTTCCACTAAATTCCTTTTATAAAAACAAATATGGTACTGATACCTAAATGAGAAAAAGAAAAACAGAAAAAAAAATTATAGACCAAGTTCACTGATACATATGGATTCAAAAATCCTAAATAAAATACTAACTAGAAGACTACAATAATATATCACAATGACTATACATGGTGACCAAGGAGGGATTTATGCCAGGATGCTGCCCCTCAATTGCCAGTTCTTTGCCACCACAAGAAGACCTGCTATAGGATGCTCTCAGAAAACCCCAGAAAGATTTACATAGCTTGATACAAAGTGAAATGTACAGAAGACAAAATAACAGCAATATTGTAAGATGATTAGCTGAGAATGACTTAGCTATTCTCTGCAATAAAATGATCCATGACAACTCTGAATTACTTAGGATGAAAAATGCTATCTCAGGGCAGCTAGGTGGTACAGTGAATAGAGCATCAGCCCTGGAGTCAGGAGGACCTGAGTTCAAATCTGGCCTCCAACACTTGACACAATTATTAGCTGTGTAACCTTGGACAAGTCACTTAACCCCAATGGTCCTGCCTTCCCCCTCCAAAAAGACCCAAAAAAGAAAAATGCTATCCATCCCTAGAGAAAGAACTGATGGTATCTGAATACAGACTGAAGCAACTTGAGTTTTCTTTTTCTTTTTTTTTAAAGCAATCGGGGTTAAGTAACTTGCTCAGGGTTACACGGCCAATTATTTCTGGGTGTGGTGCTGAGTATCTGAGCCCAGATTTGATCCAGGTCATCCCGACACTGGAGCCGGTGCTCTTACTCACTGAGCCACCTGGCCGCCCCTAAGCAACTGGGGTTAAGTAACTTGCTCAAGGTTACACAGCCAGGTGTTTCTGGGTGGGTGCTAAGTGTCTGAGCCCGGGATTCAATCCCCAGGTCATCCCGACACTGGAGCCAGTGCTCTTACTCACTGTGCTACCTGACCGCCCCTTGAGTTTTCTTTTTCATTTTCTTTACTTTTCTTTAGTTTTTGTCTGTTTTCTTTCACAACATGCTTATTATGGTTATGTTTTGCATGACTATACATATATTATAACCTATATGAAAAAAAGAGCTGCTATAAATATTTGAGAACATACAGTTTTTTTCTTCTTCCCTGATCACCTTGAAAAACAGATCTAATAGTGGTAGTGTTGCATCAAAGGGTATGTATGCAGTTTCATAACTCTGTGGTAAAAATTCCAGATTGTTCTCCAAAATGGTTGGATCAGTTCACACTTCCACCAACAGTTTATTAATGTCCTAATTTTTCCACATCCCCTGCGACATTTGTCATTTTCCCCTTCTATCATTTTAGTCAATCTGCTAGGTGTGAGATGATATCTCAAAGCTCTTTTAATTTGCATTTTTCTAATCAATAATGATGTAGAGCACCTTTTCATATGAATATGTATGTATAAATAGATAGCTTTGATTTCTTCCTCAAAAAACCGCGTGTTCATATTCAATGACCATTTTTCGATTGGGGAATGGCTCACATTCTTATATATTTGACAAAATTCTATATATATATTTGGGATATGAGACCTTTACCCAAGAAACTGTCTATAAAAATTTCCCCAAATTTTCTTCTTTCATCTTGGCAAACTGGATTTATTTGTATAAAACCTTTTTAATCTAATGTAATCAAAATTATCCATTTTATATCTTACAATGCTCTCAATCTCTTGTTCATAAATTTTATGCCTATCCATAAGTCTGATAAATAATGTGTGGCATGTTCTTCTAGTTTTCTTATATCTCCCTTTATATCTAGATTATGTATTCATTTTGACCTTATCTTGACAAATTATGTAAGATACTGGTCTATACCTACTTTCTGTCAGACTGCTTTCTAGTTTTCCCAACAATTTTTACCAAACAGAGAATTCTTATCCCAAAATCTTAAATCTTTACATCTGTCAACCACAAGGTTATTCTAATCACTTATTACTATGTATTGTATTCTACTGATTCTACCTGTTCTACTGATCTACCTTTCTATTTCTTAGGTAGTACCAGATAATTTTGATAATTAATGACTTCAAATATAGTTTAACATCTGCTATTGCTGAACCTCTTTCCTTTACATTTTCTATGACTTCCTTTGATATTGTTGACCTTTTCTTCTTCCAAATGATTTCTATTATTATTTTTTTTAGCTCAATAAGATAATTTTGGTAGTTTAATTGAGATGGCACTGAAAAAGTAGATTAGTTTACATAGAATTGTCATTTTTATTATATTGGCTCTGCCCACCCCTGAACAATTAATATTTCTCCAATTATTAAAATCAGATTTTGTTTGTATAAAAATGTTTTATAGTTATGTTCATGTAATTCCTGGGTTTGTCTTGGAAGAAATATTCTCAGGTATTTTATATAGTCTGCAGTTATATTTTTAAGTATTTTATTTTTTCTAATTACATGGAAAGACAATTTTTAACATTCATTTAAAAAATTTTTTTAGTTCCAAATTTTTCTCCCTCCTTTTCTCCCTACTCTTCCCTCCCTAAAAAAGTAAGCAATAGGATATAGGTTATACACGTGCAATCATCTAAAACATAGTCTAATAAAATAACACAGTTATTTTAAATTGAGTATTTCTTACTATCTCTTCTTATAGCATTTTGTTGGTGATATGTAGAAAGGCTGATGATTTATACGGTTTCCTCTACTCTGCTAAAATTATTAATTGTTTCAACTAGTTTTTTAGTGGAATCTCCAGGATTTTCAGAGTATATCACCATATCATATTCAAAGAGATAGTTTTCTTACCTCGTTATTTATTCTCATTCCTTCAAATTCTTCTCTTATTGCTACTGCTAGCATTTCTAATACGATACTGAATTATATTGATGATAATGGACATCTCCATTTCACATCTGATCTTAATGGGAAAGCTTTTAGGTTATCCCTGTTACAAATAATTCTTGCTGGTGGTTTTAGGTAGATGCTTCTTATCATTTTAAAGAAAAATTCATTTATACCTATATTTTCAAGTTTTTTTAATATGAATGAGTATTGTATTTCGGCAAAAACTTTTTCATCATCTATTGAAATAATCATATGATTTTTATCACTTTTGTTATTTGTAACACCAATGGCATTAATAGTTTTCCTCACATTAAACCATTGCTACATCTCCTACTTAGTCATAATGTATAACAACTGCAATCTTGTTGTAATCTCCTAGATAGCATTTTATTTAGAATTTTTGTATCCATATGTATTAGTGAACTTGGTCTACAATTTTCTTTCTCTGTTTTTCTTTTTCTGGTTTAGGTATCAGCACCATATTTGTTTCATAAAGGAGTGTGGTAAAACATAAAGGAGTTTGGGTAGAAAGAAAAAAAAGGAAGAAATCTTAAAAGTGCCCAAATCTCTTAGAACCAAAGGACAAAGCAGAAATAGAAAGAATCCACCAGTTACTTCCTGAAAAAAAAAATCCTAAAATGAAAACTTCTAGAAACATTACAGCCAAAATACTGAATTTCTAGGTCAAAGAAAAAATACTACAAGAAGACAGAAAGAAAAAATTCAAAAACTGAAGAGCCACTATCAGGATCACCCATAATCTAGCAGACACCATTATAAAAGGATCGAAGGCAAAGGATATAGGCTTACGTTACCCAGAAAAACTGAGTATAATGCTGGGGGGGGCGGGGTGGAGAGGAGGGAAGAGTAGACCTTTAATGAAACAGAAGACTTTCAAGCACTCCTGATGAAAAGACCAGAGTTATGGAAAAATTTTGAAATTCAAACACAAGAGAAACATAAAAAGTTAGACATTAATGAGCAGTGATAAAGGATTGAAGAAAGACAAAGTGCTTACATTCAAATGTGGGGAGATATATGTATCCCTTCTGAACCCTACCATTATCTGGGCTCATAAAGTGATTCTAATTAGACAAAGGATGGGAATGGTTCTGTTCTATCCTGATGATCTTAAGAAAAAAATGGAAAGAGAAGAAGAGAAATACAACAGAAAGGGGATGGAGGGAAAGGAAGGTTACGGCATACAAGTAGACATCCTTACATAAACAAGAAGGAAGGGGTGAAGGAGAGCAGCTGACACTTGAATCTCACTCTCATCTGATGGGGGAGGGGGAGGGGTTTATGGGCGGTGCCATGGTTGCTTTGAACGAATATGTATAAGCTTGATGGGGTGATCTCCATATAAGGCCATGGGGTGATCACCATATAAGGCCATAAATGTAAGACTGCGATGTGATTGGCTCGGACTCGCTATATATTTTCTCGTGTGAGAGGGCTCGCTCTCTCTCTCCGCCATATAACTGTTGAAGAATAAACCACCCCGCTTCACTCCTCCGCCTTCTGTCTGGTGTTTTTTCCCCGTGAGGGGCCGGTGACGACCGAAGACCCGGGATGGGTAAGTAAGAGGGCCGTGGGGCTAGTCGTCTAGATCTGTTGTAAGGGTAAACGCCCGCAACACTCATCTGAACAGGTCAAAAGAAAGAACACATGTATATAAATACACACTCATGCATATGTACTCACAGTTGAGTAGAGACACACATTTCACTCAATAGAAGAGAAAGAGAAGAGCAGGGAAGGAGACTTGAGGGTGAACTACAGGAGGTATTAGTCCTAAGCAAAATGAATTCTAAGGATATACAAAAATGTTTATAGTTCTTTTTTGAAGTAGCAAAGAATGAAAATCTGAAGAAGTAACCAAAAATTGAGGAATACATGAACTAGTTATGATATCTAAATGTGATGGAACATTATTGTGCTAAAATCTTATCAGCATAATGACCAACCAGAATTCTAAAAGACTAATGATGAAATATGTTACCCATATCCTGCTAAAGAGGTGAAGGACCCAGAATGCAGTTATCTTAATTATGACTGCCTTTTATACGTTTGTAATGGTTTTGGTTTTCTTGTGTTCTTAAGGGGAGAGAAAGAGTTTTAGGGTAGAAGAGTAAGAAGGTGAATTTTGGCTGATTAAAAAAAACTGAGTGTGTGTATATGCATATGTGAAAAAATCTTTTTTTTAAAACACATGCTTGAACTACAATTTCTCAGGACTCAAGCTGAAACATGATCTCTCAGATTGCGACAGTTTTTTTAGACATGACCAATGCGAAATTTGTTTTGCTTGACCATACATGTTTGTACCAACAATTTGGTTTTTCTTGCTTTCTCAGTAGTGGATGGAGTGAAGGAAGTAGGAGGAAGAAATAGCTAATCATTTTTGAAAATAAAAATTGAATTTTAAAAAAGAATACTAGTACCTCATTAAAAAGTAAGAAAACATCACCATGACATATGGTTATAAAAATGTTAATGTGGTAAACTAATTGTAAAATCTAATAAGCCTAGTTTAAAAAGAAAGATGATAGAAAAGTTGAGACTGATTTCTCTGAAAAGTTCAAATTCTTTAAGTCATTAATAAATCTACAAATGCGTGTAAATCTAAATTTTTCTGAGATATGACTGCCACACAGTATCAAAGCACTATATATTCCTCAGAAATACAGACAATGTAAATGAATTGAGGATTTTTTTTTGTACTTCATAAATTTTACTTGCATGGTTTTGTGGTTTTAATTAAAATTTTACATAATATTTCTGTACCATTAATGCTACTTTTTAAAGCTAGTTTACAACAATTTTAATAACCTTAATATATACGTCAAGGGTAAATAATATTGTGATCTAAATTTGCAGAATATCAAAAAAAGAAGTTTTCAAGCTATTTAACATCATACACCCGATATGGCTACTTTTAACACTACTGCTAAGTATTTAAAGTATATGTTCATTTTCTCTGCCTTAATTTACAATATTCACATTTTAAAATTTTGTGGGTGTAACAGCAAGCAAAGTGAGATTTTATTGCTGGATCAATTTCTAGCTAATCAGAGACTTGTATGTGCACTGAGTTTTAGCCAATCAGAGACTGGTATGTAAGTCCTAGTCAATCAGACATGGGTATTGAGTTCTATCCAATTAGAGACTGCTATGTAAGTTCTAGTCAATCAGATATGGATATTGAATTTTAGCCACTCAGATATGGGTAGGGAGTTTTAGGCAATCAGATGCTGACTAGAACTGTATATAACAAGAGCTGGTGAGAGAGCAGACATTAAGGAAGCCAGTACTGAGATGGTGAGTCAGCATCAAGAAGAAAAAGAGAAGAGACCTCTGAGAGCTAAGAAGATACCTCTGAGAGCAGAGAGGAGACCTCTAAGAGTGAAGAGAAGACCTCTGATGACAGAAACTTGCTGAAAGAGTTTCTGAGTTGTAAAAGCAAACATAGCTGTAGGGCAAAAACATGCCCATGGGAAGGAGACATAGCTTACACCCCTTTTAAGAGGTATTAAAGTGAACTGAGGCAGCAGACGCAGGCCTGGAAGGGGCCTGATCAACTCGGAGGGCAAGTCTTCCCACCAACCACAAGGTCCACTACCAGGCCTATCACCAAAGGGCTGGGACTGGAAAGAGCAAGGTAAGAAGCAAATACAGGGGCCCCTGTACTGGACAGCAAACACTCCTGGGGCTACCACTTCATAGCCCAGAAATCTTTTTTAAAAAGTCCCTTTCAGGACCTCCAAAGACGAGGATGACAGAGTGAACCCCACTTGCTCCAAACCCCCCTCTGACCCTGAAAATATAGTAACTATTGCCCAGGGCAAAACCCTCTACAGCAAAGGCTTGGGATCCTAGAGGGAGGGCGTGGTTAGGACCCTGCCTCAAAATGGGTAGAAAGCAGACTACAAAGACAAAGACTCTGGAGTCCTACTATCCTCAGAGGGAGGAACCAACCTCAGAGGGAGACAATGTGGACTCCACACCCACAGCTGAAACTTCAACAAGGAATGGATCCCAAGCACAGAAGGCTCTCCTAGATGAGATCAAAAGGAACTTTGAAAACAAAATGAGAGAGATAGAAGACAAAATGAATAATTCTCTCAAAATGAAAATAGCAGAATTAGAAAAACATTATAATGAGGAAAACATCTCTCTAAAGAGAGAAGTGTATGATATGGAAAAGGAGCTTCAAAAGTTAACCAAGGAAAATGATTTCCTAAAAACCAGAATTAAACAAATGGAAACAAATAACTCTATGAGGAACCAAGAATTAGCCAAGCAAAACAACAAAAATGAAACATTAGAAAAAGAGGTAAAATACCTCAAAGAAAAAATAACTGACCTGGAAAACAGATCCAGGAGAGATAATCTGAGAATCATAGGCCTACCAGAAAATCATGATGAAAAAATGAGCCTGGATAACATTCTCCAAGAGCTCGTTAAGGAAAACTGCCCTGAGATACTAGAACCTGAGGGAAAAATAGAAATCGAGAGAATCCACTGGACACCTGCTAAGAGATCCCAAACTGAAAAATCCTCGAAAGGTTGTGGCCAAACTCCAGAACTACCAGATAAAAGAGAAAATACTTCAAGTGGCCAAGAAAGAAACAATTCAAATATCAAGGGTCCACAGTGAGGATTGCACAGGATTTGTCAGCCTCTACACTGAAAGATCGGAGGCAGTGGAATACAATTTTCAGGAAGGCAAAAGAGCTCGGATTACAACCAAGGATTACATACCCAGCGAGACTGAGCATATTCTTCCAGGCAAAGAGATGGTCATTCAATGATATAACAGAGTTCCAGACCTTCTTGATAAAAAAGCCAGAACTCAATGGAAAAGTCAACCTCCAATTACGAGATGCAACAGTGACTTAGAAAGGTAAACAAGGAGAACACACACACACACCCTGCTATTTGATAAGAGCAAACTGGTTATAGACAAGTAGAGGGTATGACTATAAAATACACAAAATGATGATTTTTAAAAAATCTTGTTAAGGGCTACAAAGGGACTGGGTGAAGTGGAAAAGGGTAAATTATGCCACTCATAGAGGCATAAAAACTGTATAGCAGAGGAAAAAAAGGGAGGGTGTTGTTGGGAAGCATATGAGCTTTTCCCTAATTGGTGCTGGTACAAGGAGGGAATAACAACCAGTTAAGCATAGGACGCTATAGAGAAGGAACGCAAAAAGAATCATTTTAGAGGGAAAGAGGGGAGGGAGAGGAGCTTCGCATGAGATTTGTTCCTGTCATTCTTGATGCGAAGAAAAAATAGCATACTTCATTAAGTATAACAATATCCTACAGGCAGTAGGAGGGGGAAAGGGTTTCAAAAGGGGGGTGGGAGTGGTTTGTAGGGAGGGAAGTAGGAAGGGGAAAAGGGAATGGGGCTGAAAAGGGAACACTGAGGGAGGCGGTGGTCAAAAGGAAAACTATTAAGGTGGGGAAGGGAGAAGGGAGGCAAAATATGAACATTAACAGGGACAGGAATAGGATGAGGGGAAAGAAACAGATAACAATCATAACTGTAAATGTGAATGGAATGAACTCTCCTATAAAACGGAGACGGATAGCAGAATGGATTAAAAACCATAATCCTACAATATGCTGTTTACAAGAAACACATCTGAAACAGAAGGATACACACAAGGTAAAGGTAAAAGGTTGGAGTAAAATATATCATGCCTCAGCTAAAGTAAAAAAAGCAGGGGTAGCAATCCTTATCTTAGAAAAAGCAAATGCAAAAATTGACCTAATTAAAAGAGATAAGGAAGGAAACTATATCCTGTTAAAAGGCACCATCGAGAATGAAGCAATATCACTACTTAATATATATGCACCAAGTGGTGTAGCATCCAAATTCCTAGAGGTGAAGGTAAAGGAATTAGAGGAAGAAATAGATAGCAAAACTATACTAGTGGGAGACCTTAATCTCCCCTTTTCTGAACTTGATAAATCCAACCTCAAAATAAACAAGAAAGAAGTTAAGGAGGTGAACAGGATTTTAGAGAGGATAGGTATGATAGATCTCTGGAGAAAACTGAATGGGGATAAAAAGGAATATACTTTCTTCTCAGCGGTTCATGGCACATACTCAAAAACTGACCATGTTCTAGGGCATAAAAACCTCACAATTCTATGCAGTAAGGCAGAAATATTAAATGCATCGTTCTCAGATCATGATGCAATAAAAATTATATGCAATAAAGGGCCAGGGAAAGACAGACTAAAAACTAACTGGAAATTAAACAATTTAATCCTAAAGAATGAGTGGGTCAAACAAGAAATTATAGAAACGATCAGTAATTTCATTCAAGAGAATGATAATAATGAGGCAACATATCAAAATCTGTGGGATGCATTAAAGGCAGTTCTTAGGGGAAGTTTTATATCCCTGAGTGCATACGTGATTAAATTAGAGAAAAGGGAGCTCAACAAATTGGGCATGCAATTAAAAAACCTAGAAAAAGAACAAATTCAAAATCCCCAATTAAATACTAAACTAGAAATATTGAAGACTAAAGGAGAGATTAATAAAATCGAAATTAAGAAAACTATTGAACTAATAAATAAAACCAAGAGCTGGTTTTATAAAAAAACCAACAAAATTGATAGACCCTTAGTCAATATGATAAAAAAAGAAATAAAACCAAATTATGAGTATCAAAAATGAAAAGGGTGAATCTACCTCCAATGAAGAGGAAATCAAAACAATAATTAGGAATTATTTTTCCCAATTGTATGCACATAAATTTGACAATCTTAGGGAAATGGATGAATATTTAGAAACATACAAGTTGCCCAGATTAACTGAAGAGGAAGTAAATTACTTAAATAATCCCATCTCAGAAAAAGAAATTGAACAAGCCATCAGTCAGCTCCCTAGGAAAAGATCTCCAGGGCCAGATGGATTCACTAGTGAATTCTATCAAACATTTAAAGAACAATTGATTCCAATACTCTACAAACTATTTGGGAAAATTAGTGAAGGAGTCCTACCAAATTCTTTTTATGACACAAATATGGCACTGATACCTAAATCAGGAAGAGATAAAACAGAGAAAGAAAATTATAGACCAATCTCCCTCATGAATATAGATGCAAAAATTCTAAATAAAATACTAGCAAAAAGAGTACAGCAACTTATCTCAAGAATAAATACACTTTGATCAGGTAGGATTTATTCCAGGAATGCAAGGATGGTTTAATATTAGGAAAACCATCGGTATAATTGAGCATATCAACAATAAAACTAGCAGAAACCACATGATCATCTCAATAAATGCAGAAAAGGCTTTTGACAAAATACAACATCCATTCCTATTAAAAACATTAGAAAGTATAGGAATAAATGGAGCCTTCCTTAAAATAATAGGTAGCATCTATTTAAAGCCATCAGCAAGTATTATATGTAATTGGGAGAAGCTAGAAGCATTTCCCATAAGATCAGGGGTGAAACAAGGGTGTCCACTATCACCCCTCTTATTCAATCTGGTACTAGAAATGTTAGCAGTAGCAATTAGAGAAGAAAAAGAAATCAAAGGAATCAAGTTAGGCAAAGAAGAGACCAAGCTATCACTCTTCGCAGATGATATGATGATATACTTAGAGAATCAAGTAAAAAACTGCTTGAGACAATAAATAAATTTGGCAAAGTTGCAGGATATAAAATAAACCCACATAAATCCTCAGCATTCCTATATATTTCCAATGAAATTCAACAGCAAGAAGTAGAAAGAGAAATCCCATTTAAAGTTACTGTAGACATTATAAAAAATTTGGGAATCTACCTGCCAAAACAAACCCAGGACCTGTATGATCATAACTACAAAACACTTTTCACACAAATAAAGTCAGATCTAACTAATTGGAAAAATATCAATTGCTCATGGCTGGGTCGAGCTAATATAATAAAAATGACAATTTTACCTAAATTAAATTATATATTTAGTGCCATACCAATTAATTTACCAAAAAACTACTTTATAGAGTTGGAAAAAATAGTAACAAAATTCATCTGGAAGAAGAAACGGTCCAGAATATCAAGGGAATTAATGAAAAGAAATGCTAGGGAAGGTGGACTAGCTTTACCAGATTTCAATCTGTACTATAAAGCAGCAGTCATCAAAACTACTTGGTACTGGCTGAGGAATAGAGGAGTGTATCAATGGAATAGATTAGGCACACGAGATTCAGAAGTCAATGACTACAGTAATGTATTGTTTGATAAACCCCCAGACCCTGGTTTTTGGGATAAGAACTCACTATTTGACAAAAACTGCTGGGAAAACTGAAATATAGTATGGCAGAAACTGGACATAGACCATTATCTAACACCATATACCAAAATCAAGTCTAAATGGGTTCATGATCTAGGTATAAAGGTTGATACTGTAAGCAGTCTGCTGAAACAAGGAATAGTTTACCTATCAGACTTGTGGAGAGGGAATGACTTTATGACTAAACAGGAATTAGAGAACATTATAAAATGTAAAATGGATAATTTTAACTATGTGAAATTGAAAAGTTTCTGTACAAACAAAGCCAATATAACCAAGATTAAGAGGAAGGTGGGAAATTGGGAAAGAATCTTTACAACCTATGTCTCTGACAAAGGACTCATCTCTAAAATATACAGAGAATTGAGTCAAATTTATAAGAATACAAGTCATTCCCCAATTGATAAATGGTCAAAGGATATGAACAGGCAGTTTTCAGAGAAAGAAATTAAAGCTATCTATAAGCACATGAAGAAATGCAAATCAAAACAACTCTGAGGTACCACATCTCACCAGTCAGATTGGCTAAGATGACAAAACAGGAAAATGACAAATGCTAGAGAAGATGTGGGCAAACTGGAACACTAATGCATTGTTGGTGGAGTTGTGAACTGATCCAGCCTTTCTGGAGAGCAATCTGGAATTATGCCCAAAGGGCTACAAATACTTTCATACCCTTTGATCCAGCAATACCACTCCTAGGGTTATATCCCAAAGAGGTCATAGAAATGGGAGAAAGACCCATATGTACAAAAATGTTTATAGCAGCTCTTTTTGTTGTGACAAAGAATTGGAAATTAAGGGGGTGCCCATCAATTGGGGAATGGCTGAACAAGTTGTGGTATATGCATGTTATGGAATACTATTGTGCTATAAGAAACGGGGAGCAGGTAGTCTTCATATTTACCTGGAGAGGCTTAAAAGAACTGATGCTGAGTGAGAAGAGTAGAACCAGGAGAAATTTGTACACAATTACAGACACAACATATGTGTGATGACCAACTTTGATAGACTGGACTCTTCTCAGCAATGCAGGGATAGAAGTCAATCCCAAAAGACGCATGATGGAGAGGAAAACGTGCATCCAGAGAAAGAACTAGAAAGAACTAAGTTTATATCCAGGTGGAAGCAAAATACCTGATCTTTTTCGTTCTCTTATTTGGTTTTATGTCCTCTTTACCATTTTTCATTCCAGCTGGAACAATCCGTCCTTATAACCTGACCAATGTATAATGTGAAAGTATTTACAGATCCTATACTTGACTATAAGCCGCCATGCCGCCATGGGGGGGGGGGGGGGGGGGTAGGGGGACAAAATGTGAAATTCAAGGAATTGTGGAATTAAATCCTGTAAACTAAAAGGAAACAAACAAATTAATAAATTTAAAAATTTAAAAAAAATGAAGTGAACTTAGCTGTTAACATAGAGCCTCTGGACTTTGAAGGTGAATTGAGATGGTGGTGTTGGTAGTATGTGTTGTTGCCCTGTTAAGCTTTGCTTTCCTAGAGGCAGAAGCTGCAGGCAGAAACCCCTAGAGGCTGCTGTCAGGCAGGGGCAGAAAGAGTGTGGAGTGGAACAGTCCCCGTGGGCTGAGACCTGGAGCAGGAGTATAGAGCTGCCTATGTGTGCATCCAAGCGAGAGTCAGGAGCAGTCAGTCCACAGAGGAAGGGCCATGGGACTTGGAAGTCAACCTCAAGTCAAGATGAAAAAGGACTTGGACACTTGGTATTGTAATGGTAGTGGGATTTGAAGATCTTCCATGCCCCTTGTACTAGCGATCAAACAGGTACTTAGCACCTTGTTTCAAGTTCATGATTGTATATTATCAAGTATTAAGATGAACTTGCTGATGTAACAGGAAGGGGAGGAACAGGGAGGAGATAATACCATATATAAGGAAAAGCCAAGCTAGAGAGCCAGAACTTTTTCTAAGAATCGAATTGAGAACTTCTGAGAGCTAGCCAGAGCCTCTGAGAACTTCTGAGAGCCAGCCACAAGGTCTGCTGGGAGCTGGAACTGCTGGGAGTGAGCAGCGTGGAGGCTGAGGAGCTACCATGAGTGAGGAAAGGAAGATACTTGCTTGAGGGAGCCTGTTTTGTTTTGAAGGCTTAGGAATGTGGGTGTTTGATACACTGACTATATGTACCAACTTCGTGATTACTGTAATGACTTTGACTTTCTGGTTTGGGGACTTGCTTTCCAGGTATTTGAATAAATGCCTTGTTTCTGTCCTCCACGTAGAGAGCCTGTTATATTTTGTGATTCACGACTACACTAGCATATACATAGTCGCTGTGGACACTGTGAATATGGCGGTGCTGGTACAGATATTAAGGAGGTTGTTTTTACTGTAACCTAGAGGTATATGGTATGGTATTTTCTGCTACCCCTCAAGGATGTGTTGTTTTAGGAAAAACCCTAGCCTGGGACCCCCTTACTTTGGGGATCTAATGCTATGTAGTAGGATGTTCTTACTGTGATATAGGGGTGGGTGGTATGGTATTTCCTGCTACTCCTTAAGTATGTGTTATGCTAGGAAAACCCTAGCCTGGGACCCCCAACTATGTAAACAAGTATTTTGGGGAATGCTACTGAATGCAATGATATATGCTATGCACCACATGACCTACTGAGTGTTATGAGATATGTACATATATACGTGTATATATATATATACATATACATGTATTAGATGGTAAGTTTTGCTTAAGGATGTTCCTATGAACTATGCTTTACTTTACTGAGCAATGTTTAGTTCAGAATAAATAGAGAGTTCATTATACTATGCAATTAGATCCTTAAAGTTGTTCACAGCAACAGTCCTCAGGTGTGCTGCCATGATTAGTGTTTCAGTGGTATAATTATAATATAAATAAAATCATGTTAGCTGACAAAGTAAATATGATTAATTATGTTGTAATACGACCCCTGTTTTCCAGACACAGCTTCCTCCCCCCAAAGAACCTGGTTGGCCTCAGCTCACCTGACCCAACTTTTGAGTCTGGAGGCATAAAAATGACCAGGTATGTGAAGCCAGGACCTCTCAGCTTGGTGAGTCACCATCTCCTAATGACCTGCTGAACAGATAGTCTCAAGAGAGAGACAAGTGGGACTGTGTCCAGAGAAGCCACATACCACTGTAGCCTTGCTAAATATTCGTGCTATGTTGGGAAAGGGAAAATTCCTTTGTTATATGTTCGGGGACTTGGGAATATCTCATTTTGTACCAATCTTGAACATGAACTAAAAGGGTACGGTCTTTAGAGCTGTACCTACAACTAATGTAACCTCGAAGATCCATGATAATGGGTACTTTACAGAGTCATTCATGTCATCTTCCAAAATCATCTAACAACTCTTTAGAATGAAAAATCACTCTGCATTAAAAAAACCAACAATGCAAATATGCTTTTTAAAAGGAAATCTAATCACCATTTCAAAGAAATGCTAGAGGACTGAATAATTATATAGTCACTAACCAAAGATTAACATTTGTAATATTAAAAACATGTTACTAATTTTGCATATAATGTTGTACATTTTTAATTATTACTTTAATACTTCAAGTGATATGCAATCAGCAATCTAATTATTCCCTCTACCAGCATATCCCACATCCTCTAAGCTTTCATGATTCTTATCCATGTTATTCCACATGTCCTCCATAGAAGGTTCAGCAAAATGCTAGAAGACTTCTTTGTTTTGTTTTGTTTTTGCTTTTTGGAGGGGGGAAGGCAGGGCAATTGGGGTTAAGTGACTTGCCCAAGGTCACACAGCTAGTAAGTGTTAAGTGTCTGAGGCAGCATTTGAACTCAGGTTCAGTTCAAAAACTGACTCCAGGGCCAGTGCTCTATTCACTGTGCCACCTAGCCACCCCCTAGAAGACTTATTTTAGATTTTTTTTATATTTCAAAAATAGCTGCACATTTTGGTTGTTCATCTGTCACTTCTTGTTTCCCTAACTATCCTTCTTCCTTTTCCAGTCACATTTCTTCAATGATATCCCTTCTGTCATTTCTTAAGGACAGTTTTTTTTTCCTATACAGATTAAGCCACAAGTTGCCTTTATTCTGTGCATCACTTAATAATTGAAGGGCACTGAACAAAAAAAAAACCTGTATAATTTAACATACATATAAGATTCTTTGTTGAAGAGTCTTTAAGACTATATTTTATCTACCTAGTCAAATGCATTTCTGTTATCAACCAATAGAACAGAAGCTTATAGTCTAAGTACTGTTAAGTCAATGATTGGTTTACATGAAACTATCTGCTCTCTTTTCTTATTTTCATTGATACCATCCATAGAAATGAACAACATTCACTTAAAAACGAAAAGATAGAAATATTGTTTAGGAGTTGTTCTCAGTTGTCTTTTTTGAGTTTTAATATCAGCCTTGATAAATTTCCAATTGTTGAATATCTTCCCTTCTCTAAGATATCTTAGAAAATAATCTTTCAATATTTTCAAAATTATATGACCTCCAACATGTTTTTCTTTAGTGTGGCCTTGGTCTGATCCAGGTACTCTTCCTAATTTTGTTTTCCAGCATGGCAAAAATAAAAATACATTTGTGGTAAACAGACAGGCAGTTCATGTTTATTTTTCGAATTCATTCCCTATTCAGAGCAATGGATTCCAAAGTATCAGTGAATATAATGACATAATGATACATTAACAGACATAAAGGAGTTACATCAAAGACAAAACAAGTAGGCTTCAGAGGTCGGGAGCAAGAAAAGATGAGGAGATTTCAAGAACATAACTGGTATTCACCCTGGGATCCACAATCCTGGGGATAAGACCCAAAGCAGAAGAAAGGATTGGGACAGAATTATACAATTCACCTGTCCAGATAACTGCATGCATGGCAGTGAATGGGAAGAGAATCTGAAAAGTCAAAGAGCCATTTAAGAGAAATCAAAGAAGAAAGAGACAATGGCCTTGGGTAACTAAAAAAAATAAATTCTGCCAACGAGGCAAGTTTGTACATCACAGATTTTTCTTTAGGCCTTTCGCATCTCTAATAAAGGAAAAAAAATACTGTGTTCTAAATTGGGACTATGATCAACTTGGAATATAGACAAAGGTAAAGAATTATTTATCAAGTAAACTTCCAAAGCATACTTTCCACTTATATGTATAGCACATCATTGAATTAAATATAAGATCCACATGTTGATAACAATAAAAACAGATTATGAAAATATTAACAAATTTCTTCTTTGTCAGACTTTTTTTAATCCTCTGATCAGTTTTATCCAATAATGCTTCTTGGGAGGATATGCCTTATGTGAGTCTCACACCACATTTCTACAGACTTTTCATTTCACTGCATTAGCAATTTTAAGATACTGCTCAGATCAGCTCAGGAGAAAGCACTGGCCCTGGAGTCAGGAGAACCTGAGCTCAAATCCAACCTCAAACACTTACTAGGTATATGACCCTGGGCAAGTCATTTAACTCCAATTGCCTAAAAAAAAAAAAGATACTGCTCATAACTGGCCACCATTCTCCTCCATAGTATTTTACAAAGGAGTCTTATTTCTAAACTAGTGTCACTCTTTGTAATAATCCCTCTCTACTTGACAATGAGGTCAAGTGCTCACTAAGTAAGGCAATTTTAGAGATCTCTTAGCCTCCTCTTGGTAAAGTTTTGCAATAACAAAGTAAATACCCATCAATAAAAGAGTGACTAAACAGACTGTGGTACATGAATGTAATGGATTATGACTGTGCTGAAACACAAAGAATATGATAAATATAATAAGCATGGAAAGATTTACATGAACTGATATAAACAGAACCAAAAAATATATACACAAAGACCACAAAAATAGAAATGGAAAGGACAACCATCACAAAATTGAAAGTGAATACTGCAGAATAACAAAGAACAAGAATGATCTTAAAGAATACATAAGAAAGAGAACCATACCCAAGATAGTGACCAGCAGGAGGCTGGTGAAGGAGCCGGAAGAAATATGCAAATGTGAAATGAAAAACTTCTGCAATTCCTAGTTAATGAAACTAATTTATTGTTCCTAATAACCTTCCATGGCAACTGTAAACTTCAGAATCGAAATCAACTTTCCAGCAGCATATCCATTCAAACCACAGAAGATCACATTTAAAACAAAGACTTACCACCCTAACATTAATGAAAAAGGGCAGGTCTGTCTACCAGTAATTACAGCTGAAAACTTAAACACAGCAAATGAAAGTGAAAAAGTCATCCAGTCCTCATCACCATAGCACTGGTGAACAACCTCCATCCTCAGTACCCACTTCAAGCTGACATAACTGAAGAACAGTCTAAGAACCACAAAAAATTCTGTGAGACTGAAGAGTTTACAAAGAAATGTGGGGAAAAGTGATATATGGACTAAATCATTTGTCACTGATTCCAACCAGGGCAAGCAGAGACCCAGAGTAGTGCATTCCCAACACCCCACAACCAAAACTCTTTGGGAAATTGACAGGTGCCGCTTGCTGGTCTTAACTTGTGGCAGTTACTTTCTACAGCTTTCTTAATCTAAAGTGGTCTAAGGTAAACCTGTAAAGAAAGGATTAACAATTTAAGGTGTTTTAGTTCCACTATCTTTGCTTAAAAATTATTGCTTCAATATATTTTATAGAATGGTATATTCTTTTCTTGCCCAAATCAATTCCAAATCTTCAGTTTCTCTTCAGGTTTAAAACAGAGAATCAGTAAGTGGTACACACACACACTCCTTGACTTTCCACATTCTCCTTTGTAGATATTATTTTATTTTAATGTTCATTTTAATCACACCCCATACCCATAGAACAATGCCCTAGAATTCCTTATTCAACCTCTTCCCTTCCATGTCCCCCAAGGCCTGAAAGAAAATGGCCTAACTTCCAGCAATTCTACTGACTTCTCTACCTGTGGCACTAAGCTTTGTGAAATATGGGTTGAGTTTGTAACATGTAAGTAACCCAAATGAGGCCAAACACAAGGGTTACATATGTAACAAAGGAGTCTGACTATTGTACAAAACTGGCTGATGGTGTGGCACATTAAACAGATAAACCCCTGGGAAAAAAAATTAAACAAGACACCACCACATACACACACTCCTTTGCATAGGGGCCAGATTCACCTCTGCAAATATATATGCAACATTGCACATATTTTCAGACTTTTTTAGTATGCTAATCAATTTTGCTGATTTTTTTCCTTTTTTTTTTTTGCTTTAAAAAATATTCTTTGCTATATGGGATAGTTTTCTCTGAGAGGAGAAATAGAGAAGAAGAATAAGGAGAAATTCTTACAATATAAAAACAAAAGATTTACTTTTTTTAAAAAGTTACTAGCCAATGGTCAACAGTTAAGATCATTTCCTTTTTCCATTTACCATTTTTTGGCATCAAAGGCTTATCTGAATAAATCAAGTTTAAGCAGTAGAAATGTACACTGAATCATTGCCTCTGTGGGCTTTCTTTGTAATTGATATTTACATTAACATTTGCTCAGACTAGTCAAAGGTTTACTAATTCTTATATCAGTATCATTCAACAACTACATGTTGAAACACTACTTTACATTACAAATATATTATCCCCATAATGATGTTATTAGAAGAAACATTTTATGTCCAAAAACAAAAACTAAACTCTATTAATCTCTCACTATTTTAATTACCAGTGCCACAATCCAACTCCAAACTCCCTCTTTAATCTTTACATTATTCCCCTTCATACCAATCCACATTCCAACCACACTGCATAAACTCCTAATTGTTATCTATACTTACTCTATGAAAATTTAACCTAACTATTCACACAGGAAAAACCAAGGGCATGAAGAATGCCAAAATGTCCAGCCTTGTGATGCATTTGGATGAAGAGCCTATAGAGCAGGGTCATCTTAGACAGGCACTACAGAGGGGCAATGTACTGGGCATAGAAATAAACAGAAAATAAGGCTGGACTGTATCTGAGAAACTTGTACGTGCTTTTAATGATCCTTAGCTTCTTCCTGCAAAAAAAGAACCCTTTCTAAAAATACATTCTTTCAATGATGTTAGAAAGCTATTCAAGACAATCCTAAAGTACATAAAAATAAAAATTGTAGGTCAATCAAAGGGAAAGAGAGGTACAGTACACACAAATGGATCACAACATATCACCAATGAAGAACTATATAAGAAAATAAGCATAAAAGTTGCTGTGTAAAGAATGTTTGACCAGAAATGGCAAAGGGTTAGTCATGCGGTGAGAATAAGAAGTGGTCGATAGTTAATGTGCTCCTGATAACCACATAATGTTAAGAGATCCAGAGGAAGGACCCCTGTGGAAGGTTTGAACACAAATTTGGACTAGAGATTCAAGTAATTCAGGCTGCAACCTGCACTGCTAGAGGAAGTACTTTTATCACTCAATGAGATTCAAGAAAATCTTATTTAGATTTAGAATTAAGGGACCTTCAATGCAATCCAGTCCAACCTCCTCATTTTACAGATGAGGAACTAGAGGCCCAGAAAGGTTAAACAACTCATCCAAGGTCATAAATGTAAAAAGTATCAGGATTTCAAGATGGATTCAATTCAATAAGCATTTATAAAGTGCCTACTACATGCCAGATACTCAGGATACAAAAGCAAAAATAAAACAGCCTTCAAGGAGTTTATATCCTATTGGTAGGTAACAATATGTACATAGAAAATTAAATACAAAATATAACAAAGTAATTTCAATATGGAGGTCACTAGTAACTGGGAGAAGTAGGATAGGCTTCCAAGCTTTGAAGCAATCTAGGGAATTGATAAGGCTGGTAAGGAGATTACAAATTCATCAACACATTCAAGTAAAAATGACAAACAGGAAGACTACAAAGAAATACATTTAAATTAATAAGTAGCGATATAATGTGAAGAAAGAAAAACCAAAAGAATATGCACACTGAACCTACAACTGCCTTGGGAAACAAAGGCTTAAGCAAAATCTTTATTCATTAATCTTTTATTTGTTTATTCTCACTAGATTCTAACTATAACACATATGTATTTTAAAACTTTCATTTTCCTCATATTCAATTTTTCTTTCAAAAAGTAGGCTACTATTTCTACAAATATTTAAAGGAGAATAACAGATGAACATGATGTAAAATTAAGTGTATTGAAAAATCAAATCCTAGGCTTCGTATTTAATAAATATGCCAGACTCCACATTATCACTTCAAGAAACTATTTCCACAATAAAACAATTAATTCCAAGTATTCTTCCTATCGTCATACTAAACTGTTCTTTGAGTACTCACCAATTATAAAACCTACCTGGGCATTGTGGCTAGTTGTCATTTCCAGTTTTTCTTTTTTTGCTCGATGGAGTTTCTTTCTCAAATCTGTCATGAAATCCAAATCTGATTCATTGCTTCTATGCATTTCTTTTAAGTCAATAGCTGCATTCTTTAACCTGTTAAATTAAATAACAATAGTTTTGTTACATTTGCATAAAATATACATTTAATATAAAATAAGAGCATTTCATCTCATAAAAAGAAGGAAAGTTAACAAGAGAAAGAAAGGTTTTTCCAATGTATGATAGGGAAAATGCTAAGGTCCCTAGAAAACATACAGACTTTAAATGGTAGCACAAAAAATCTCTAGCCTAAGTACTTAGGCTCACTGGATCATAGATTTAAAAGTGGAAGGGGGGTGCAGTTAGGTGGCACAGTGAATAGAGCACCAGCCCTGAAGTCAGGAGGACCTCAGTTCAAATCCAGCCTCAGACACTTGACACATTTACTAGCGGTGTGACCTTGGACCCCTTTGGTCCATGCCTCCTAATACAATCTAACATCCTGAGAAAGAGGCAGTCAAAAAGACAAATGGAGATATAAATATATCCAACTATCTCTTGTATACATTTACAGAGTTTCATTTGAATTAAGTTCATCTTTCAAAATGTCATTACCCCTGTAAAAGTTGTTTACCTTAAGTCACTGAAGTCTCACTATAAATAAATATATTTAAATGTAAAAATAGTAGAGCTTGATGTCGTGGTCAGAAGAGAGTTCAGCACAAATCTGGCTTCCAACAAATCATTAAACCTCAACTTCCTCCTCCTTTGCAAAATAAGGATAATAATTCTTAGAGAATTAGAGAACCTACTTTCATGGAGGGGTTGAAAGGATAAAGGAGAATGAATGGATAAAAATATAAGTTATCACTACCATTAACAGAAAGAATATGAGTCTTAACAGAAGACCTGGATTTAAGTCCCATTACCCGTTAGTGTTTGTATGACTTTGGATAAATCACCTAATTTCTCTGGGCTTCAGTTTATTCACCTATAAAATAGAAAAGTTGAACTAAATGCTCTAAATCAGTGGTGTCAAACTCAAATAGAAAGAGGGGCAACTAAACCATACTTAAGGTTCCCCACAGCCTCACAATGACTTAGAAAACTAAATATAAAAATGATCTATATTCTATTATATTTTTTTTTATTTTGTTAAATATTTCCCAATTACATTTTTATCTGGTTTAAATCCCACTACTTTGCATCTGATACTTGTTTCACCTCCTTGGAATAAGATACCACTCCCAGAATAAGTTCATTACTTCTAAACTCACTACCCTACAATTACTCAAGCTTTGAGCGATGCCACATCCCTCAAATTCCTCTCCCCTCTGATTGAAGAGCTGCAGGGTAAAGTGCCAAACTCTTTCCAGGGCCTTCTTTATAGACAGCAGAAACTAGACTATCTCTACCTGCTCCTCCCCGGCTCTCTCACTCCCCCTTCTCTTCCCCTACCTTTCTGCCTCGGTGTATATCTCACCTTTAGAAAGTATAGTCCTTGAGGAGAGGGACTGTCTTTATTAATTAATTGTATCCCCAGGACTTAGAACAGTGCCTGCTAGATAGTGAGTTTAATGGATTGTAACCATGATCAACTGTAAACAACTCAGCTACACTAATCAATATGATGATCCAAGATGACTACAAAGAACCCATAATGAAGCATATTTTCCCACTTTCTTTGTTTTTCTTGCCTTTTTTTTTTTTGGCAACATGGCTAGTGTGGAAATATGTTTTGCATGACTTTACATGTATAACTAATTTAATGCTTGCCTTCTCAATGGATGGGGGTAGGGTTAGAGGAAGAGAATATGGAACTCAATAATGTTTAAGTGGATGTTAAAAATAAACAAATTTTTTTAAAGTAAATGTTTACTGAATATTGGATTGCTTCCAGCTGTATATTTGACATCTCTACTTTAAAAGGTCTCTTCCAGCTCAAAGACACTATGAAGTAAAAAATCTCCTAATACCTAATAAAGATACAGCTGCTGAAAAAAACAAGGTCCTGATCTGGGGATGGGGGAAGGCATAATTTTCAAATATAGGGCACTGAGGAGGGTGGCCCTCAATGAGGTAATATCAAAGGAGAGGTGGGATAGATAACCAAAGGATAGCATATTGATGGAAGTTAGGTGCTTTCAGAAGTTGGAAGAGCCCTAAAGACAAACTTTATATCCTTAATAATTTTATCTCTTACCTTGATAGACCTTTTTAGGCGGGGAGAAAAGTAGAGGAGACTGGGTCATCTTCCTATCTCACCGAGATTAGAAGTGCAGAAGCCATTCACATTCATCCAGACTGATCAGATGAGATTTTTTTAACAGGAAATTTTATCATAGCCAATCCTATTATAATATTAATGGAAGGAAAAGACTTAAGTGTTACCTTTGGATTTCAGCATTAGTATTACTTGGATAGATGCTCATGATGATGTCGTCTGACTGTTAATAACCAAAATTCTCCTTAACTTTTTATTTATTAAAAATGAAAACCTTCAAAGATGTCTTTCACTTTCAAGATCAAGTAGATACAAAGAAGTCTGTAAGAAATAAACATATTGAAAATAGTATTTATTCCTGAAAGAAATTAATGTAATATAAAAAATGTGGTTCTGAAAGAATTAATTTTAAGATACATAGAGCCTAAATACTCTTGACCTATAACCTTGATTCACAAAGACCATTCTTTTTCATTAACAAGTTGTTATTCACTTCAGACAAGTAACCAAAAAGATCAAGGAATTCTCATATAACTCCTTGTCTATTTTCCACTGCCTTTACCCATGAGATTGAGATGGCTGGAGAAGTGGGTTAAGAGGAGAAATCCAAAAAACTACAACTTTTCCCTTTTTTTCTGGTACCCTTCCTCAATAATGAGTCATCTGAATAATACACAGTCATTCAATTGGAGAACAAAACTACTACTTTATAAGGAAACTTCAAGATATAAATTCTAAACAGGTAGATAATTTACAAGTATACAAATGATCTCTTATCATCCACTGAATGGCCTTTTCTCAATTCTCATTCTACTTGACCTCTCTGCAGCCTTTGACACTGTTGATTACTCTCTCCTCCTTGACACTCTCTTCTCTCTAGGATTCCTGACCCTACTCTCCCAGTTTTCCTCCTACCTATCTGGATTACTACTTCTCTATTTTCCTGGATCTGCCTCTAAATCATACTCTTTACCCATAGGAGTCCCACAAGGTTCTATTCTGGGTCTTCTCTTCTCTTCTTCCACACTACTTCAATTGGTGATCTCATCAGTTCCCATGGATTTAATTACCATGATATGGGCAGCTAGATGGCACAGTGGATAGAGCACAGGGTCTAGAGTCAGGAGGACCCGAATTCAAACCCAGCCTCAGACACTTACTAGCTATGTGACCCTGGGTAAGTCACTTAACCCTGCTGGCCTCGATTTCCTCAACTGTAAAATAAGCTGGAGAAGGAAATAACCACTACAGTACCACTAATAATAAATAATAAAATACAGTACCACTAAATAACCACTACAGCCAAGAAAACCCCAAATGGGAATGTGAAGAAATCGGAAACTACTAAAACAACTGAATAACAAGAAATGCTAATAATTCTCAAATCTACCTATTCTACCCCAAACTGTTGGCTGACATCTAAGCTCACATCTACAACTGCCTTTCAGACATCCTGAACTAGATTGAACTCATTATGTCCAAAACAGAACTCATTATCCTTCTCCCTAAACCCTCCCCAACTCTTATCTTCCCTGTTATCATCAAGGTCAGTCCCTCACGCTCAAAACCGAGGAGTCTTCATGATGGAGTCCTTCCTATCTCTCACCTCCCAAACCCAAGCTATAATCAAGGCCTGTAGATTTCACCTTGTTATATGCCTTCAAGATACCTCACTTCTCTCTTCTGGCCTTGCCATCACTCCAGGGCACGTTCTAATTACCTAATTTCTGAATTATTACAATAGCCTGCGGGTGGGTCTGCCTGCCTCAAGTCTCCCCCCACTCCAATGCATTCTCCATTCAGCCAGTGATTTTCATGAAATGCAGGTCTGATCATGTCACCATCACCTCCTACCCCCACTTAATAAACTCCAGTGGCTTCCTACGGCCTTCCAGGGGAAAAAAAAAAAACAAAACGCAAAATGTTCTGTTTGGCATTCCAAGTCCTTCATAACCTAAGCCCTTTCCTACCTTTTCAATCTTCTTACTCCTTACCCCCAGTAGTACTCTTTTCAATTCAGAACGACCTCCTGGCAATTCCACAAACAAGACACTCCATCTCTCAGTTTCAGGCATTTTCTCTGGCTGTCCCCATACTCTCTCTCCTCCACTCCCAACTACTAACATCTCTAACTTGCCCTAAGTCTCAACTAAAATCCCACCTTCTACAGGAAGCCTTCCCCTAACCCCTTAATTCCAGTGTTTTCTCTGTCAATTGTTTCCTATTTATTCTGTACATAGCTTACTAAGATCCTCCTTCCTGTGGTCCCAATTCTGACCAGAATAGGTAGGCTACAGTGCCTACCTCCTTGCATTTCAAAGGCTATCCACCATTCCTGGAATTCTCTCCTTCTCTACCTCTCAGTTCCTGGCTTCCTTCAGGACCATCTAAAAATCTTATCTTTTGGAAGAAGCCTTTCCCAATTCTCCCCAATGCTATCCCTCTGAGAGTATCTCCAATTTATTCTGCATATATCTTAGCTGTACATAGTTGTTTGCAAGTTTTCTCCTCTATTAGACTATAAACTCCTAAGAGATAAGAGAGATTCATGTGATGCCCACTCCCCTATCAGGTTCCTCTATGTTTTATATAGTCTTTGAGCTCCCCAATTATGAGTCTCTCTTATCTAAACCAAAGGAAGGTTGTCTACTTCAGAGATGTCAAACACTGACCGAAAACACTACTGAGCATGGCTAAACAGGACTAAAATGTTATATATATATATATACATATATATATATATTTAACAAAATAAGTTGATTTTTAAAATAGAAATATGCAAAAGTGTGGTTTTCTAAGGCACTCTGAGGCACACAGGAATCATAATGTATACTTTAGTGGTCCCCATTTCTATGTGAGTTTGATACCATTGATCTACACACAGGGACATATACATGAATGTACCCCACACATGCACACACACAGTTTGGTATAGTAACAAATTAAACTCAATGAGACAAAAAGAAAGGAGGGTTTAAAAGGGAGGTTGAGGTTGCATGCACAATCAAAACAAACTTCAGTCTCAGAGAGGGGGATCATAAAAGGAGGATTAAAAGGAAATAAAGTCTAAGAACCAATTATTGGATTCAAGATGAAGGGAAGTAGAAAAAGACATCAAAGTAGAAATGGATTGCTTCTACAAATCACTACTGTTGATCACATTACAAATGAACAAAGTGGTATGGTGTTCAATAAACCCAGAGATTCTGACTACTAAGGTAAAGGTAAAAAACTGTGGTAAACAACTCAATGACACTCCTGAAGAAAATTAGGTTTCTGATTCTGATCAGGAGAATTCCTGATTTGCAAATCTGTTCCTCATAATGAAAGTAATTAAACTACTATTTGATTGCTGGCACTTTGTCTCTGGCCTGCCCTTTCCTCATTCTCTAACTTAGAGAATGACTCAGTAAAATCCTGTTAACAAGATTAACACTTCACACTAACTGTGCATACTTTTTGACCCAACAATACCACTTCTAGGTCTATATTCCAAAGATATCCAAGGAAAATGAAAAGAAGGTCCTATGTGTACAAAAATATGTATAGCAGCTCTTTTTGTGATACCAAAGAATGGAAATTGAGGAAATGCCCATCAAGTGGGGAATGGCTGAGCAAGTTGTGGTATTTGGTTTTGGTTTGTTTTTTGGGTTTTTTGAGGGCAGTGGCGAGGTAATGTGACTTGCCCAAGGTCACAGTTAGTAAGGGTCAAATGTCTGAGGCTAGATTTTTAACTCAGGTCCTCCTGACTCCAGGGTTAGTCCACTATTCACTGTACCACCTAGCTTGCCCCAGTTGTGGTATAATATTGTGATGGAATACTATTGTTTGATCAGAAATGATGAGCAGCATGCCCCAAGTTTTTCTTAGAAAAACCTAGGAATACTTGTAAGAACTGATGCAAAGTAAAGTAAGAAGAACCAGAAGAACATATTGTAAAACTAGTCAACTGTAAAAGATTTAGCTACTCTGATCAAGGCAATAATCCAAGATAATTCCAAAACATCTATGATGAAAAATGCTATCTACCTTCGGAGAGAAACCTGATGAACAATTAGTGTAGACAAACATTATTTTTTTTAAGTTTCTTCATTTTTCTTGAGTTTTTTGTTTTATTTTCCAACATGGGTAATAAGGAAACATGTTTTGCATTACTTCAACATGTATAATCAGTATCATATCATACTGCTTGCCTTGTCAAGGGGTGGGAGAGGGAGGGAAAGAATTTGGAACTCAAAATTTTTTTTAATTAATGTCAAAATGTTTTACATGGAACTGAGGAAGATTTAAGGAAATAAATAAAAACTTGTACTTTTAAAATATTTATTTTTAGTTTTCAACATTTACTTCCATAAGATTTTGAATTTTAAATTTTCTCCCCCTTTCTTTCCTCCCCCCTCCCAAAGACAGTGTACAATCTGATATAGGTTCTACTTAGCCATTTATATTAAACATATATTTACATTACTCATGATGTGAAAAAGAATTAGAACTAATGGGAGGAACCACGAGAAAGAAGTAATAAAACAACAAAAGGAGAGAAAATAGTCTGCTTCACTCTGCATTCAGACTCCAAAGTTCTTTTTCTGGATGTGGACAGCATTTTCCATCATGAGTCTTTTGGAGCTGTCTTAAATCTTCACATTGCTAAGAAGAGATAAGTTTATCAAAGTTAGTCATCACACAATGTGGCTGTTACTGGGTACAATGTTCTCCTGGTTCTGCACACTTCACTCAACATCAGTTCATATATGTCTTTCCAGGTTTTTCTGAAGGCCACCTGTTCACTATTTCTTATAGTGCAATAGTATTCCATTACATTCATATACCACAACTTGTTCAGCTATTCCCCAAATGATGGGCATCCCCTCAATGTCCAATTCTTTGCCACAACAAAAAGTGGTGCTATAAATACTTTTGAACACATGGGACCTTTTCCCATTTATATGATCTCTTTGGGATACAGAACAAGAAACGATTTTGTTGAGCCAAAGGGTATGCACAGTTTTATAGCCCTTTGGGCATAGTTCCAAATTGCTCTCCAGAATGGTTGGATTCACAATTCCACCAGCAATGCATTAGTGTTCCAACTTTCCCACATATCTTCCAACTTATATCATTTTCCTATTTTGCTATGTTAGCCAATCTGATAGGTGTGATATGGTACCTCACAATTAAAACACATATATTTTTTAAAACCATCTAATTACACAATAAGCTCCAAATATATTCGTGATCTAAATTCTAAATGTAAAAGGTTATATTGTAAATAGAGATTAGAAGAAGATTATTAAAAACTTTTTGCACAAACAAATCAATAGAGCTAACTGCTATAGAAGGAAAATCACAAGGGAAACAACTAAGAAAAAACCCCTTCCCTCATCTAGCTTCAGCCAGCAGAAATGATGGTCCCCAAATGGGTCACAGGACTGAGGGGTCAATTTTCCACTGCTGAATGTAATAGGACTCTCTTGATTCAGAAGCACTCTCCAAGGAAGAATGTCATGTAATGAGTATTGACTCCTGTAGCTCCAAACTAAATCTTTCTACTGGCAGAATTTGTAATAGGAAGCATCTTCGCCAGTGGGGAAAGAACTGATGTACAGCCTTAAGTTCTAGTAATAGGGCACAGAATTAGAAGCATGTAACCTCATTTGACTGTATGCAGAAACAGGGCTTCTGGAGTTTGGATCTTGACCTCTTTTCTGGCTGATACCAAAGGAAATTATCTCTAGGCACTGTTCTTACTCTTCTTTCTCTCTTTCCACTAGAGAAGAGCCTCTTGGATTTGTTCCCTCTCTTCCTTTATCAAGTCTGAGCAAAAGAGGCAACTTGTCATCCACTTCTTCCCCTTTGTCCTCCTTTCCCTAGGACTGATCACAGAATTAGTCCTTCTCTCCACTTCTTTCCTCCTCTCTGCTAGAAATTGGAAAGTTTTCAAAGCACCATACAAATTAGCTCAACTAGGCTTAGTAGAAGTATCAATCCATTATAATCCTCTTTAAAGGAATAATCTGTGTGCCTTGTACTTTAAGGATTATTTTTTAAGTATTCTATCCTATTTTGATGATTTGAGGGTCATTTTTATAGATTTGCACATTTATTACTGTATGAAAAGTTTATGAAATCACCTACTCCACCTACATGATAGTTCAATAGATTCTAGATTGCTATGTTCATTACTGAACTAAGGATTCCCCTATAGTTCATGGGCTCAGAGTCCCATTAAAAGTCTCTTTCTCAAGCAAAATGGTATACTTATTTTGTGGGGTTCTGCTTTCCAGGATCACAATGACAAAGGCCCAAAAAGATCCACAAGTTCTGGCCCCAGAAAGACTTAAGGGTATAGCAAATTTGACAACTGGTAACAGTCTGCTTAACAGGTAGACAAATTCATAAGATCTGTAACTATCAGAAGACTTATACATACAAGGGCAGGCAAGATTCACATAGAATCTCTAATTGTGAAATAGTAAAAGCTGATGAATCTGTCTCTTCAGTCAGCAGAAGAAGATCATTAATTTCACCAAAAGGCAAGGACCTTTTAGTGTCAATTAATTCCTCACTCAGGGACAAGGCCTAGCTCCATGTTTCCAACAGAAAGACTGGTTGGACAAAAACATGTGCTCATAGGTAAAACAAAATAAGTGTGATAGCATTCCATGCTGTTAAAAAGACCAACAGAAAGACAAAAGCACACATTCCCCTTTTTGGGCCAAAAAAAGTGAAGAGCAAGGAAAGAATGATGATGACAATGGTAAAAATGGAGAATGCTTAAAAGGTAAAAATAGCTAGAAATAGTGAAGATACTGGAAACATAATGCAGGGTTCGTTGTAATACTGAGTGGCATAGCCACTACCACCAGCAAGCAATTGTCCCTTTGTAACCATTTTATGGGGCTGCTAGGTGGCACAGTGGATAGCATGCTTGGCCTAGGGTAAGGAGGACCTGAGTTCAAATCCAGTCTCAGATACTTAATAGCTGTGTGACCACTAGGCAAGTCATTCTTTTGGCTTCACGTTTACTTATCTATCAAATGAGCTGCAGAAGAAAATGGCAAACCACTCTAGTATCTCTTCCAAGAAAACCCCAATTGGGGTCACAAAAAATCAGACACAACTGAATGACTAAACAAGAACAACCAGGACAACCATTTATAACTTCTGGATGAACTATAACAAAGAGCTATTTAAAAACTGGAAAACAGTATAGCAAAAACTAGGCAAAACTAATATCCTACACCGTATACAAAATAAAGTCAAAATGGGTACACAATTTAGATATAAAGGATGACACTTTAAGCAAACTGGGAGAGCAAGGAATAGTTTACCTGTCAGATTTATGGAGAATGGAAGAATTTGTGATGAAACAAGATAGAAAACATTGTGAAATGTAAAATGGATCATTTTGATTACAAGAAATTGAAAAGATTTTGTACAAAGTCAATGTAACCAAGATTAGGAGGGAAGCAGAAAACTGGGAAAGAATTTTTACAACTAGTGTCTCTGAAAAAGGCCTCATTTCTAAAATATATAGAGAACTGAGTCAAATTCATAAGAATACAAGTCATTCTCCAATTGACAAATGGTCAAAGGATATGAACAGGCAGTTTTCAGAGGAAGAAATTAAAGCTATTTATAGTCATGAAAAAATGCTCTAAATCACTCTTGATTAGAGAGGTGCAAATCAATACAATTCT
This sequence comes from Petaurus breviceps papuanus, assembly GCF_028583685.1. Taxonomy (NCBI): domain Eukaryota; kingdom Metazoa; phylum Chordata; class Mammalia; order Diprotodontia; family Petauridae; genus Petaurus; species Petaurus breviceps. The sequence goes on from NW_027185799.1 coordinate 14,618,796, forward strand.
GAGGTACCACATAACACCTATCAGATTGGCTAACATAACAAAATAGGAAAATGATAAAAGTTGAAAGATTTGTAGAAAAGTTGGAACTGGTGGAGTTGTAAACTGATCCAATCATTCTGAAGAGCAATTTGGAACTATGCCCAAAGGGCTATAAAACTATGTATACCCTTTGACTCAGAAATACCACTTCTTGGTCTGCATCCCAAAGAGCTCATACAAAGGGAAAAGGACCCACATGTACAAAAATATTTATAGCAGTTTTTTTTGTGATAGCTAAGAACTGGAAATTGAGGGGATGTCCATCAATTGGGGAATGGCTGAACAAGTTGTGTTATGTGAATGTAATAGAATACTACTGCACTATAAGAAATGATGAACAGGAGGCCTTCAGAAAAACCTGGAAAGACGTATATGAACTGATGTTGAGTGAAGTGAGCAGAACCAGGAAAACACTGTACACAGTAACAGCCACAGTGTATAATGACTGACTTTGTTAGACTTAGCTCTTCTCAATAATTCAAGGACCTAAAACAATTCCAATGGACTCATGATGGAAAATGTCATCCACATCCAGAGAAAGAATTATGGAGTCTGAATGCAGAGTGAAGCAGACTATTTTCTTTTTTTGTTTGTTTTATTTTGTTTTTTTTTTCTTTCTCATGGTTCCTCCCACTCATTCTATACAGCATGATTAATGTGAAAATGTTTAATAGGAATGTATATGTAGAGACTATATCAGATTACATGCCATCTAGGGTAGGGAGGAGGGAAGGAAGGGGTAGAAAATTTTAAACTTATGGAAGTAAATGTTGAAAACTAAAAATAAATAAAGCTAAAAAATATACCCACAATTGGTTATCAGTGGTTCTACTTGAACACCTTCCTTTACAGGAAATCAAATTATCTCCTAAGATGGCCTATTCCATTCTGGAATGTCTCCGTTAGAAAGTTTTCTTATACAAACTCAAAATATGTACCTCCACAACTTCTACCCATTGCCCCTAGTTCTATCCTCAGGGGTCAAGAAAAATAAGTCTAGGGCCCTGGAGTCAGGAGGACCTGAGTTCAAATCTGGCCTCAAACACTTAACACACACACAAAACTAGCCATGTGACCTTTGGCAAGTCACTTAACCCCAACTGCCCTGCCTTCCCTTCAAAAAAAAAAAAAGGCAAAAGAAAAATAAGTCTAATCCCTCTCTAACAGGTTCCAAAAAAAAAAAAGGCAAAAGAAAAATAAGTCTAATGCCTCTCTAACAGGTCTACCACCATCAGTAGGACTACCAAAAGTTCTCCTGTGTGTCACTATAAAAATATTGTTAATCACATTTTCACCAGAAACAGAATTAACTTGTGATTGATTATCTAGACCAACTATACATATGCCTCAGAACCATTCCACCTAACTACCTACCATCACCCTGACTGAAAATTGCAAGATCAGATTTAGAACTAGAGGAGACTTTACAGGTTACCACTCCAATCCCCTCATTTGACAGATGAGGAAACTAAGGGCTAGAAAGGATAAGTGACTCACACTTAAGGGTTACAAAAGCAGTATAAAGTTGTAGAACTAATAATGTACCTATTAGAATAGGAAGTAGGGTCCAGGTTTGCAACTATTTATGAGAAGTATATGTCCCTGTTCTCCAACAACAGCCTTAAAAATAGTTTGATGAAATCACATAATGTCAGAGTTGAAAGTAACCTAAGATTGTAGTAGAGTAGAAAGAACCCTGTGTCATTTGGTTTCTGACCTCATCATTCAACTGTCCACGTCAGAGTTACCAGTGACCTCATTAATTGTCAAATCTGACAATCCTATCTCAGTCCTCATTTTTCTCAACCTATCTACTGCATTTACTACTGCTCACCACCCTCTTCTGCAAGATACTCTATCCTCTTTCCAGTCTCTCCTGACACTACTGTCCTATCTCTCCCTTTTTCTTTCAGATGGAATTTCTAGTTTTCCTCTTAAACCTTTCTGACTTTTATTTGCTAGCTCATCATCCATAGCCTACCCCCTCACCTGTGGATATTACCCAAGCTTCTGTCTTAGGCACTCTTTTCTTTCTACCTACTCTAAGTACCCTCTCATCAGATCCCATGTGCACGACTCACAGAGGTACAGTTATGCAGAGAGCTGTGTGCTGGTAAATATTCTACCTGACTCTCTGGAAGAAAAAAATATATGGAACACTACATTACTAACATTTAAGTTTTATCTGCATTACTAACATTTTCTCCATCATTCTTATATCTAGACCATCAACAAAACAATAAATCAAGCCCTGACTTGTATGATTTGCAGATTTCCAAGTTGCAAATGCTTACACTGAAAATTCGAACAATCAGTAGCCATCTGGGTCCAGTATGCCCCTATTTATAGACATAACCTAAATCTAGATTTAAATTTACCTCTATAGACAGACATAGATATAGACAGAAATAGAAATATATAGACACAGACATAGACATAGATATAGACACAGATCTCCAGCCAGTTCTTCCAAAATCTTCAGTCCCATCTTTTAGATATTTCAAACTATATGTCCTGTAGACATCTCAGGCTTCACAAGTCCAAAGCAGAAGTCATTTTTCCTCAAAAACCCACCCTTCTTTATCCCATCCCTTTTGAAGGCACCACCTTTTTTTCAGTCTCTCAGGTTCAAAATCTTGGTGTTATCCTGGATTCCTCACTCATCCCTTATCCACCTAGCCCATCAGTTGCCAAATCTTTCCATTTCTGCCTCCAGGAAAACCCCTTCTTTCTACTCACACAATCATCACTTTAGTTCAGGCCCTAATCACCTCTCACTTATATTAGTGCCTCCTAATTGATCTCCCTGCTTCACTGACATGGGGTGAAGATGAACTAAGTTGATATTTAGCATCAGATACTTAACTAGCTAATTGCAGGACCCTGGGAAAGTCACTTAACCTCTTCGGTCTGCCTCAGCTTCCTCAACTATAAAATGGGGGTAATTGTGGTAGCTACCTTGTAGGGTTATTGTGAGAATCAAATAAGATATTTGTAAAAAGTGCTTAGTATAGCAACCAGCATATAGTAGGCACTATATTTGTGTGTGCATGTGTATACACATAAATACATGTACATATATACATGTATACACACATATATATTCATATATATAAAAGTTTATTTCCTTCCCTTCCCCCTTCCCACTCCAGTACATCTTACATACCTCTGCCATAGTGATTTTTCTCCAGTGCAAATCTGACCATGTCAGTCCCCTTCTTAAACAACTCCAATGGATTCCAGATGCCTCTAGAAGCAAATATAAGTACCTCCATTAAGGCTTTTTATCTCATCTCCAACAGATTGCCCCTCTCATCATCTCCCCATCTTCAATGTCTCCCTGTCTACTGGCTTCAAACATGCATGCGCCGCCCTGACCCTCAGCATCCCTCACCTGACCCGCCGTCGCACTGGTTATCAGTATGCATTATTATTGCCCTGGTTATACTCTGTCCTCTGTGCTTAAACTTCACATTCTCTTCTAAACTATTCAAAAGTCAGCTTCAGGCCTCATTGCTCAAGGGAAACTGCTCTCTCTAAAGTCACAAGAGATCTCTTAATTGTCAAATCCAACGGCCTTTTCTCAAATGTGATCCATCTTGACCTCTCTGCAGCCTTTGACGGTGTTGATCACCCTCTCCTCTCCTGGATACTCTCTTCTTTCTCGGCACCGTTCACTCCTTCTACCTGTCAAACTGCTCATTCTCAGTCTCTTGTCCTGGCTCTTCATTCAGGTCCTGCCCTTAACCCTGTCTCACAGGGCTCCATACTGGACCCTCTTCTCCCTCTCTAATTATCATCTCAATGCTGATGATTCGCAAATTTACCTAACCACTCTTCTGACCACCACACCTCCCCCTCCCCCCCCAAATCCCCAACTGCCTTTCAGACACTTGAAAATGAATGTCTAATAGATATCTGAAAGTCAACACGTCCAAAACTATACTCATTATTTTTCCCCTAAACTCTCCCCCTACTTCCTAACATTCCCATTACAGTAAAGGGCAATAACATCCTCCCAATCCTAGGAGTTAAATGTAATGGAAATGCAAATTTAAAGATCTTCCCTGCCCCTAGGCTAAAAGTTCACCTGGAGCCTGGGGTGGGAGGCTTGTTTTTCAGTAGATACTTCTTGATTGGCCAGTGGGTCCAGAAGGTTGTTACATTCTCTGAGCCAGGAGGCTATATAAGCCCTGATGTGTAGGTTTGTTTTGGGGCTCACTTTGAGAAGTGTTCTGTGATTTGATGAAACTCTGGGCTAGCCGTTGTCCAAAGCCCCCCCGGCTTTGAAACCCAGATGTTGTTTGGTATGGATGTAATTAATGATTGCACAGTTTGGAAAGCTGTGTACTTGATCTGTTTCTGTCTTGATAATTCTGTCTGTATATTCTGAAGTTCGGGGTGCTGACCTTTTTCCCCTGAACGAGGTAAACGATACATATCTCACTGATTAAAGTAAGCTTGTTAACCCATTTTGAGTTGCTTTCCTTTATCAAAGCAGATCCAAGAACCTGTGTTGGCAGCAAACCCTGAGGACGCTTGGGGTGCTTGCTGCTACACCATTACGTTAAAGGGCAATAACATCCTCCCAATCCTAGGAGTTATTCTTGATTCCTCACTTTCTCTCACCTCCCCATATTCAATCTCTTTTCAACATCTCTCCAATATACTCCCTTCTTTCCTCTGACACTGCCACCTTTTCGATGTAGGCCCTCATCACCTCAAGTCTAGACTATTGCAATAGCCTGATAGTGTCCCTTTGCCTCAAGTCTCTCCCCATTCAATCTATCCTCCATTCAGTCATGGAAGTGATTATTCTAAAGCACAAGTCCCTACTTAACCTTCTTCTCTAAACTCAAGTGGTTCCCTATTGCCTCCAGGATATTTGGCATTCAAAGTCCTTCATAACCTATTCTCCCCTCAACTTCTCAGTCTTCCAGAACCTTACTACCTGCTACATACTTTTTGATTCAATAACAGTGGCCTCTTTGTTCTTTCACAAGCAAGACACTAAGTCTCAGCTCCAAGCATTTTCTCTGGCTGCCCCTGCTGCCTAGAATGGTTTCCTTCTTCATCTCTGTTTCCAGGCCTCCTGGCTTCTTTCAAGTTCCAGCTAAAATCCCATCTTCCACTAGAAGCCTTTCCCACCCCCTCTTAATTGTAATGCCTTCCCTCTGTTAGTTATTTTCTGTTTACCCTGTATAGATCTTGTTTGTACTTTTTTGTTTGCTTGTGGTCTCCCCCACTAGGGTGTGAAGTAATTCAAGGCAGAGATCACCCCCAAGTAAACGCTTATTGACTGTGGGACTTTTAAAATCTGGCCCCAAACTATCTTTCCGGCATCATTGTACCTACTGCAGTCTGCCATCTACTCAAACTGGCTGTGTATTACACACACACAACACTCCACCTCCTCACTATGCAGTTCCTCCTCATCTTTATCTCTTAGAATTACTTTTCTCTTTCAAGACACTATTCAGGGGCATCTAGGTGGCGAAGTGCATAGAGCACCTTGGGCAAGTCACTTAACACCAATTGCCCTGCCTTCCCCCTCCAAAAAAAAAAAAAAAAAAAGCAAAAATAAGACACTGTGGAAATACCACAAAGCCTTTCCTGATCCTCCCAAATGATTGGGTTCTGCTTCCCATACAACCTTGTATTCAACTACTTTGTTGCTATTCTGTTTATATTTATTCTTTATACACCTGTTTATATTTTTGTTTTCTTCCAAATTAAAAGGGAGTAAACAGGTCCTTGGGAGTAGGAAATGTTTCATTCTTTGTGTGCTAATCATTAGGGTGTAAATGGCATATAGTAGACAATTAAATACTGCTGATTGACCAGTTTTGGAAGCAGAGACTCTTAATATCTTCAAGCAGCTATTTGCTATCTGTGTGACTTTGAACAAATCAATTCACCTCTCTGAGACTTGATTTTCTCAAATGAAAAAGGGGGGAAGGGGGAAGAGTTTCACTATATGACCTGTAGATCTATGGGGTAAGCCAGACGTTCCCAAACTTATTTGGGCTACCACCAACCCCTTTTTCAAAAAACTTACTAAGCACCCTGCCTGAAAATCTACTTTTTTTAACCCCTTATCAGTTTTTTAAAATGTGCATCATTTCAGAAAATATATATTTTTAAATGATGAGTCTTAAATTTTAAAATTTATTGTAAATTTGTGGGGGGGGTTGCATTGAAATTTTGATGACTCAGGCATCATGTAACCATATAGTATCATATTGTAAACAAGTCATTACACCTACATATTCCTGCATAGGCATGCTGAACTTCCCCACAATGTAGGACAGGCTTCCCTGCCTTGACCTGCTTGTTAAGACCTGATTTCTGACTTGACCACTGATCCATTATATCTTGCATTTTGTGTTTATTTGGAAAATAATGTAATAACTCAAAAGCCCACTTTGGGAACCTCTGGTTCTCAGTTTCTAACTGAGGAACTGGTTTTCTGGCTCAGACACTTGAGTTGTTGACTCAGGAAACTGGTCTCAAGTTTCCAAACTGAGACCTACAGAGGCTAAAAAGACTTGCCCCAAATCACACATGATTAGGATTAGAACCCAGTTTTGATTCCCTCTCCAGGGTCATTACAACACTATAATAACAATAACTCACCCTTATATGGCAATTTAAAGTTTTCATAGCCGTTTCTCCGCCTCTGAGAGAGTTAGGGAGGAAGCACTAGACTGGGAGAGTTGTTTCCCTGGCTTTTATCTGGCATGCCATTCCCACCCAGCTCAGCCAAAAGCTGCCCAGCGTCTCTAAACCTAAACGCTAAGTAACAAGTGAGCAGCAGTCAACTGCAAAGGAACTGAGGTCCCTCCATCAGCCTACAGTCTCATACGTCCAGCCAACAGACTCTGTCGAGAAAAGGAAATGACTGTTAGGTGAGAGAGGAGGGAGAGAGAGAGGGAGGAGAGAGAGAGGGAGGGAAGAAAGGAAGGAAAAGATAAGCAATTTCTGCCCGCAGAAACTGAAGAAGGAAGGAAGGAAGGAAGGAAGGAAGGAAGGAAGGAAGGAAGGAAGGAAGGAAGGAAAGAAGGAAGGAAGGAAGGAAAAGAAAGAGAAAGAAAAGCAATTGCTGCCCACAGAAACTGAACAAATTGTCCTAAGATTTTCTTTATCCCTGTCTCTTATTTTCTCTAAGGAAAACCTAGGACCAATTATCCGAAAAGTTAAAATGATATTTAGAAAACAGAGAGATGGAAAAGGTGAAGAGACCACCCTCCCGGCATACCCCCCCTATCACCCCGCATCAGAAGAGGCTCCTCCCACTCCCCAGCCCCGCCCCTCCTCTGGGCTCCAGGACGCACTCCAGTAGCCCCCTCCCCCAGTCATCCATTCTTCCCCCTCTCCACCCGTTACCTCTGCAGGTGTCAGCCGCCCCCACAGATGGCCTCAGGCTGGAGTCCCGCAGGGCCTAATCTCCAAACTAAACCGAACCACCTAGCCCAGCTGGCCCCCAGCATAGAGGGATGGATGGAGGCCGTAGTACAAACACTCTGCTGGGGGGGATGGGGGGGAGGCGGGGGGGGTGGGGATGGGGGGTGGGGGCTGGGGGCCTCCATCCTGAGGTCAATTGTGGGGGCAGCGGGCACCTGGGGGGGGTAGGGGGGGGGGGGGGGGGGGGGGGGCGTTGGGGGCTGGGGGCTGACGGAATTCGGCGGCTTCTAGGACCGCGGGATCAGAAAGAGAAAAGGGAAGGGGGTCAGGCTAAGGGGCTGGTCCCAAGGGAGGTGAAGTTTACAACGGCCACTTCCGGTCGGTGGGAGAGAGTCTAGGCTCCCTCCCCGTCCTCCTTCAGCCCCGCCTCTCCCCGCCCCTTCCCCACCCTCTCCCTCGCCCTCTCCCCAGCCTCCCCATCTCTAGGATACGGGCTCACGGAATGCGAGGCTCTGATTGGAAGAGCGGGAGGCCGGGCGGGGAAAGCGCGGCCTCTGCCGGAGAGGAAACGAGGCAAGCTGGAGAACCTAGCTTGCGCCTGCGCGCTACGGTCCCAGTGGCCGGACTCCGCGCCTCAATAGACGCTTCTCCCTTTGCTCCCTACTGTTCTTGGGGGGGGGGGGGGGGGGGGAGCCACCTGGCCGCCACTCCAGAGAACGTGCCAAGTACTGAATGGAAGGGAAGAGGGGGTAGCACCCCAAAGTTTAAATCTGGTTTGACAGTGAAAAACTACGCCTCACTTACCTCCTTGATCTCTTAAAATCATTCCTTAAGCTTTAAATTCCATTCCCGTCCCCCACCTGGTGGTCACCAATGAGCACCCAAATCAGTAGCTTCCTATTGACTACTAAATCAGTTCACGTCTCTCCATGATCTAGGGCTCCCTTGCTTTTCCAACCTTATCCAATCTTACAGGTAATCTTACTTACCTTGCCGTCTCAATAGTCAACAAGCATTTATTAAACTTAACCCTCCTGTGTGCCAGGCACTGTGCTAAAGCTGAGGATACAAAGAACGGCAGAAATCTCTAAAGGAGCTTACAGCCTAACGGGGCGACAGGGTACAACGAGTTATGTATAAGATATATTGGAGACAACAAATGGAAGTCACTATCATTAAGGGGAACAGATTTCTCAAGTAAGATGGCAGTTTAGATGGGTTTTGAAAGAAGCCAGGAGGCAGCGATGAGGAGGGAGAGCATGCCAGGTGCTAGGGCGCTTATGATGGACCCCTATAAGGAAAAGACCGTGTCTTTGCGCATGGGTGACAACCAGTAAAAATGCTCTGGAGACGGAGTGCCACCAGATCGGTAGAGTTTGGGGAGTGGGGTATTAAGGTGTAATTAGACTGCAAAGGTAGGAAGGGGCCAGGTAGTAAAGGGCTTCTAATGTCAAACAGGACAGCTATCTTCCCACTTATGCCTTGAGTCTTTAAGCCGCCCCAAGTGCCTACGAAATTGTCCTTCCACCAGCAATGTAGTGAATTCTCACCCACTCTTTAAAAGGCCAAATAGAATACCATCTCCAAAGAACCTCTAAGGTTCCTCCCAGCCCTCGATTTATGATTCCATTCCCCCTTGTCAGTAATACCTTCACCACCTTGGACGTCAAATTGCATTATCATTTTGAACCTTTCTAGTGCATCAAAATAATAGCAATCTTTGTGCCCTGTTCTCTAATGGAGGGCAGTTTTTAATCTAAACTTTGTGTATCACCCTTAGTGTCAAACGGCAATAAGAGCAGTACTTGATAAATGCTTCTTGAATGAAAGGATCGATGCTCTTTCCATCCCTCTCCCCTCCATTCTTACCCATTCATTCCCTTTCCTAATTCACCCCACAACCTATATTTTAAATCTCTATTCTCTCTCTCTCTTGCCTTCCCTTCCCCAGCCTTCTAGTGTGCTTCCCAACCTCAAGCAAAGACAAGACTATGAAGGATTATTTTTCTTTACAAGCTTTAATAGCACCCATAGGAAGTAAGTGATCCAAGTAAAAGGTTCTTCTTGGAATAGAAATATTACCCACATACTGGCCTTCCACAAACATTTTTTAAAACCAGGAAGATATGCAACAGGTCCCCAAACTGCTTAAGTGGTACAGGAAAATGCAAAACCTCTTTTGTTCTTCTGCTGGGGAAAGCTGATAGCAGTAATCTAGAGGAAACAATAAGTGATAGTCAGGAAGTTGGTGGGCAAATTAACCATCTCCACCCCCTAGGTGTTAAATTCAAAGTGTTATTATTATGTTGATTATATCCAACCGGACTCCTAAGCTCAGGTGACTTCCCCACCTGAGGAATGCCCATAGCCCTTAAAGTATTGAATTGCAGATGAAGTGGAATTGACCAAACTTTGCGTTATTTTGGTACCTGAAAGATCTTAAATAATTTGTTCTCAGTATCAAAAAGCAAAACTAAATTTTGAAACCACATTCACCTGTATTACATTTAGGGAAAAAATAGCTTCATGTTGCTTCATGGAAATGAAGATGGGAAAAAAGAATGTGGCTGCTCCCGCGTGTATAGTGTTTTGAGACTAACAATCTATTTCTTAACAACCCTTGGAGGCACATAGTGCCCACTTTACTGGTAAAGAAACTGAAACTCAGAGAAAGTTCAAAGAGCTTGAAAGTGTAAGAACTGGAATCTGAATCAGGGTCTCCTCAATTATGCTAGGCTCCGGAGATAACCACAATGAAACTATCTTTACTGTAAAGGAATTTACATTTTAAGTGGAAGTAGGAGGGGAAGGGGAGAGCAAGACACCAATTATTGAATACATATATACAAAATAAATATAAAGATAAATGCAAGGTAATTTCGGAGAGAGGGACTATTAGCTATTCTGGGGTTCAGGAAAGACTCCATGTAGAAAGTGACATGAACTGCTTCTAGAAGGAAGAGAGGAATTTTATGAAGCAAAAGGGAAAAGGGAGTGCATTCCAGGCAATTCAAATTCCAATTCAAAGTCAGAGATGAAGTACTGTGAGGAATAGAAAGAAGGCCAATTTGGTGCATCATGTGTTCTAGAGGGGGATTAATGTCCAATGAAGATGGCCTGATAGGTCTAGGACCAGGTCTTGAAAGACTTGAAAAGCTAAACAAAGAAGTTTCTATTTTGTTCTAGAGAAAAATTAGTTTAAAAAGGAAGACTCAGAGTATAAAAAAAAGAAACAAATATTTTTCCTGAGTTGTACTATATGTAAGGATAGTGATAAGCAAGAATCTGATTTTTTTTTATTATTTAATCCAAGTTTTTTTTAAGAAATCATTAAGCTAGTCTATTCAAAGACAACTGAATGCAATTATCACTATAAAACAGATTTTTTTTTCAGAAGAGCTTTTGTCATTGTACATACACTGAAATTTTATCTATGCTTTTGAAGTTCCAAATAAAAAGTTTGTATTATTGGAGGCATAGGTTGACTGTTGATAATACTTGTCTTTCAGTTAATTATGAGCCTGGAGGCTTAAAAGCTGTTCTTAGATTGCAGCCTCTCCCAGTTTTCTTTTCAATCACCTGTAAGGTAATTTCAGACAAAAGCATCCAGTGTGGTGCAATCTTAAAGGAGAAGGAAAGAACATGGAAGACTGAGGTATGGTATTTTTTTCCATTCTATATCTGTTTAAGATCTTCTTTCCTATGTGAATTAAAGATAAAACACGAGAAATGTATTCTGGATTTTATAATATAAAGGAAAATTAAAGTAGTTATAGCAAAAATAAAACTTTTAGGGTACCTTATAAAAGGATGATTCTCCTTTGATAGATACCATGGGGGAAAATGTTTGAAAATGGGGAAAAAAGGGCGGCTAGGTGGCGCAGTGAATAGAGCACCAGCCCTGGAGTCAGGAGGACCTGAGTTCAAATCCGGCCTCAGACACTTAACACAAAAACTAGCCGTGTGACCTTGGGCAAGTCACAACCCCAATTGCCCTCCAAAAAGCAAAAAAAAAAAGGGAAAAAAATATTTGAAACAAAATAATGCTAAATATATATTATTTATTAATGTTGTGACTTTCCTTTTGTCTTCCCTGATAGCCTTATTCCCCAACTTTGCCAATTCTTATTTGGAGCATCATCAAATCTGAACAATCAGACCTTGGTGGTCCATAGATAACCCTCTTTCTATAGCTAATTGCCAAATCCAGTTGAGCCATTTCCCCATAGTTTTCATGAGGTTTCTCAAGCTTTGGACAGAGCTGATCTTCCATCCTTGAAATTTCTTACTAGTCTTTGTATCCTCTTTCTGCAGGCCCTTCCTCCTCATATTCACTAAGGTTCTGTTCATACCCTCTTCTCCCTTTTTCTCTATACTATCCTTTATAGACTACATTCACTCCCATATCTTATGACATCAGCAAACGAAATTTCTCCTCTGAGTTCCAAATTTCAATTGCCATGTAGGTTTTTCTATCTGAAAGTCCAAACATGATTTCAAAATCAGCAGTTCTAAAACAAATCCATCACCACCAAACAAAACAGCTGTTCCAGTGGGGAAAGTGGTGGTAATAATACTGGATTTATTTAGATTTTTTTTCCTTTTTGGGAAGGGGAATGCAGGGCAGTTGGGTTTAAGTGGCTTGCCTGAGGTTACACGGCTACTAAGTGTTAAGTGTCTGAGCCTGAATTTGAACTCTGGTCCTCCTGACTCCAGGGCCACCTAGCTGTCCCCGCCCCCCCATTTTAGATTCCTAAGGACCAAAATTCAAATCCCCTCTAGGCTATTTACTACCTATTTGACCTTGAAAAAGACACTTACCTCCTTGGGGCTACTGCTTCCTTTTATGTAAAATAAGGGTAAGAGGTGATTATTTAATAATCTCTAAATTTCCTTCCAACTCCAGAAGCTAGGACCACAATTTTTGCCTTAACTACCCAGTCATTCTCAGTCTGTTCAGAAGCATCTGACTCTTCCCTTTACCTTACTCTCAATCTCTACACCTGGTCAGTAGTCAAATGTCAGAAAGTCCCTTCTTTTCCATCTCCTCCACAATCTGAACTTTTAAAGGAATTTTTATTCAGCTTAAAATCCTTCAGAGCTGAGCTACAAATATCCCTAAAGGTTACCTGGGGAACTCAGAATCACGCATGCTCCCTGCAGTCCAACCTTTGCTATGTTTAAAATAATAATAATAATAAAGTTTAATGAAACCCAACCACATATCAGCAATCTAATAATATAAGCAAGCAACATTTCACACTATAGTTTTCCACCTCTTTAGTGAAAGGAGGAAGATGCATTTTCTTGTCTCTGGCAACAAAATTAGTCATTATAATTACACAGTTTTCAACTTCATTTTATCGTTCTTTCCCATTTATATTGTTATAATCATTCTATATATTATTTTCCTGGATCTGCTTATTCCATTTTGCATTAGTTTACATAAGACAACTGTGATTAAAAAAAAAATTTCTGTTTCAGCTTTATGACTGCCATTTCCTTAAGATGTAAGCAGCTGGAACTTGAAGAATTTAGCCAACATCAAAGTTTAGCACCAGTGATTAATTGGTTAGTGATAAGAAAATAATTGGTTCAGCTTTATTACTTCTATTTACTTAGGATAAGCATGTCAAGTAACTAGCTAGTTCTTGTTTTAATGGTTAGTTTACAGATTCCCTAGGTTTAACCATAGTATTTACTGACTCATGTGTAATTTTACCTGATGTAGATATTCCCCTTCTGTTAAATGTTTTTGATGTGCAAATCTTTACCTTCCTCCTCTGACCTCTATAAAATTTTGTGGTATTCATCCTGCTGGTGTAACTACCTATATAGGGAAGCTGAAAATGGCTGCTCAGGACCCATTGGTTTTGGGGTATCTTGGGTCTATAATGAGAGCATAGGCCAGTTTAATAAATTGGTTTAAACAGTTATTAAATTGTTTCTTCATGTTGATAAGTATGATTGACAGTAGTACCTACCAATGCATCCTTAGACAATTTTTATGTCACTCCCATGTTTATCTGAATTTCTCATTTTCAATAATTTCTTATGGTATGATAACATTCTATTATATTTGTCAACCATTTGTGTAGCCATTCTCTAATCAATGAATCCAAATTTTGTTTTCTGTTTCTTTGCTACCACAAAAAGTGCTGCAATGACTATTCTGGGATGTTTGGGAATTTCTGTCTTTGATGTACACAGGGTAAATGTGTCTAGCAATGGATCCTGAGGCAATATTTTCAAAGGGAACTATAGAACTTAGAGCTAGGATGGATTTTAGAAATCATCTAGTCAAAACTCTTGACTTTACAAAAGAGGAAACAGACCAACAAAGAAGCTCAGAGGTCATACGGGTGATAAGTAACTGAACACAAATTTGAACTCAGGTCTTATGATTCCAGATCCAGGCCTCTTTCCCTCAGACTATAATGCCTCCGGCTTACTAAACTATGCAAATCTCTACTTGTTTGAATACATAGGGGATATTATTTTCTGAAGAATCATAGATTTAGTACTGGTTGAGACCATAAGACTCAAATCTCTCAATTGGTAAAGAGCAATAGGACCAAAAGTGTGTTTTGCCCAAGTTGGGATATGAACCCACACCTTCTGACTCTAAATCCAGTACTCTTAGTGCTACAGAAAACTGAAACCCATAGAAACAATATTGCTGCTACATACTATCCAGTCCTCCTCCAACACAGATATCTCTATGACTATTTTAAATGTCTCATGTATATATACATATTTATGTGAACTATATATGTGCATGATCATATTTTCCTTTCCCATTTGTATATATTCATATGAAATTATAACTGAATCGCTCAATGGTTTATACAGTTCTAATTTTACACACTGTGGAATATTTAAGTGCAATGAAAAGAATGAAATTCTTAATATCAGGATTCCACTTTAAAAACAAACAGCCACTCCCCAATTGATGGGCATCCCTTTAATTCCCAATTTTTTGCCACAACAAAAAGAACTGCTATAAGTATTTTTGTATCTATAGATCCTCTCCCCTTTTCTTTGATCTCTTTAGATGTGGTGTTTGTTGTTGTTGTTTGTCCTTTGGACCAGTGAAGTCAGGAAGGTGATGTTTTGACTTGCAAGTGAATTGGATTTAAGTGAAGCAGGACTGTGCAAAGTCACCAGCCTCACTCTCTCCTCCAGAGCTATCAAGGTCCAGTGGCAATAGATCAGGAGGATGGAGGTGGCCCCTCCTTTTTAAGCTAAGGTCTTTCCCAGATCTCAGTTTGTCTCTGGCGATGTCCATCCAGTGATTAAGGCTAGGTAAGAAATGAGGCAAAAAAATGGCCTCTTTTACTTAATTTAAAAAAAAATTAATCTGGGAGAGGAGGGCCCTCTCGGTTTCTGGTCACAATAGGAACATTTTTTTTTTATTTGCATTCTACTCTGAGCTATCAGAACCCAAACAGTGACCCAGTGAGGCTTGGACTGGGACCTATTGTTGGCCAATCAGTGAGAGCCAAAGTAATTTGGGTTTAAGGCTTAGTTTTTTGTTTCTTTGGGGATTTTTTTTTCTTTTGGGGGGGGAAGGCAGGGCAATTGGGGTTAAGTGACCTGCCCAAGGTCACACAGCTAGTAAGTATTAAGTGTCTGAGGTCACATTTGAACTCAGGTCCTCCTGACTCCTGACTTCTATTCACTGTGACACTTGGCTTCCCCTAAAGGCTTAGATTTTTTTAAATGATAGAATAAATAAGTAGGGAAGAGAAAAAAAAGAAATCTAGTCCATAAAACCAAAGATATTTTGTGAAGTTTCAGTGATCAAAAATCATATCCACAGGTCAGGGTATGATTTCCTATGTGGAGAGAGGAGAGGAGAGAAAGGAAAGAAAGAAGGAAGGAAGGAAGAAGGGAAGGAGCAGCACTGCCCAATTGGAACTGGCAGCTACTACTACTCACAGATTTTTGTTTGTCCTACTACAGATCTAGTAGTAATATTGCTGAGTCAAAAGATATATGCGGTTTTATACTCCTTTGGGCATAGTTCCAAATTGCTCTCCAAAATCGTTGGATCAGTTCACAATTCCACGAATAATGCATTAATGTTTCTAGCCAGTAATAGATTATTTTTATGATTACTGCTTGACAATATAGTTTGAGATCTGGTATGGCTAAGCCACTTTCCTTCACATTTTTTTTTTCACATTAATTCTCTTGATATTCTTGACCTTTTGTTATTCCAGATGAATTTTGTTGTTATTTTTCTAGTTCTATAAAATATTTTTGGTAGTTTGATTGGCACTGAATAAGTAAATTAATTTAGGTAGAGCTGTCATTTTTATTATGTTGGCTCAGCCTACCATGAGCAATTAATATTTTTCCAATTGTTTAGATCTGACTTTATTAGTATGAACAGTGTTTTGTAATTATGTTCATGCACTTTCTGGATTTGTCTTGGCAAGTAGACTCCCAAATATTTTATATTGTCTACAGTTACTTTAAATGAAATTTCTCTATCTCTTGCTGCTGGACTCTGTTGGTAATATACTTAAATGACAATAATTTATGTGGGTTTACTTTATAGCCTGCAACTTTGCTAAAGTTACTAATTATTTCAAGAAGTTTTTTCAGTTGATTCTCTAGGATTGTCCAAGTATACCATCATATGATCTGCAAAAAGTGATATTTTTATTCACTCCTTGCCTATTGTAATTCCTTCAATTTACTTTTCTTCTCCTATTGCTATTGCTAGCATTTTTGCAATATTGAATAGCAGTGGTGATGATGGGCATCCTTGCTTCATCCCTGATCTTACTGGGCAGGCTTCTAACTTATCCCCATTACAGATAGTGTTTGCTGATGGTTTTAGATAAATGCTACTTATTTTAAGGAATTCTCCATGTATTTCAATGTTTTCTAATGTTTTTAAGAGGAATGAGTATTGTATTTTGTCAAAAGCTTTTTCTGCATGTATTGAGATAATCATATATTTGATGGTGTTGTTGATATGGTGAATTATGCTGATAGTTTTCCTAACACTGAACCAGCACTCCCTTCCTAATATAAATCTCATGCAGTCATAGAATATGATCTTTGTGATATATTGCTGTAATCTTCTTGCTGGTAGTTTATTTAAAATTTTTGTATCGATATTCATTAGGAAATTGTTCTATAGTTTTCTTTCTCTGTTTTTGTTCCTCCTGCTTTAGTTATTTCCAATTATATTTTAATCTGATTTGTCCCCCTTAGGAGTGTGGCGGGCTATGTATTTGACATCTTTTTATATATAAGATATGGGGGCGGACAGGTAGCACAGCCAGTAAGAGCACCAGCTCGTGTTGGGACAACTTGGGGATCAAATCTGGTGGCAGATACTTAGCACCACACCCAGAAATAACTGGCCGTGTAACCTTGAGCAAGTTACTTAACCCCGATTGCTTAAAATATATATATATATATATAAGATATTGTCAAGACCTTGTATGAGCAAAAACAAAGTTAGAATGAGTGATGGCAGATGAAGAGCCTGACTTTTGCATTGATAGTCACATAGTTTCTATAAACTAAAGTATTTGTCACACCAAGTTCACTTTCAAATGAATGAGTCTGCATCTCTGCTAATGTTAACCTAAATCAAGCAGGTTGTCTTGTTTCTTTCATTTAAAAGTAGGAAACGATAGATGGACACAACACAAAAAGAATCATGCCATGCACTCACAAGTCACATTCCCTATTGGAATATGAAATCTTAAGATCTTTCCTTACCATGGGCTCAGCCCTTCCCTCTTCACTTGAGCACAGTCAAGCAGAAATGAGGACCAATCTCACTTTGGATGGTTACTGCTTTTTAAATGCACCCCAGTTCTAGTTGCACAACTAATCAATAGACCATCTCTTGGCTAGCAGACCAGAACCAGTTATTGAAAATCTGTGCATGCTTCAAATCAAGAAGCAGGGCATTTCTATTACATCATCATGCCTTTCTGGAAGCAAGCTTGTATCTTCCATGTGAAGAATACATCAATTAAGCACACTGAGCATGTTTACAAACCATCTATTATATGTCTACATATTAATCATATATTTCTAAAAATAAATGAAGCTTCTCAATTTATTCATCTTCATTTCATGTAAGCCATCTTAACCTTCTCTGTATCATGTGTCCTACCAGCCTGGAGGTGACCTTTGGTTCTCAAAGGCTATACTGATAAACCAGAAGCTTTCTAATATGTTGGAAAGGCTTTGAGTATGGTCTGGCAGCACACTATGTCTATTTTTCCTAGTTCCAGCCTAGTTAAGTAGAAAAAGACCCATTCCCAGCAGGCTCCATGCTTGGTGAGAAATCTTTTTCCATAGCAACCCATGAAACAAAGAAAAATGCAAAATTATCCTTAGTCCTCAGCAGCCAACTTAAGCTTTGGCAGAGTCTCTAGAGAGTTCTTCGGATGGCCTGGGTCCAAAAGGTCATCATTTTTTTTAAATTTAAGTCTTTCTTATTTAATTTATTTTCTCAATTACATGTAAAAACATTTTAATGTTGGTTTTTAAAAAATTTGAGTTCTAAATTCTTTCCATCTCTCTCTCCCCTCCCTCCTCCTTGTGAAGGCAAGCAATTTGATATCAATTATACATGTGCAGTCATGCAAAACTTATTTCCATATTAGCCCTGTTGCAAAAGAAAACACAGATAGACAGCTGGCCTTGAACTAAGCCAGAAAGTCCTGTTAGTGTCACATATTGGCTAAGTAATCCTGGGCAAGTCATTAACCTCTCACTGAATGAATGAATGAATGAATGAATGAATGAATGAATGAATGAATGAATGAATGAATGAAAAATAATTTATTAAGCACCTATATCTGCAAAGCATTATTCTCAGTGCTAAGTATACAAACAGAAAATGCTCTCAAGGAGCTCATATTGTAACAGAGGAGAACACAGATACATACAATTTCAGTTGCAAGTGAGGAGAGTGACAACTTTTATGCTTCCGTAGCAATCTCTAGGGGAGCTAAGTCATGGACTGAGAGGCTCACTTCCAATAAAGTATGAATGGAGACTTTTTAGTGGTCTGCAGTGAGTCTGTTACTAGTGTTTCTGGTGCAGGTAAATGATTGCTTTCTGTACTTAAAGTACAAACTGGTATCCCTTCTCCAAGAGAAGTTAAAGGGGTTCTCTCTCCTGGTTATCAGGGACAATGTTTTTCTACCATTAAAACACACACTAAAACTCACACATGCACGTGCGCACACACACTGTTTCTATTGTGAAAATCAAGAAGAAAAAGTATGTGAAGAGGCAGAGATGAATGTACACTTAGGCAGAGGGTAAGAGATCAGAAAAAAATGTCATACAAGGGAGAAAGAAATAAAAAAAGAACCACTGAACACTTGGAGCTAAGAAACTTATTGGAGGTGTTTTACAAAGGGGAAGTATTTAAGAGTAAGTCAGGACTGAAAAAAGTTCTAGTACTCCATTATATTGATCATGTGACCCAGAAGTCTATAAAGAGGACGGAATAGGAAGCAGTAATTGCTTATTTTACTAAGAATGGTAATGTGAACTCACAGGTACTCCCAAGTGAAATATTTCAGAAGGGTCAGAGAAAGAAGAAATTGGTGATAGTTGGAGACTCCTTGCTGGGAGGTAGTGAGGCAGCTACCCATTTATAGATCTGATAAAACAAAGAAAGGTCAGCTATCTTATTGGGTCAAATGTCAATCAATAAGCATTTCCTTTTGATATTTTAATTTATTATCTATTTGTTTTAACACTTTTCTTTTTAAATTTTGATTTCCAGATTATCGCCCTCCTCTCATTTCCCTCCTTTACACTTCGTCCACCACTCAGTAAGAAGGAAAGCAATGTGTTATCAATTATAGATGGAAATCATGCAAAACATATTAGCCATATTGCAAAAAAATAGCAAGAAAAATGAAGTGGGAAAATCATACTTCAATATGCACTCAAAGAGTTCATCAGTTCTGTATCTGGAAGTGGATAGAATTTTTTCATTGTGAGTCTTTTGGAACTGTCTTGCATCACTTCATTGATCAGAATAGCCAAGTCTATCTTTCTTTCTTTTTTTTTATCACCATTTCTATTCACCACCAACAAAGTACAGCAAGAGATAAAAAGAGAAATTCCATTTATTTTATTATTTTTAAAATTAATTTTAATTTATTTTTAGTTTTCAACATTCACTTCCATAAGTTTTAAATTTTCTCCCCCTCCATCCCCAAGACAGCATGCAACATGATATGGCTCTACACATACATTCTTATTAAGCACATTTTCACATTAGTCAAGTTGCACAGAAGAATTATAATGCATGGGAGAGACCATGAGAAAGAAAAAACAAAATCAAATGAAAAAGAAAATAGTCTGTTTTTCTCAGCATTCAGACTCCATAGTTCTTTCTCTGGATGTGAATGGTATTTACCATCATGAGTCCTTTGGAATTGTTTTAGGTTCTTGCATTTCTGAGAAGGGCTAAGTCTATCAAAATCAGTCATCACACACTGTAACTGTTTCTGTGGACAATTTTTTTCCTGGTTCTGTTCACTTCACTCAGCATCATATAAGTCAATATAAGTCTTTCCAGGATTTGTTGAAGTCTGCCTGTTCACCATTTCTTATACACAATAAATAGTATTCCATTACATTCATATTCCACAATTTGTTCAGCCATTCCCCAATTGATTGGTATCCTCTCAATTTCCAGTTCTTGGCCACCACAAAAAGGGCTGTTATAAATATTTTTGTACATGTGGGTTCTTTTTCCATTTTTGTGATCTCTTTGGGATACAGTCCTAGAAGTAGTATTTCTGGGTCAAAGGGTATGCACACTGTTATACCCCTTTGGGCATGGTTCCAAATTGCTCTCCAGAATAGTTGAATCAGCTCACAATAGCCAAGTCTTTCACAATAATCATCATTATAGCATTGTTGTTACCCTGCACAGTGATATCCTGGTTTTTCTCACTTCACTTTGCATCAGTTCATACAGGTCTTGCCATGTTTTTATGAAACCACCCCATTCATCATTTCCCACAGCATAACTGTACTCCATCACAATTATGTGCCACAACTGGTTCAGCCATTCTCCAATTGATAAGCATCCCTTGATTTCCAATTCTTTGCCACCACAAAAAGAGCTGCTATCAATATTTTTATACAAATAGGTCCTTTGCCTTTTTCTTTGATCTCTTTGAGGGTATAGACCTAGTAGTGATATTACTGGGTCAAAGGGTATGCACAGTTTATAGCCCTTTGGGCATAAATCCAAGTTGTTCTCCAGAATTTTTGGACCAGTTCACTACTCCACAAGTAGTTCATTAGCATAGCTATTTTTCCCTCATCCCCTTAAGCATTTGTCATTTCAAATAGGTTTGAGGTGATACCTTAGAATTATTTTCATTCGAATTTCTCTAATCAAGAGTAATTCAGAGAATTTTTTCATGTTACTATAGATAGCTTTGATTTCCTCTTTTGAAAACTTCCTGTTTATATCCTTTGACCATTTATCAACTGGGGAATGGCTCTTATTTTTATGAATTTGACTCTGTTTTGTATTTAGTATATATTGGAGAAATTAGGCTTTTATCAGAGAAATTTGATGTAAAATTTTTTTGATAATACTTCATTGTCTATGGTACCTTTTAACATGATGCAGTTTCCCTGATTATCTCTTTAATTAGAATGATTTTTCCAACAAGAATTTCTTAAGTATTTACCATGTACCAGGCATTTTGCTAGGCGCTATGAGATACAAATAAAAAGAATGAAACAATTCCAGTTCTCAAGGAGTTTATATTCTAATGGGGGACACAAAGGATGATAGAATTAACTACAACTTGTCAAGATGGACAGCTTCTTACCTACTCCTAGTGATTTCTACAAGCACAAATAGTACTGTATTATGAAGTTTGGAGCAAAAAACCAAAAATGTTAGGAATATAGTGGGGTGTTTTCATCACTGCTTCCTATCAAGGCATTATCCTAATGCAAGAGGGTAAATTTGACTTTATTTCTATAAGTGAGATTGGATATATTCAGACCTGTGACTGTAATAAAGCTTTTGAAGTGCATGTTTTATTTTTAAGAAAAACAAAACAAAACTAGATGGGGCAGAGGAGGGATTGTACATTAAACATAAATAGTCAGGTGAGAAAATCCAGAAACCAAGTGAGGAAGCAAAGTAAATACATCCTCAGAGGTCCTTCTTGGTTATATTCCCTCCATTTCTAAGAGTCTGTTATTTCTATATTTTTAGAACCTGAATGCCAGCGCTTGATTTTTGATAGATACTATTTACATATAACAGAAAGGTAAATTTATTCCCATGTTTTTCACTGTTTTTTTTTACAGGAACAATATTTTCTCAAACATTTTTCTGTATTTACTGATATAATGATGTAATATTTATTTTGTATATTACTATGAACTATCATGTTTATAATTTTCCTAATATTGAACCAACTTTGCATTCTTGGTATAAATCCTACCTGATGACTTCCAGCCAAGGTAGCCCCCTGAATGGGAGGTAGACCATATATCTCCCACATATGAACCAAAGTAAAACCCTGAAATTTATACTAGATCAAATAATGATTTAAGAAATCCAATGAAAAATTTTAGTAAGTGATTATTTTTTACTCCAGAACTTCAGAAGAAAGTCATCCAGAAGCCCAAGGGTCAAAAAGTCAGCTGACAGGACAGGGATATGTGTGGTCTGTAAGTCTGTGTCAGGAGGTAGCAAGAGTAGATGGTACTGAACAGTCAAATGAGCACTGGCTCCAAGGTCAGAGGAACTGGTTCAACTCTGACTTTCACTACCTGTATGGTATTGGTCAAGTTATGTAGGTAGCCTCCATGGGCCTTAGTTTCCCCATATGTAAAATGAAGAGGCTGGACAAATGACCTTTGAAGTCCCTTCCAGTTTTAGGTCCATGTCCCTCTTTGCCAGACTTGCAATAATAATCATTCTTAAGCAATAGAAAATAGTGGTCTAGTATTTGATAAACCCAGAAACCCAAATTCCTGGAAAAGGGCTCCTTCATTACCACAAACTAGTAGGAAAATTAGAAAGTGATTGGGCATAAATTAGATTTAGATAAACACATTATACTATAATCCAATAACCCATTCCACTTTTGGGCAGCTGTAATTATTGGGAAGTTTTCCCTGACATTGTGCCTGTTTCCCTCTTTGCACCTTCCCTACATTGCTCTTGGCTCTGCCCTCAGAGGTCAAACAGAATAAGTCTGATCTTTTCTCCATAGGACCTTTCAGATACCTGAAGACAGCTATCCTGTCCTCCAAAGTCTTCCCTTTCTTCAAATTAAAACATACCTAATTCATTGAACCTATCCTCCTATGTCATGAACTCCAAAAAGGTCTCTTACCATCACCGTAGCCCTCCACTTCTAAATATTCACTAACTCTTTCTTTAATAATCCATTCTAGAATTTTCCCAAGAATCAAAGTCAAGATCACTGGTCTATTCTATCCTCCTCACCCCTTTTATTTTTTTTAATTGGGACATTATTTTTCCAATATTGTCATAGCTCTTCCATTTTCCATGATCTTCCAAATGTCATCAACAATGGTTGAGCAATCAGGGTGGCTAGGTGGTGCAGTGAGTAAAGTGCCTGCCCTGGAGTCAGGAGGACCTGAGTTCCTTCAAGCCTCACACACTTAACACCTACACACACAAAAAAAACTAGCCATGTAGTCTTGGGCAAGTTACTTAACCCCAATTGCCCTCCAAAAGGCAAAAAAGAAAGTGATGGTGAACGATGGTTGAGCAATCATATCTATCAATTCTTTTAGCATCTGAGTATGTAGCTTGTCTGGACTTCACTTATACCCTGAGTAGTATTTAGCTAGGTGTTGTCTTTCTATCTCCTTACTAACCTGCCATTTATATTGTAAAAGTCTTTATCCTTTGAAGAGAAAGCAAGAAAAAAATGGATTCTGCATTTGTCAAATATCATTCTCATTCATAGCAAGCACATTTCTTCTTTAATTCTCCTTTTCTCCCAATATAGCTTAAAAAAAAATACCAGCCCTTGTTTTTGGTTGTCCTTGGTTTTTTTTGCTACATCGTCACATCATAAAGCCTTGCTGATTGATTCCATGATTCAGAATCATTCAGTATCACTGGAAGAATATTTGTATTAAAAAGCTGGACCTTTGCAACCTGGAGTAACTTGGAGTCATTGAAAAGTTTATACAATATTCCAAATATGATACAGTCCAGTCTTCTCCCCTTTCTCAATTCTGGGTCTAGACCCACTTCATTTTCCATCTGTAGCACTTTTCATATATAAAATAGAGTAACTCAATTGCTATTCATCCACCCTATGTTGTCATCTGAGCAATATATGTGATCCCTTTGTGTTTTCCTGGGTGGATAGCTAGGTTATTTCTTCCAAGTGACTGATATGAACTGAAGAAGCTTTGTAGTATTCTGGTGCTTGGTGTCTTTAGAATCATATTATCTGATTTTTTTCCCCCTCTCACAACTCCCCACCACTGAACCAAAAAGAAAAAATAAAACTCTTGTAACAAATATGAATAGTCAAACAAAACAAATTACCATATTGACCATGTCCATAAATGTGTTTCATTCTGCCTATTTAGTCCATCAGCTCTCCGTCAGGAGGTGGGTAACATTATTCATTTTTTAAAATACATTTTTATTGAGGTAGTTTGTTGCCATATCACCAAAATTTCTTCCAGTTTACCTATTCTGTCCCGAAAAGCTATACCCTAAAACAAGCAATATTTCTATGGAGGAAAAACAAAGAAAAAAAGAAAGATCAGCAAAATTGATCAATACATCAGGAAAGTCTGGAAATATAAGCAGTGTTCCACACTGGTAAACCTTCTACCTCTTCAGAGGGGTCAGGAGGGATTATCTTCTCACATCTCTTATCTGGGGCCATTGCTTGTTCTTTGTAATATAGCAAAATTTACTTTTGATGGTTTTGAGGTTGTTCTTTTCATGTACTTTGTAGTCATTGTGTATATTATTTTCTTGTCTGCTTAATTTACAATGCATCAGTTTATGTAAATCTTTCCATGCTTCTCTGTATCCATCATTTCATTTCTTACAGAATATTACTATCCTATTACATTCATGTCACATAATTTGTTTAGCTATGCTTCAATTAACAGACATCTACTTTGTTTATTCTTTGGGTTTTTGTCCTCTGAAATCAAATGTTACATTAAACTGAGTCCTTGGGCTTTCTAAATTTCTTGCTTTATGATGATGAAAGGACCATTTGCAGAACCTTAAAATTAAGGCATTTCTTTTGTATTTGAATTCTGTGAGAAACATTCTCTTCAATAGTAGCAAATGTCTTGGAAGAGAGCATTGGACAGAGGAAAGAATGCTGATTTTGGAGTCAGAGATTCATATCTACACTCTGATGCATCTCACTTTCATTATAAGCTTAGGCAAATCACTTGGCCTTCCTAAGCCTCAGTTTCATCTGCAAAATTAGGAGGTTGAACTGGATGCCTTATGAAGTCCAATAGAGCTGAAGATCTATGATTCCACGATCTAATATTTCCCTTGGTGTTACTTATGCCTTGCTTAAGAAAAGAAATTTGAACAAAGGTAACTCTGTTTTTGTATGACTATTGAATGATTTTAATGTAAGCATGACAGAAACTCTAAGGGTACATTTTATATTACTGAAGCAATTAAAAAACTTTACAGATACAGGAAATTTTATGTTCTTTGCATTTCTTGGTCACTTGAAGATGTGTCATTATACAGAATCACCTATGAAAGTCTGCCTGTTTTGCATATTTATTGGTTTGGGGGGGATTTTTTTTGCTTTTTTGGGGAGGAAGGGCAGAGCAATTGGGGTTAAGTGATTTGCCCAAGGTCACATGGCTAGTAAATGTTAAGTGTCTGATGCTGCATTTGAACTCAGATCCTCCTGACTCCAGGGCCAATGCTCTACTCATTGTGCTACCTAGCTGCCCCTGCATAATTGTTACAAAGATTTATTTTTTCCCCTCCAGTAGGGAAGTGATATGTGTTTGGAGGGGATTTGGGGGATGGGTAACAAAAACTAAGAAAGAAAAGTGGGTCATTGACGCATCTTTTTGAAAAATTTCAAGAAAATAGAAGGAAGGCCAGCAAGAACCGATAAGAAGGACACCTTCAAAATTTACAGGTTGAACTTATGTACTTTTAAAGAAAAGCAGGCTATACATAAAAGATATTTGCAGTATCATGGGCAATTAATTCTATGTAAATGGAAATGCCCATTTTATTTGTAGTTTGTTAAATTCAGAATGAAATATAAATTTAAAGAGAAACTTTTTGTCTGATGTTCACTCATAGGAAAAGGAATTTTTGATTTTGTCTTTGTGTATCCAGTACCCACACATGGGAACTTAATTCACATACATAGGCAATTTCCACACAGTTCACACACAAAGGCACTTAACAAATGCTTGTGTCCTCCTTTCAACTTCATAATAAATGCTCTTAGGATGATCTAGATTCAATGGCTTTCATGCCAAAATCTTTGCAGACTTATTTTCCCAATTGATTTTCAATGTTTTGCAAGGCAGAGACCTCCTGTGATCTTGTAGTCCCTTGTCACTCATACTCCCAGCTAGCATTGCTCTTGGCTACAGGGGCTCTTGCTTTGGCAGAGGGAGAAAGTGTTGGTTGAGTGATGCTACTTTAATTTTTCATTTTATAAAGTGTTTTACATTACTTTTCTATGATATAATAATAAATATAATCGATATCATTATTTTTTCCACTTTTCTTTTTTTGTCATTTCCTGTTTAAACAGATTTGTTCAGAACTGCTTTTAATTACATCCAGTATCTTCTTATATTCATCTTTTTTCCTAAGGACAGCATTAACTTAACCTTTCACCATTTGAGAATATGACTGCACAAATACAGCTAATTTAGAAGTGATTACTGTGGCAATAATAAGGGCTTCCCCAATTTCAGTCACTATGCCAGTAACTGGGAATACACAGAAAGTAAACAAGGAGGTCTTTGTCTTCAAGAGGCATATATTTTAGTGGGGGAAGACAAGATGTAAATAATTAGGTACATATAGATATACATAACAGAGTAAATGTAAGCTAAGGTGGAGAAAGCTCTAGAGTCAGGAAGATTTGAGTTGAAATCCAGCCTCAGGGGCTAACTAGCTGTGTGACCATGGGCAAATCATTTAAACTTTATTTCAATTTCCTCATCTGTGAAATGAGAGTAATAATAGCATCTGCTTTCCAGATTATTGTGAGATCAAATGACATAAAAATTGTAAACTGCTTAGCAGAGTACCTGGCACATTAGTAAGCACTATATAAGAGTTAGGGTGGTGGGGAGGGCTGGGAGGTGGGCTTGAGGCAGCTAGGTGGCACAGTGAATAGAGCATGGGCCCTGGAGTCAGGAGGACCTGAGTTCAAATGCAGCCTCAGACACTTAACACTTACTAGCCCTGTGACCTTGGGCAAGTCACTTAACCCCAACTGCCCTGCCTTCCCTCCCCCAAAAAGCAAACAACAACAAAAACGAAGATGGGCTTTGAGCTAAGTGGGGAAAGAAGTCAGGGAAACCAAAGGGCACAGGTGTTTGGGGGAAGAGCATTCTGAGAATGGGTGACAGCCAATGCAAAGATGAGAGCTAAAGTGTATGTGAGAAACAAAGTGCTAACTATATCATACATGGAGGGGAATAAAGTGTTAGAAGCTAGAAAGGTCAGGTGTGAAAGGCTTTAAAAGTCAAATGGAGGTATTTATAGTGAATCCTGGAGGTAATAATAGAGGTCATTGAGCAGGGCAGTGACATGGTCAGACCTATGCTTTAGAAAAAATAGCCTTAGCAGCTTAGGGGAGGCTATCTTACAGTGGGAAGAGCTATATGAAGGAACCAATTAAACAGCTATTTCAATCAAATATTGAAAGAGGATGAGGGCCTGAACTAGCATTGTGCTGAATGAGTGGAGAAAAAGTGATTTCTATGAGAGATGTTGTTATTTACAGGTTGTCTCCCCCGTTAAGAGTTGGTAACAGATTGGCGATGTGGGATGAGTGAGAGTAGGGAGTCCAGGATGACACTCTTGGGGTAAACTTGGGTGACTGGGAGGATGGGGGGAGGTGCCCTCTACAATAAGAGGGAAATTTGCAAAGAGAAGTTTGGGGGGAAAGAGAATGTGTTGTTTGGGACGTGTTGAATTTGAGATGCCTATGGGGCAGTTGAAGATATGTGGCAATAGCTCTGGAGACAGTCTAGGGCTAGATATGTATCAGAGATGATAAGTGAACTCATGGGAACTAATGAAATTACCAAGTAAGAAGGGATAAACAGAGAAGAGAATAATTCTCAGGACATAGTCTAGGGAGAAACTTGTAGTTAGTGGGCATGGATTAAGAAACAGCAAAGGGGACTAAGGAATAGCAGGACATTTAGTAAGAGAACAGGAGATGCTGGCAGGCAAGCAACAATCTGTCCCTAGGCACTTAACCTGTGTCAAACACTATTCCCAGTGCTGGAGATATAAATGGAAGCAAAGGGAGAGACTGTCCCTGCCCTCAAGGAACCTACTTTCTAATGGGAGAAGACAGCACATAAAAAGGAGGTGAAAGGGGAGGTATCTGCTTGGGGGAATGATGTAGCAGTCTGGAGAGTAAGAAGAAAAGTTTGGAGGGGAATGAATCCTGGCTGGCTTGGGTTCATACCCAAAATGGAGGCTCCAGAAGGAACTCACCAATGAGAGAAAGTACACATATGGCAGAAGTTCCTGGATGAGAAGGCCACAGGCACTCCCCAGGGTGGGAAGGCAACTGTGGAAGCAATACTGCAGATTTATAAGTGTAGCTGGGAAAGGAAACTAGAGGAGGAAGGAATCAACAGGATCACAGCCTGCAGAGGACTCAAGAAGGTCACAATTGAAAAAAGGACCTTTGGATTTCACAATTAAAAGATCATTGGTAACTTTGGAGAGGGCAGTTTCAATTTAATGATGATATCTAAAACCAGGCCATAGTGAATGAGAGGAGTAGAGAAAGCATA
Organism: Petaurus breviceps papuanus; assembly: GCF_028583685.1. Classification (NCBI taxonomy): domain Eukaryota; kingdom Metazoa; phylum Chordata; class Mammalia; order Diprotodontia; family Petauridae; genus Petaurus; species Petaurus breviceps. Next base: position 14,647,290 of record NW_027185799.1, read on the forward strand.
GGCACTGTCAGTGAACTAGCCTTTATTTAGCACCTACTATTTACCAGACACATGTTGAAGCATCAGGAATACAAAGAAAAGCTAAAGACAGTCTCTCTGCTCAAGGAGCTCATTGTACAGTTAGGGGAGACAGCATGGAAACAACTATGGACAAACAAGATATATACAGGATAAGTGGGAGATAATCACCAGATGAAAGGCACCAGCATTCAGGGGGACTTGAACCATGAAAGGAAGTAGAAATAGGATAATAGTTAGTGGGGATGGTAGGACCAAGTGAGTGTTTTTGTTGCTGTCTTTTTAGGACAGGGAGCTGTGAGCCTGTTTTAGGCAATAGGGTTAGAACCTGTAGATTTGGAGAGACTTTTAGATAGAAGGAAAAGGGAGAGTTAGAAGGAGGGTCATTTGCTGAAATAACAGAAGGGATGGCACTAAGTCTACACCTCGAGAGTTTGACCTTGGCTAGAAGAAAAGTCATCTCTTCTGAAACTGGAGTGAAGGAGGACATAGTGAGGAAAGATAACTGAATGATGTAACCTAAGGAGGAAGGACCTCATTAAATGGTTTCAGTTTTTTTTTTTTTTTAGTGAAATATGAAAGGTCTTTAGCTGAGACAATGGGGTTAGGGAATGCTGTGGAAGGCTTGAAGAGAGACAATGTTTGGAATAGCTTCTGAGAATACTTCAATAGCAAAATGATCAGGAAGGAATAGAATACTGACCTCACTGTAATGAGGGTTCCCACTACAGAAACTGTATCAGTAAATTTCCTTCAGCTCTGTTTAACAGCATGTAAATAAGACTGGAGGTGGATAATGGAAGAAACCTAAGTTTGAAGTTTGGTAAGATGTAGACCAAAGGAGTTCTGGGTTATAGGATAGCATAGAATTGGAATGATTCACCAAAGGGATCATGAAGAGAAGAGAGGATACTTTAGCCAGTACAGGGTTGATAACTTGAGAAAGAACTGAAGGTTAGAGGAAAAAGACCTCACAGTGAAGAGAGAGGACAGGGTTAGGGGGTTGCATTGCATAGGAAACAATGGAATAATAAAAGATTATCCATTAGAGAAATTTTGGAGTCCTTTTATGATGCTGAATGCTCACCGTCTCTACTACCTTCCAACTCTTTTTTTTTTTTTTACTTTTCGTAGGGCAGTTGAGTGTGACTTGCCAAAGTCACATGGCTATGGTAGTAAGTATGTCAAGTGTCTGAGGCTAGATTTGAACTCAGGTCCTCCTGACTCCAGGGCTGGTGCTCTATTCACTGCTCCACCTATAGCCATCCCTCTTCCAACTCTCTTCTTAAAGTATTCATGACTTTGACATGTGCTTAATAAACCATTATAGTCCTTCTTTGGGAACTATATTTTTACAGTGTTTAATTGTTCTCTATACCCTCTTTATAAATTAAGTTCCCAAGTATCAAGGTATATTTTAACTTAATCTGGAAGTTTTTTCATGTACTTTATGGAATTAATTTACTTTTTCTTCTTTTATAAGTTATTTGCAAATAGGCTGCAATTGCCTTTGTCTGTTTACTTAGGCTGAGTGAGATACAGTAAGGCAAGATGACCAAGTATTTCACGAAATGTTTCTTCTTGCCTTTGGATGCATGACACTGTGATGGAGATAATTAGGAGAGCTCCTCTGATCTGTTGGATCTTTGTCCACTTTTGGTGAGATAGTGGCTTAGTACGAAAAGACTTGCCAATTTGGGGGATGATGAAGCTAACAAGGTAGTTCCCACCATAACAATGGCAGACAGTATCTATATCAGTGTCAAAGGTGCCCATCTTCCCTGTCTCTGGAGCATGTGGCATGTAAGTATCTTATCTGGGACTTTGTATGAGGATGGGGAGGAGGGGGTGGGGCTTTTCCACCCCTAGCACTTACTTTGACTTCAAGAAACCTGCCTAGGTGAGCTGGACTTCTACCTCCCTCTTCTGCTTTGTGTTTCTTTCCTTGAGCATAGCTAATGGAACAAAAATCCCAAGATGGCCAATTCTGCTTTAGAGGCAACCTTGGAGTTCAAGAGATCAAGTGGCAGTTCATCAAACTATTGATACTAAATGAGGTTTAGCATAGGGTGACTATGGTGACCAAATGGGACTTTTTTTTTTGGTCACTAAAAGTGACAAGGGCACTTTTTATGGAGAAAAGAATACAAAAGGAAGAGTAAGCCTCTCTTTTACTGATCCTAGAATATCACAAGTTATTTTTAATGGGATCTGTGACTATGTAGAAGAGATTAGATTTAACAGTCTACATAATAAAAACCAAGCACATGAATGCCTATGACTGTGACATGCAGTTGGAAAGGCAATAGTTTAGCTCAGATTAACTAGAGGAAGGGAATAAAGTTGCATTGCATTTGGGAAATTATGCCATGTTTTCAACAGTCCCAATGTTTTCAACTGTTCCTTGACACAAAAACCTATCTTTTAAAAAACAAATATTCTCCTGGCAATGCTATGGTTTTGAATGCTAGACTACTAAAATCCCTGAAAAACCAAAATTGTAAGTAATCCGAAAAGGACAATGTAGAAGAAACACATGGTATTTTTTTTTTAACTTGTAGTTTATATCCAACATTGATCCGTGGTCCAGAAATAATGTTAAGAGATATTATGCAGGAGATAGTTTGAAAAGGAGAGTTGGGTGGCTAGGTGGCGCAGTGAATAGAGCTCTGGCCCTGGAGTCAGGAGGACCTGAGTTCAAATATGACTTCTGACACTTGATATACTTACTAGCCATGTGACTTTGGGCAAGTCACAACCCCAACTGCCCTCCAAGATGCAAAAAAAAAAAAAAAAAAGAAAAGGAGATGGGACAGCTCTACAGCAGAAGTGAAGAATAACAGATGGACATCCTGAGGTGCCACTAGTGCCCACAAAATGTAAAGTGTTCCAGAAGAATTTGGAGCCCTAGGACTAGAAGATTTCTAGGTCTCTTTCAGTTCTAAATCTAGTGAAGCACAGTTCTGTTCCATTAGAACCAAGGATTAAGATTCAACATACTCCAGGAAGCATTTACTGTATGCAAAATACTGTGCTTCAGGCAACAGAATCCACTGGGAGGCTATCAAAAAGTTTATAATATTAAAAAGGTGAGTAACAAGTACACAAATAACTAGGATGCAAAGGAAGATAAATTGGAGGAAGTGGGCTAGATAAACTGCCAGGAAACTTTTGAGGAGAGATCCCTTTCAGTTGGTGATTAATTGCTTCCTAAGGGTAGGCATTTATTTCCAACATCTTAAATTTTATTTTAATTAAAATTTTTTCCCAACTGCATGTAAAAATAATTTTTGACATGTTTTTTAAGTCTTTGAGTTCTAAATTCTCTCCTTCCCCAAGTAAACAATTTGATATAGGTTATACATGTGTAATCAGGCAAAACATATTTCTATAATATGTCATGCTTGTGAAAGAAAACAAAGACCAAAACACAAACACGTGAAACAGCATGCTTTGAACTGCATTCAGACTATATCAGCCCTTTTTCTGGAGATGGCATTTTTCATCATTAGTCCTTTGGAAATATCTTGCATCATGGTACTTCTGAGAATAGCTGTCATTCACAGTTGATCATACAATATTGCTGTTACTGTGTACAATGTTCTCCTGGCTCTGCTTACTTACATGTAAGCCTTATCATTTTTTATAGCACAATAGTATTTCATTACAATTATACATGCAATTTGTTCAGCCATTCCCTGATCGATGGGGGTCCCCTCAATTTCTAATTCTTTACCACCACAAATAACTGCAATAAATATTTTTTGTACAAATAGATTCTTTTCCCTTTTTTAAAAATCTGTTTGAGATTAAGACCTATTACTGGTATTGCTGGGTCAAAGGGTATATATGCACAGTTATAGCCCTTTGGGCATAGTTCCAAATTGCTCTCTAGTATGGCTGGATCAGTACATGACTCCAAAAGTGCATGTGTCCCAATTTTCCCACATCCCCTCCAACATTTATAATTTTTTTTGGTCACATTAGCCCATCTGATAGGTGTGAGGTGGTACCTCAGAGTTGTTTTCATCTACATTTCTCTAATCAATAGTGACTTAGAACATTTTTTATGACTATAGATAGCTTTGATTTCATCTGAAAAATTAAAAAGTACTTGTTCATATCTTTTAACCATTTAGCAACTGAGGAATGACTCCTGTTCTTAAAAAGTTGACTCAGTTCTCTTTATATTTGAGAAATTCCCCTCCCCCCCAGTTTTCTGCTTTCCTTCTAATCCTGGTTGCATTGGTTTTGTTTATGCTAAGCCTTTTTAATTTAATGCAATCAAAATCATCCATTTTACATTCCATAATGGTTTATCTCGTTTGGTCATAAATTCTTCCCTTATCCATAGATCTGACAGGTACAACATTTCTTTTTAAAAGTAAATAAAGGAATTTGCTAAATAATTATAAAATGCTCAAAATGTCTTTTTAAAAACTGGGCAAATAACACTTCTGAAGTGTAGTAAGGCACATTGCACTTTTTTTTTAGCCATTTCATTAGCAAAGCCAATCTTGGAGTGAACATTTATTTGGAAGTACACCCCCCCCCACCGCCCCAACCCTGATCTAGCTAAATTCTCTAGTCTGTCATCTGCCTATTTTGCACTAGCTCAAGGAAGATCTCTCCTCTCAACACAGCTCAGCGCTGGCAGGCGGTGCAGAAGAGTCCAGCTGGGCAGCGGCGGGGCTGCTTCCACCTCCCTGGGCGAAGATAACCAGGCTCCATTCACAGCGCTCGGCCCGACTCGCTACCCCGCCTCCTCCCGGTCTCCTCCCGGACCTGAGAAGCATCTCCAGGGCGGATGCTGCTAATCCAAGAGCAGCTGCAAGGCCTCCAGCCCGCCCAGAAGAAGCTCGCGAGCACGCGCGGCCAAAGCCCGCCAGATTCTCCCTCCCCAAAATACACAGCCCGCGAGGCCAGAGGCCCGGATGCCCGCCCCTAAACCCCAGCAACAACAATCGCAGATTCCCTCCCCGCCTTTTAGATACAGTACACACCTACACACGCACGCGCGCTCACAAACACACACTCACTTTCGCACGTAGAAAGCCTGCAGCTGCGGGGAGGAGGTGGAGGACTGAGCCATTTTGAAAGCATCTGGAGGGGGAGACGTTCTTGCAGTCTTTGTCCTCTCCTTCCTCGGCTAGCACAGCCGGAAAAGACTGATCTCAAAAACCGCGCACTGTCATCGGGAGCCCACCTGAGCTTCTGTCTCTGAGGCACCAGGCCGCCCTATCCGCCATCCCCTTCGTCTCCTCCTTGTTCTATCCCCCCTTCTTTCCTCGAGCAGTTGGTCTGGCCTGGGTGCTCGCAGGCGCGGAGCGAGAAGCGCGCGGGAGTCGCGGCGGCAGTTGCGTCTCGGGGGCTGAGGGAGGAGGCGCGGGCTGCGGCATCTGGTGGCGCAGCTTCCCCCGCGTGGGCGCCAGCGTCGAGGAGGCGGTAACCGCAGCGGCAGCGCGAGGCCCGGGCAGGTAAGCTGAGGCTGCGGAGTTGGTCCACCCGCCTGCCGCGGCCTGGCTCGCGGATGCAGGGAGTTTGGGGGAGCGGGTCGGCCTTAGGCTAGGCGGTCAGCGGCGGCCTGGAGAGGGGGGGCCGGCAGGCTTCGGGGTGAGTCGGAGGCAGCTTCTTGGTCTCTCCTGGCTTTGACTCTTTCCCGCCGTGCCGCTCCCAGGGCCTGGCACGAACCCCCCTCTACCTAAGAGCGACTCTGGGGAGGCGAGGCAGGAGCTGGAGGCGGCTCCTCGGGGCTGGGCAGCATCTGCGGGCCTCGCAGCGTCTGCTGGGGCCGGGGAGGCCGCCGCGCACTTCCCGGGAAGGGGAGGGGTGGTGCCGGCTGCCCCCCGCGGCGCCCGGGACTCGGTAACTGCTCTCCTTCCGTCCCCTCGCAGGCGCATCCGGAGACTGCAGGCTGTACTCGAAGCGCACACTGACGCTCCCTCCGCCCCCTTGCAGCGCCTCGTCACAGCAGCTTGTCCCTGGGGTCGGGACCCCCAGCCCCGCGTCCCCGAGATGACTCGCGATTTCAAACCGGGAGACCTGATCTTCGCCAAGATGAAAGGTTACCCCCATTGGCCAGCCCGAGTAAGTGACTGCCGGGACCCGCGTAGCGGACCTGCCTCCCTGGCTGGGCCCGCCGGCCTCACGCCCATCACTCGCATCCTCTCTATTCGTTGTATTTTTATCCGCGAATTTCTTGTCGAGCAAGCTTCTACCGAATGTGTAGAATAACTAGGAGCCTGTTTTTAGCGACTTAGTCGCTTCGTTTTCTTTTGCCTTTGTAAAACAATTAGATGTAGGTTGATTTGTATTTGCAGGTTAGTTTCATTCTAATAGTCGGTGTATTTCATCTTATTGGCCCTTTTTTTCCTTCTTAGGGATGAGCATGCAGAATAAAATGAGCTTTAATTTTTCTTCCTAAGGCTGCTAACTTGCTTTTTTATACTATACGTTCATTCCCCATATTATCAGTTTGGGGATTTTCAGAGAAGTAATAGTTGTGTAAGCCACTTAACAGGGTGAACTTTGAAGCAAGAAACTTTATTCTTCTTTGGCTATGGATATTCAATTTTTCGAACAAATTGCAGGGGTTTTGTTGCTACTTCCAAAACCCAAAATGCTGGCATCCAGAGTGTTAATACACCATGGTATCCATTATACATTTTGATTTTGTGAAAAATAACTTTAAAGCCAAGAAAACTTCTTAGCTATTTGTTGGTGGAAAAGAAGTACATAAAAATGATATTGTCTTATTTTGAAATGCATGGTAGTATCTCTTCTGTTTTCTATAATTAATGTTTATTTAAGCAACTTGTTGATAGATTTTATTATGGGGTTTTAAAAAATTATTCCCATTTTAACATTCCAAATAATGCAAGATAATCTTCCATCATGAGGGTAATAGGGTTCACAGACAGTTTTATATATTTGTTAAACAGGGATGAGGGGAGGGGTCCAAACTTGTGATACCATTGGTGCAAGGTACTATTAGTGGGGAAATTCATACTAATGCAGATCTGCAGATTTTCTTCAGTTTTAGTTTTAGAGAATTACCTGGGGGTCACACAGCTGTCAGGCATGATGCCAAAGGTTATGTATGTATTGGACCATGTTGTCTCTTCAACAGAAAGATACATATGGTCACATAAAGTCTACTGTTCGAAGTTTTTTCTTTTTCCTTGGGGTGTTTATTGAAGTGGATTTTTTTCCCTTAAGATTATCTCCCATTTATACTGTATTTATATCTAATGAGTATATAGTTGTTTGCATGTTGACTCCCATTAGAATGGGAGCTCCTGGAGACCAGACCCAGGGACGATATTTTTGCCTTTCTTGGCATCTCCAGTGCTTAGCTGTCACCAGCACATAGTAAATGCTTAATATATGCTGCTTAACAGAAGGGTCCTTGCACTTGAATTCTTTTATATAGTTGAATAATGAAGTAATTTATTGTGAAATATGACTTATCTTCTCTGGTATTTTGCCTTTTTTACCTGACGTTTAATTATAGTGGCATTTATGTAGAACTTTTAAAGTTTGCAAAAGGCTTTTTTCATCTCACAACCGCGTCATATGTGGTATTATCCCTCCATTTTACAGATGAGGAAACTGAGGCTGAGAGGTTGTGACTTAGCCAGAGTCACATAGATAGTGGCTTGATGTTGGATTTGAACATAGGATTTCTTGACTCCAAACCACCTAGCTTACTTAGTTCCTGTTTCTTCCAAAAACTCTTTGCTGCCTTATACTGTCCCTAATTACCTCTTTTCCTATCCTTCCCCTTTACTCCTAACACTAATTGTCTCTATCTCTCCTGGAGTTTAGAGATCATTTAATTTAATACCCTTAATTGGCAGAGGAGACTGAAGTGTTATAAGGGGTCAGCCATTGGCATAGAAGAAACTATAATTAATTTTCCTGGCTTGTAGATGATTGTATTTTTTTTTACCTATCCCATTATAGCATGTTTGTGTTTCCAACTAGGTTCTAACCTTCTAGGATAGAAACTATGTATCTTATTGTGTCTGGTGTGCCTAGAGAGCTGTATTTTGAGTCCAGAAGACCCAGCCAGGTTCAAATCCTGCTTCTAACAATTGCTGGTATGACATTGAGCAAGACACCTAACAGGTGCAGTGGATAGAATGCTGGACTTGGAGTAAAAAAAAAAAAAGACCTAAGTTCAGTTCCTGCCTCAGACCCTAGTTGAGGAAGTTACTTATCCTCTATTTGCCTCATCTGTAAAATGGGGAATATAACACCTTTTCAGGGTTCTTATCAGGATCAAATGAGATGATATGTGAAATGCTTTGCAACCCTTAAAGCCATATATAAATACTATTATTTATCTGACTCAGACATTCCTATAACTGAGGCTGTTTCTTTATTATCTGCCTCATATGTGCCTATGTTGATGTATGGTAAATTCTAAAAATAGACATTAATATCCAATTGAAACTGTAAGTTAGTAGCCAAATAGGAATTATTTTTGAATTATATTTACTAGTTAATTGTGGTTTGATTATTTTATTGCTGGATCAGAACTATTCTTTTGAGTCCATATTTTCCAAATTCCAAAAAAAAAAAGCAGTATGATCTCACAGGTTGACAGTTCTAGTGTTTAATTCTTTGTGCTGACTTTTTGCCACAGACATGTCTTTGTTTACCAAAGGTGCATTAGGGACTTTCACATCTGTATCTCTAAAAACTTTTTGTACATTGTAAGTAAATTTGGATATATGCACATATACATGTGTATATGTTTTAATGCAGGGTAGAATGTCAATATAGAGGTATCTTGAATTTAATAATAACAAGCTCTTTAGAAGCCCTTTTAGTATTTTTGAAATTAATGTAACTTTTTAAAAAGTTATTTTTATTGTCAGAAATATCTGTTGTATGACTATCCTAGTTGATGTTGATCTCTTCATGCTCATAGAGGTAAAGATATAAAGATCTTGACTTTTTAAAAATCTTTTTCTTTTAGGTAGATGAAGTTCCTGATGGAGCTGTAAAGCCACCTACAAATAAACTTCCCATTTTCTTTTTTGGAACTCATGAGACGTAAGTTCTCTAGATTAAAATTTGTAAACTTATTTAGCAAGGCTATTAGATATGATATGACCAAAGAAGGATTAATTCAAGGAGGAAAAATTTTAGATAGCCAGTACAAAACAATTGAAACTTATGGTTTACTGGAAATACTCTCTTTAGCTTTCTCTATGATTCTGTTGTTTGCAAGCTTTAAAATATTGTGAAATATATAAAAATAAATCAGGTGAGATTGGTATTCATTAGTTTTGGGATAGTAGCTGACTTCCTTGTCAGTGAAAAATAGAATTTCTCTGCATATTTTTTTGTGGTAACATGGTTGTTTTTCCCACTAGTTCTAAAAAAAAAAATTCTGTACCAAATTTTTTGTTTTACTGGAGAGGCCTAGTCCCTTTGTACACAATTGTAAGGTCATCGTGGGGTGAGGTGAGAGAGAAGGTGCTTTCTGCCTTCTATTGGTCTAATGTGTGTGTGACTGTAGGTGGCTATCAGGTGGGTGACCTAGGATCTCTGTATTTAATGTCCTTGACATGAGTGGAATGTTTCTGCTTTGCTTGGGCAATTGCTTAAGATATCCCCTGCTTTTGCTGTCCCCAAGAGCTGTCCTCTAGCATCTAGTGTTGTCCCTTCTCCATTGTTCTTTCTGCCATAGAAGCTGTTGGACTTTGCTTCCATATTTTAGGGTTGGGGTTTGAACTCAGCTATTAATACTATTTCACCTATTTTGTGAATCTTTTGCTTTTTTTTGGAGGGCAGTTGGGGTTAAGTGACTTGCCCAACATCACATGGCTAGTAAGTGTGTCAAGTGTCTGAGGCCAGGTTTGAACTCAGGTCCTCCTGACTCCAGGGCCGGTGTTCTATTCTCTGTGCCACCTAGCCGCCCCTTTCTTAGTTTTGTCTATACATCTTTCAGGTGTCCCATAATTTCATTCAGTTCTAGAACTAGGTGCAGTAATGTATAAAAAGCACTGTATGTGAAAATCAAAGGACCTAGGTTTTGAATTCTCACTAAGTTTGGTTTTGTTGAGGTTATTTGTCTTATGTTGTTGGTTTTTTCCTTCACTTAATAATAATCTGTTTTTTTTCCAATTACATGTAAAATAGTTTTAAACATTCATTTTTTGTAAGATTTTTTTAGTTCCAAATTTTTCTTCCTCTGTTCTCTCCTCCCTCCCCAAGTCAGCAAGCAATCTGATATAGGTTATACGTGTACAGTCATGTTAAATATTTCCACATTAGTTAGTCATATTGTGAAAGAAGAATTGGAACAAAAGGGCAAAACCACAAGAAAAGAAAAAAACAATAAAGAAATGAAAATAATCTGCTTTGATCTGCAGTCAGACTCCATAGTTCTTTCTCTGGATGTGGATAGCATTTTCCATTATTTGTGACCCTGAGCTCAGTCAGTTTACTTTCATGGGCCTCTCATCTATAAAATAACTGAATCTGAAAGAAAGGCTTGAACTAGATGACTTCCAAGGTTACTTCAAACTCAGCATCTAATTGACCTAAACAAGCAGGTCTGTAATTTTATTTTGGAGTCTAGACTTGTGATTTCTGCTGCATAGGGACTTCCTGTTGAAGAAATTCCCTTCACAAATAAGAGGACCTGCAACTGTTCTACAACAAATAAGAGTGTTTTCCTCTGGCCACTGGGAGTTAAAGGTCTCCAAAGGCTTACATAGCCAGTATGTTTCAAAGGTGAAACTTGAATCCAGCTCTTCTTGACTGAGGCCAGATTATTATATCATTCTGTTAAAAATCACATATTGGGGTAGATTTTGGAAAGTTAATGCTTTAGTAATTTTATTACTTTAGCATTTTCCAATTCTGGTGTTCATTGATTTTGGCAGTTTTAACATGCATGGTATGATATACTTATTGTATAGGAAGAATCATTTTGGGTTAAGGATGAGAATTACTTATCTTTATAGCCATTTGGTTTTATGCCTTGTTCATAAGTAAATTGAATTGTGGAAGAATTAGCATAAGGGAGAGTGAACTATTGCCCTATTCACTGGGAGTGTTGAAGTGATTTCCTAGTTTAGGGAAGAAGATTGTCCTTGGGCAGCTGTCCTAGTAAAATAAAACAGCATTGTACTGTAATAGAAGGAGCTGCAATATTTAGTCATTTATTTTCTATAGGTATTATATCTAAGAATGATATGGCAGATTGGGAATTTTTTTTTTCATGACATTACTACAAATGCATACTACCTGTATTAATCTGGGCTCATAAATTCTCTGATAATGAATATAAGATGTTGAAGACTTCTTGCAGTAGTGATAAAGATCATTTGGTTTGCACATAGAGCAAGTACACTAACACCAAACTGAACTCTTATGGTTGATTGATTATCCCAGTAAGAATGGAACTATAAGCCTTAATTTTAAAATAACATCTTATTAAAAATTAAAGAGTTAGTTAATTTGTGTGTGGTCCTGCTTTATGGCCTATTTGGCAAATGCTAATGTCTTTAATTTTTCTTTTTGTTTATAGTTCCTGTAACTAATGCCCATTCCCCTAGGAATTTTAATCACAAGCAATTCCATTGTGTCAAATAAACTTGGGAATGGTTAGTGTTTATTCATGTTCACCAGCTATTTGATAACTTGAGTTTCACTAAATATCACAAAACTTTCAGGTTTCATCAATGGGAAACATAATTTTTTATTTTTGTTTTCCAAGAATTTTTTTCTGTCTTGTGCAGCTTTTAGTTTTGCTGCTTTGGTTTCCATGTAAACAGATTTTCTATATTAAAAAAAGTAGACATTGATAATCAATACTTGGTATAGGTAATTATTTGAATTTAAATTTATTTCAACACATAAGGAATCATAATTGTGTAGACAGCTCTTAAAGGTCCTCATTAGGATTATTTTTTTTTTTATTTTACATTTTGCTTAGGTACTTCATTTCATCGACCTCTGCTTTGTATTATTTCAAGATCTATCCAGTTTTCTTAATGTCATAATGGTAATTGTTTATTATAACATACCTGATTAAAATGTAATCTCATTAGACTGCAAGCTTTTTTGCTATTAGTGATTTTATTTTGTGTTTGTATCTCTTAGCACCTAGCAAGTGTTTGCCACATGGTGGGTGTTTAATAAGTGCTTGTTGAATTTATTTAATCATTCCCTGTTGTATTGTTGGATATTTGATTCTAATTTTTTGTTGTAACTATTTGTACCTCCTATTTAGTTATTAATAACATTTTCAGGTTTATTCCTAATAATAGAATTACTGGTCCAATGGGTATAATTATTTTGGTGTTTCCTGTATACTTGAATGTTTTTAATTCTGCCAGCTGTGAATGAGTTTATCTGTGACTGATGAGCTTTTAAAAATTAGGTGTCATTTCCCTTATTTTGAGAAAAGTAGTCATAAAACATGCTTTCTGAAAACCTAGACATAGAAAATTGAAGATAACAGGGTGCTGCATTTCAAAGGTTAAAAATTAATGGGTATATAAATCTCTGCAAAGATCTCAGTCTTTTCCCAACTCTCAGGATTTAAGGGACTCTACATGTAAATTTATCAAACTGGTGTAATAATGAAAATACCTAGCCGAGTAAGAGCTTGCTTATTTAGGTCTGTAAAAAGAAAAGAGGGATTGGACAGTTAGCTTCAAAAAGGCAATTTCATAGTTTATCTCTTACAGCACACCATAAGTACAGTGTTGCAAAATCTCTTAAAGTAATTGCTCAAATCTATGAAGGTTATCTCTAGGTCTACGATAGTGTCCTGCTTTTGTTTTCTTGAATTATACAAAAGGTAGTTACTTAATACTTCCCAAACCCTCTTTTAAGTGTGGTAAAGAATAATCAATCATTATAGCCATTTATTAAATTAGTAGCAGTGTTTTTCAAAGTGATTTAGATTGCCAGAATTGTGAGTTTATTTCCTTTGGTGAAGGGGGCAAGTTTTTTATATTGATAGCAGGGGTTCTTAACCTGACATCTATGAACTTTAATACAAATTTGATGAACTATTTCAATATAATTGATTTCATATGTAGTCCTTTTTGAATTTGTAGTCATTTAAAAACATTCTTAGAAGATGTCTATGGGATTCACCTGACTGGCAAAGTGAGGGTCCATGCCACTATCCAGTTTCAGTTCTAACCAAAGTGAAATGGGATTTAACTTAACTCCTTTTGGCTAGAATGAGCCAAATTGATACCCTAATTTTATTAATTCAATTAATTTCCTACTTTTGAAAAAATGTCATGATACATTGTAATTGCATCTAGCTGTAGTATAAAATCGTAGTATTTTCTAAGAATATTCTGTTAGCATTGTTACTATAGTAATTAGTGTTTATTGGAGAATTTATGCTTTATTATTTGAACAAAATGTAGAAATGATTGCCCAGTGCTGGCCCCGGAGTCAGAAGGACCCAAGTTCGGTTCCGGCCTCAAGACACTTAACACCCACACACAAAAATACTAGCCGTGTAACCTTGGGCAAGTTACTTAACCCCAATTGCCCTCCAAAAAGCAAAAAAAAAAAAACCTAAAAGAAATAATTGCCCAGAGCATGCCTACATGTCATATGTATTGTTTTCGTGGAATTAGGGGAAGTACATTGTTATAAGTAAGCAAAATTTGAAAAATGGTTTTTGAACACTTAAAAGTAGTTCATAGTCCAAAAATGGAGCACAATTCTGTTATAAGTTAAGATCTTTCATAAATTGATCATAAATCTCTTTAAAGTATGGGTTTCTATTATCATGTTCAATTTATTCACAGAAAATTTTTTTTAATTTTAGAGAAGCTTTTTAGTCATGAATTTCAGATATGTTTAAGTCCTGCTCCACTATTGAACTCAATAGTTTGATCACATCAAATGAACTAATAAACATCAATTTAGACCTTGTTGTCTAGTTTTATTTGGATACTTAAGTGATTTACATCTCTCATGGGAAGTAATCAAGTCTTTTTGTACTACCAATAAACTGTTAAAGAAGAGTCCAACCAAGTATTTCTGCTCCTATAATTTGATAGACATAGATACTCCAAATTGCAACCTATCCAAAACTGCCTGTCCTTTGCTACTTTTATCCATGTCCTTCAGGAAATCTGCCATAGTAAGATGTGTGTCCAATGTGTTGGGTACCTTTTCCTAGGATATAAGTAGAACCTGTGGGTTTCAATTCTCAGATTGCTTTTTTTTTTCTATTAAAATTGGTTCCTCCCCCCTTTTTTAACATGTCGTTAAACTTTGCCTTGTAATAAAGGACAGTTAAGTATAACTGACTTCTTACAGTGCATGTATACTGAGTTTTTCACCCATGTTCCCCAAACTCCTTTATGAAGAGGGAAAAATGTGACACATCCACGGTTTCCTGAAACCATGATTGCTCTTTGCAGTTGGTCTGAATTCAGCTGTTGTTATCAATTCTGTATTCTCCTGATTGTGCTCTCTCTACTCTTGTCACTTCATATAAGTCTTAACCATGTTTTTCTGAATTCTTCATGCATTTCTATTTATTGATTTTTTACTTTATCAAATGCTTTATTAACTTCTAGTTTACACATGCATTTCTTTTTTTAATTTTTTTTTTTTTTTTTTAGTTTTGAGCATTCACTTCCATAAGCTTTTGAAAAGTTTTCAGTTTTCTCTGCCTACCTCCTCCCAGAAGCAGCGTGCAATCTGATATAGGCTCTACATATACATTTCTATTAAACATATTTTCACATTAGTCATGTTCATTCATAATTTCTTAAAGAAAAATTTATTATATTCATATGCCACAGTTTAGCCATTTCCTGATTTGTGGCCATAAACCTTTTTACATTTTTTAGCACAGAGAATGCTGCTCTGAATATTTTGATGTGTTTATATATCACATTTCTTTCACTGACTTCTTCAAAGTATATGTCCAGTACTGGAATAGATGGGTCAGTCAAAGGGTAGGAACAGTTTACCGAACTGATGCATATTTTCAGATTATTTTTCAGATTAGTCGGACCAGCTCATAACTCAGCCTACACATCACGTAAACTGTGATGTTCATATAGGCCTTTTCGAAGTTGCTGAAATCTAAAAGCCCTATTAATATGCAACAACAACAATTCTGGGGCAGTATCCTTTGATTTTCAGCACATGACAAAGGAGAGATTTAGAACTGGACCTCAGAAACCATCTGGTTTAAACTCCGACTTTTATAAATGAGGAATCTGAGGCATAAAGAAATGAAGTGATTTTTCTCAAGGATACACAATGGTAGTAAGTGGCAACACTAGCATTTGAACCCAGGTTCCCAACACCAAATCCTTCTCCCTTTCTGCATTACCACATCTGTTAGTGTCATAGTATTTAGGCATTACAAATAGTATGGGCAAATGTATTAAATAATTCTGTGTCTTCAGAGGAAATTTTGCATTAAAACCTATTTTAATTGCTTTTAATTTTTAAAAAACTAATCTCATGGAAACCATGAGTTCTATTTACAAAATAACATTTAAGAATGCCATAGTCCTTAAAAAATACTTTTAAAATAAATTAATAAAGCAGATAACTAAATTGATTGTTTTTGTTTATATATTTCCGTTTTTTTTTCTGAGTTTTACTTCAAATGACTTTGTTCCCTAGGCATTTTAATTTCTCCTGATTCCTTCTTATTTAAAAGAGTGTTCACAAAATGAAAAATGAAAGCATACAAAGTTGGTGTCTATAAAGATCTTCAAATTTATGTAAACATGGATGAATTTGACTTAGATTGTATTGGTAGTAGTCACTGTCAGTACTGGTAAATTAGAGTATCTGTAGTTATATAAGCTCTTAGGTCACATGGCAAGGGCTTTGTTTTTATTTTTTACATTAGAAAGAGCAAGTTTGGAAATTGATATAGAAATTTTATTACACTTTTATTTTGAAATAAAAATTTTCAGTCAATCTCTTCTGCGATATAGATTTAAAAGAAATGCAGAGACATAGTGTTGTCCTTTGAAAGGTAGACTTAATTCCTGTCCTTTTAGTATTAAAAGTATGTGCTTCAATTCAAGAGTTCCATCAAAAGATACCCTTTTTGTAAACTGGAATTTTGTAACAGTTGTGTGTCAAAGGGGAAATGTTTTTATCAGCTTGGTGAAGAGGCAAAGGTTCAGTTGGTGATATTTATATGTGCTCATAAAGCACATATAGATGATACATGTTTCTAAGATTCCTCAAAAAGGCATAGAAGGGTAACCTGTCTACTGAAATATAGTCAACAGTCATGTTTATGGTAATCTTGGTGAGATCTGGTATCTAATACCTGTTTTTATTGTAAAGAAATAATTTTTAAAATATATTAAAGTCAGGCACAGTTAAGAGACTAAAAATTTAGTCTTGATTTCACAGGATCATAGTTAATTAAGTTTTAGTGATATTTTAAAATCTGGTGTTGGGGCAGCTAGGTGGCACAGTGAATAGAGCACCAGCCCTGGAGTCAGGAGGATCTGAGTTCAAATCTAGCCTCAGACACTTGACACACTAGCCATGTGACTTTGGGCAAATCACTTAACCCCAATTGCCCTCCAAAAAAAAAAAAAGCATAAATAAATTCTGGTGTTAAATTTAAACTACATTTGAAACTTGATTTCTCTGATGAAATATGAATATGCTCCTTGTAAGCGGAATTCTTGATTACTCAGGCTTCAGTGAAATATGCTTATGAATGGACTCAGAATACTTTTAGGTGCTAAGAACTGTTTCCTATTTATTATAGTAGGTTCATGTTAGTAACATGACATTAAAATATTACATTTTAAAAGAAATAATAAAAGTTTTGAGGTAACAAATGTGTGAAGTTTCATCTAGTCATTTGTAACCATCTTCCTGAATGCTCTAAAATTTTTTACAATTTTTACAATTTGTTTCCATTTTGTAATTAAAGATATGAAGTTTCTAATACATGTGTGCAGAGTAAGATTTATACGCTTAGAAATTCAGAAAACAAATGCAATGACTAGAAAAATGTCAGTAATTCAAACTAGTATGCGCAAGATGTGGAGAACTAGTTTGAATTGAGTTTAAAGTTTGCAGGAATTAAGTAGATATATAAAGTCAGTTATTCATTTTCAGTAAAATAGTTACTTACATAAAACATCTCTTATCCATTTTTCACAGTGCTTTTTTGGGACCAAAGGATATATTTCCTTACTTAGAAAATAAAGATAAATATGGCAAACCTAATAAAAGAAAAGGCTTTAATGAAGGATTATGGGAGATAGACAATAACCCCAAAGTGAAGTTTTCCAGTCAACAGGTAAGTAATGGTTACTTAAAATTTAGTTTTATAGTTACAATATTTAATACATCCTGGGGAACTTCCTGGGCTCTACCAGAAGTCATAAAATTAAAAGACTTAAAACAGCTCTGAATTAAAGAATTACAAGTAATTTTTGCATTGTTATATTTTGGCCTTTGGGGGGAAAAATACTTTAGAACATCTTTCTTTCCCTGTTTCTAGGGGAAAGGAATAAAAAAGTAGAGGATTGGAATCCACAGGTTTTGCAGATAACGATTTACTAAGCACATTTAGACTTTTAATCATCTAAATTTAATTCTGAATTAGTATATTCAGGAGTTTACTTATAATTATTGAATTGTCTTCACTGCTTTTATGTATGCAGAACTTTTCACTTTTGACTTAAATATTTTGTATGGTACAAGGAATTAAGACCTTCCCTTTGAGCTTGACTTTTCCAAAAAGTTGTTAACAAGTTTGTTACCCAGGTGGCACAGGGGATAGAGTACTGACCCTGGAGTCAGGAGGGCCTGAGTTCAAATCTGTCCTTAGACACTACTAGCAGAGTTGATCTTGGGCAAGCCTAGCAAAAAACAAAAGAGTTCATTACATTCTCAAAGTCCTAAACTTATTACAACTCCATCCTAGAATGTTATCATAGGCTCATTATGTTTCCCTCCTGGTCAGTTTGTTTCTGGGACTCTGGAGAATGTTTTCCCATCTAGCTGTTTGTGGAAGTTTACAATTCCCATTAAATTTTGTGGGGTGAGGAGGGCTGCTTTGCACACATTGTCCCCATTCAGCTGTTTGTAGTTTATTAGGTTTCCAAACGTGGAAGGTGACATACTTTTTTTTTTTTTTAAAGCAATCGGGGTTAAGTAACTTGCTCAAGGTTACACGGCCAGTTATTTCTGGGTGTGGTGCTGAGTATCTGAGCCCGGATTTGACTCAGGTCATCCCGACACTGGAGCCGGTGCTCTTACTCGCTGAGCCACCTGGCCGCCCCGACATACGTTCTTAATGAAATCTTAATCTTCTTTTCCATCTTTTGACAATTTGTGGCACAACTACTAACCTCTATCCAGTTTAGAATATTAGGATTGGGTGCTTCATGTACATTTACTTTTTTGAATTGAAGATGCTAATACCCTCAGACTCTACAAAGGAAATAGAGAAGTAAAGGCTACAACATATTTGTCTGAATAGCTTGAAATGTATACTAGAAATTAATTTAATTGCCAAACCTTGGAGAATTAAAACTAAGGAGGCCTGGCCTCCATTTTGTAAAATAAATCACTCTTCAATGTATTAACAGGCATCCACAAAACAGTCAAATGCATCTTCTGATGTTGAGACTGAAGAAAAAGAAATTAGTGCTTCAAAAGAAGATACTGATCATGAAGAAAAAAACAGCAATGAAGTAAGTCTGACAAGTCTTTTTAAAATTATTATTCATCTTAAATTTTTTGACACAGGAAAAGAATTCTACAGTAGCAAAGGAGAAATTATTATTTGTAATGGACAGTAGTGCTTAAGGAAATACTTAAAAGATTTTAACATTGGAAAAAACCTCAGCAGCCAACCAGCCCCAGCATATATTTGAAAAAAGAATTTACCCCATAACATGCCCAACAAGTGGTTCATGTAGTATTTGTTTGAAGATCTCCATTTAGTGAGAACCCAGCTTCTCCTCAACTACCCATTCCATTTTTGGATGGTTTTAATTGTTAACAAAGTTTTTCCTATATCAAACCAAAATTTGGGTCTTCAATCCAAAGTTATGTTTTAAGTTTTTTGAGGGCATAATAGTGTTTATTCTGGTATTTCCAGAGACTAATACAGTGCCTTGCACATAATGAGTAATTTGTAAAGTATAATGAGAAAATAAGCAAGCTTAGTTCTTGGTCTAGATGTCAACTATATCATGTTAACTTTTGAACATTTGATGTAAATGTGCACTAATGGGAACCCTCTGTTCATTTTTGGAAATCAGCTAATTAGAGTTAATCACAATTTACAGAATAGATAAGATCTTGAGAAATTAGGTGAAATTGTACAAACTAAATAATTTTATTGATGAATATCATTATAAAATCAGACACATTTCTGTAAGACACTTAAAATTTAAACTGTGAAAAAGTTGGATCCAACAAAACTTAGAATCCTACTTAAAGAAATCATTTTCTTATGAAAATGTTGCTAAATAAATTCTGTGCTAAAAGTATTTACCTATATCAAAAGAGAATTTTGGTGTGTTATCTCAATTATGTAATAGAATGTCAAAATACATTAACAACCACTTAGCATTCTAACAGAATAATTTTCATTGTTTATGATTTCCAAATATGCTACATTTAGAGCTGGAAAGGGACCTTAAGTCATCTAGATCTATTCTAATTTTATACATGAAGAAATTGAGGCACAGAGAGATTAAATGATTTGTCAAGTCACATAGGTAATGGGGGGGAAGGATGATTTTGCTGAACTGCCATTTATGAGTGTGACTCAGATTACAAAAACCCTGTTTATGAAAATGTTTTAAAAAGGAAAAGACAAATTAGGGGGTGATAATTTTAATTTTAAGTATTTACATCTCCCCAGCCCATTGAAAAGATTGTGGGGGGTCCTCCCACTTAAATAACCCACTGTTATGTATAACCTGAAGTAATCTGGGAATGGGCATTTTTTAAGCAAAGCTACACCTTTTGACTGTTGAAATTTCCATGTACTAAGGAAAAATGTGACTGTAGAAGGAAATTTAGGGGTGGCTAGGTGGTGCAGTGAATAGAGCACCAGCCCTGGAGTCAGGAGGACCTGAGTTAAAATCTGGCCTCAGACACCTAACACAAAAAATAGCCATGTGACCTTGGGCAAGTCAACCCCAATTGCCCTACCTCCCCCCTCCAAAAATAGAAGGAAATTTAAAATTCTAGCTTTCATTTCAGTAGTAATGCTTTTTTATATGTGACTGATTTCCTATTGTCATGTGTATTTCTAGGCACTTGGAAGAGTTAGTTTCAAGTACTGGATTTTTCTTTCATGTTAAAACTTCAAAAGTTTAAATGTTTGTGATTTAGAAAGGCCAAAAACATTTACTAGGACCCTTCAAACTTGATATATTTCTTAGGTCTCCATGTCTTTCACTAATATTTTGTTTGTTCTTTAGGATATGACTAAATCAATGGACATAACCACTCCAAAGGCTGCTAGAAGAGGAAGGAAAAGAAAGGTAATATTGATTCAGAGGATCAAGTAGATTATTTAGTTATATTGGAGGGAATATTGGTTTAATTTCTGCTTTCATTTCAGCTTCTAACTTCTTCAAACTTGATTTTGCAGGGGCCAGTTGTGTAGTTTCATATTATCCAGATTCTCCTCAATTTTTTGGCTGTTTCTCTGCACCTCCAACTTACAGTGGGCAGGGTAGGAAAAGGAGGTGAAACTCAGCAGTTTTTATCACTTATTTTCAGTCCATTCAACAGCACTGTTTTAGGGTGTCCGCTTAGAATGTTGTTTTATTTTAGACACTGCCTGAAATGACATTTTGGGATCATCTTTGAATTTCAGTTATCCAAGTTGTTTCTGACTCCTAGTACATGGATATTTGACAGCTGGCTGTACTTAAAGTAATTGGAGGTATTTGACTGGCTTTTTATAATTTTAGAACTAATTATATCACATCTGTTTCTGCGAACCCTATAATGTATGTGAAGATTTTTATGATCCATGTGGTAACAATCACCTTTCTCAAGATTTATGGCTTTATTAAGATTAATCAAGCCATTTGTGGCATTCAGACTTATATTTTAGTGTTTCTAGTTTCATACTTATATGTTAATAGTTTCAACTAAAGCAGCACTTGGTTCATGAGAAGAAATGGCTTGATTTTCACCATATCCTGTGAAACAAAAAGAAGTAAATTTATGCATTTGTGAATTTTTTTGATGTCTTATTTGTCGATGTGCTAAGAATAAAAGAAAAATCCAGTGTGAATGATGGAATCAATTAAATATATATTCAAGTACTCACCCACATTCATTATATTTCAAGGGGAACCCAGTGGAATTTAAGACAATCTTCCTTGTTCTTGGGGAGCTTACAATGTAGCAATGAAGTAACTACCAGAATTTTTCTGCAATAGCATTCAAAAAAGGTGTGATTTTTGTTTTAATACTGTTTCAATGCCAGGAGTGTGAATTTTTTTTTCAGTGACAGATTCCTATATCAATGAAATCAGCTTAAAGAAAGGAAACAAAAGTAGATTAACCTAATTGGTTAATTTTATATTTTGAATTTAATGAAGCTACTTTTATTCTAGTTTTGTATTAGAAACACAGCAGTACACATGGATTTCAATTTTACATTTTGTACATTATGGCTTTTCAGGCAGCTGTGGGAGCTGTAAAAATGTGTGACAAGTTGTCTGCAACTTATATATCTTGAGAAGCATTGACCAAATACCTGAATTTTTTGAAATATTTTTCAGCTAAATTTTTTAAAGCTTTTTAAATAGAAATACTTGTTTAAAAATAAATCCAGAGAGGCAGTGTGACAGTGGATAGGGAACTGACCAATACTACTAAGTTGAAGAAGTTTGCCCAGCTGTGTGTTCCCTATGCTAATGAATGAAATCACTTAATCAAAAAATCCATAGTTCAACTTGGAGATGATTTATAAACTTCCAGCTCAAACATCATAAAGGCACTTCAGTCTTAAAATAGTATTTATGACACCATAAAATAATGCTGTCATTTTTAAGTAGATCATAAGAAAGTTGTGGTTTAACAATCGTGAAAGTATTAAACTTCTAAGTTCAAAATTACCTAGGTAAAGTAGTCCTGGAAAAAACTCCTTAATAGAGTTTTCTCAAACTTGATAGTAGTGAGATAACTTTTGGTAACAAACTTGCTCAGCCATATTGTCTCTGAACAAGTTTGTACACAAAGAACAGATTGATTGCACTTCAAAAAATGTAAACAAAGTTGTGGAAATAGGGTTAATCTGCATGGAAGATTATTTTCTGGTTGGATACACCTACCTTCCTGAGAAATTTGCTTTGTAGGTAGTGTTACTTGATGGTTTTTAAAGCATATTGAACTCAAATTCTTATCCTTTGAAATACTTCCTTTCTCTATAGTAAAGGTTCTGTATTCTTGATTTAATGGAAAAGTCTTCTAGTATTATGTTTCAAAATATGAACATAGTTAGCATTCTTTTGCATGATATTTACAAAAAGCTTATGATAACTTTTGCTGTTATATCAAGAGTATCCTAGGAATAGTTTTGGCTTTTTTTTTTTTTTTTTTTTTTTGGCGGTGGGGCTAGGAGGTGAAGGGAGGAGTGTATGGGGTTGGAAACATTAAGTGAAGCTACTGTATCAAGAGGCCTCCAGTACTGTAGTATTGGAACAAAAGTTTTTTGAGCCACAATCTGTAGCAGTTTCACATGAAGAGTTTGAAATGTAAAATGTTAATCTACTTAAGACTGCCTAGTCTAACATTTGATGAATTAGCTTCTCGTATTGTCTGAGAAAATGGCTGGAAAAGGCTGTATTCTTAGAAGTTAACGTAATATAATCTTGGAACTTAATAACTTGACTCAGTTTAGAGTTTTTTCATGGTTGGTAACATTTACCTCAAATCTTTGTAAAGGGACTGGGGACTTTTAAATTTTGTTTTTATTGTGACTTGAAGGTTCATTTCCAGGTAAATACTGATATTACTTTAACCATTCCATATTTTATTTTTCTTGAGTTACATGTAAAAACAATTTTCAACATTTGTTTAGTTTGCCATTTTCATCTCACTATCACATCAGTGGGAGAGTTGCTTTGTTGACTGGACTGAAATGAAAAGCAAGGGTCTAGTGAATTGATACCCCCTTTTCCTACTCTGTCTGCCCACTTTTTATTGGAGTCTTTTTATCAGTCAATAATCAAAGAAAATCCAAATAAGTTCAGATGAGGAAAAGGTTAGAAGCAGGGTTGTTTTTGTGTCACAGATCCCTTTGTAGAATGTTTTTCAATTTTATTTAAATGCTGAGTTCCAGGTAGAGGTTAGTAAAAATTAAGATATCATTTGTTTTCCAATCCAAGTTCACGAACAGAATAAACTCATCTATGTCTGAGGTTTTAGACCGAAGTAATTAGGTGACAAATTACTTAATAAATATTTCATTCTTTCCATATGTTTCAATAAGGTAGTAGCTTTAAAAAAGCTTTCTTTTTGCTTTGAATATTTTCTCATCTGTAAAATTAAGGATATTTGAGTTTAATGAAAGTTACTTCTTTAGGGGGGGATCAAAAACTGATAAAACATAAAAACATATAGTGAAAATGTTTGGGTAATATTTTGTTTAAAGCAGGCCTAGTATACTGGCTCACAGTATGGTGTGAATGTACAAAAGTTCTGTAGTAGAAGCCAGTCATATTTAAATAATTATACATAACATAAGAAGTGGCAGAGATATTTTATATTAAATATGTGTCATACTACATATGGATTAAATTTTTAAAAGACTCCTTTTGGGGAAACAACTCTGCTAATCTTTTGTGATCCAGGCAGAAAAGCAAGTAGAAACTGAGGAAGTAGGAATAGTGACTGCAGCAACAACAGCAACATCTGTCTCTCCAAAAGTGAGTCCTAAAAGAGGAAGACCATCAGGTAAGTTTATTAATAATCGACAGCCTTGTTTATCAGGTTCACTACTTGAATCCAATTAATTTCATTATCATTTTGTTCCTCTTACCATTGTGTATGGTACAGCTTTATAGTTGAAGCATTTAAAATTGAAAAAACATTACTCTAAAACAAATGTTTAGGTGGTGAATGTAGGAGGACAGCAAAGTGTAATTTGGAATAAGTTTTGCTCTACATCTGGGAATTGGTAAAACTAATAACTTTAGGGTGGTGTCTTGGAAATAGGTATAGTTGTATGCCAGATTATTTTAAAAAGACTATTTCATTATACTTGGCTTCATTGTGAATCTGTGATTCATTATTGTCCTTGGATGTTGGGTAATACTTAACTTTTTACATTAACTGAAATAATCATTGTGATGTTGGAAAAACCACTCAAAAATACTATGATATTGTGCTTGTTAATGTGTAGCATATGTATTGTTAGAACCCTACTATTTGAGACCATAAAAGACAGAATATGGTGAGAATACCTATATAGCAAAATGAAGCAGAAGAAATAAAAATGAACCGACTTAGGAAAATTAGAAGTCAGCGCTCAAAGGATGTTTTTACTATGTGATGTTTATTAAACCTAGGAATTTTATATTTTAATTCCTATTCCATTTAATTCACACCAAAGTAATATCTAGGTGTAATCTGTGTTTGGAAATGAAGTAAAAATACTCATTCTCTAATGACTTTAGAGGTATTAATTTAAATGTATTAATACAATTGGTGTGTGTGTGTATATACATACACACATAATGCATGTTATAGATACTGAAATTGTTACCAATTCACTATCCTTAAATATTGGAGTAGGTAGACATTGGCCCTCAACCTCAATAGAATACATATGTAATTGAAAGAAAAATATTGATCATAAATGTGAAGATCCAAAATGAATAGGAATGTACATCACTGCTAGACTTAGTACTCACTTAAAAAGGTTCTTGTGTTTTTCTTTTCCTTTTCTTTCCAAGTAGGAAAATGATTGATTTCCATTCTACCATACTTTTTTTTTTTTCCAATTTTTCAGGAGGTTACTTATGAAACTTAGTTCTTTTACCTGGAGGAGAAAAATTATATATTAGCCCCTGTTAGCATTGTTTTTATAAAACATTTCTCTCCAGAAGGCATTGAATTTTCATGCCTGTGAAAAAGTAATAAATAACCCTAACTGTACAAGCAGCAAAGTGTAAATTTTGATTTAAAAATTATTCTTCACTTCCATTAATCTTACCTTTTTATATTTGTTAGTTGACACATTGAAAGAGATATTATAAGGAAATTATTCTTTTTGACTATCTTCCAGTAATACTCCATAATGAATAAAATTAACAACCAACTACAATACTGTACTTTTTTCAGTTAGATTGTAACTAAAAAGGGGAAAGCTTGTGATTATGAGCTAACCTAGTCTTTGTATGTGAATGTTAGCTACAGAAGTAAAAGTGCCAAAACCAAGAGGGAGACCCAAAATGGTGAAACCGCCTTGTCCTTCAGATAATGACAAGTGAGTTTATTTTGAACGTTATTGATATAATCTTTTTAAAAAATGAATGTGCTTATTTTTGAGTTTCATCTGATTATCACAACAGAGTCATTGATAAATTTGTAAATCTTGATAAATTGTACATCTAATGCTAAAATAGTAACTTTCACATACTTCAAGTTAATACATTAGTTGGAATGCAGAAACATAGTATGTATAAAATGGGAAAAGCGTGATTTTATTTTGGTAGCTTTTTAAGAAAACAGTTTATGATAATCTTTTTTACATAAGCAAGCAAAATAAAAACTAGCTTTTTTTTTTTAGTAGCACCTACTATGTAACTAATTTAGTACACTGTACTAAATTAAACACTTTACAAATAACATTTTACTTAATCCTCACAAAAATCCTGGGAAATAGATGCTATTATTAGCTTATTTTATTAGTGATGCTTGCCCAGAGTTACAAAACTAATAAATATCTAAGGGTCAGTTTGAATTCTGGTCTTCCTGTCTACAGACTAGTGCTTTCTTCTTTTTTTGGGGGGGGGGGAAGGGGAGAGGAAAGGAAGGGCAAGTGGGGGTTAAGTGACTTGCCCAAGCTCACAAGGCTGTGTTAAGTGTCTGAGGCTGAATTTAAACTCAAGCCTCCTGACTTAAGGACCAGTGCTCTCTTCACTGCACTACCTAGCTGCCCCTGCAGCAAAATAATTGCTTAAATCAAAAAAGCCTTTTTGATCGCTCAACTATAGAAAATAGATGGAATATTCTGAAAAACACTAATAGGTAACAATTTAAGAGTATTTTCATCAGTCCTGTGATTTTGAACACTTTTTAGGATAGTGTTTTTATAGTATTTATAGTATTATAAATAGACCATCTATTTATATTCTAGTTTAAAAATAAAATTTTTTGTTGTGTAAAAATTTTTATTGCTATGAATTTAAGGTCACAGCAATTAATCATGTGAGCTCTTTTCCTCACTGTTATGTGAGTCAAAGGTTCTGCAGTACATAACACCATTTACCAAAAAAATATAAGAATCTCTGTTAGTATTACTACCCAAAGTATTTGACTAATGTATGAAGATGTGATTGTTTTCTAAACCAAGATGTACAAAGAGATAGAAAATTATTGTAATCAGATAAAATAAATAAGATTTGGAGTTAGTTATCTGGTTATAGTTTTCCTTTGCTAATTCAACTGAATGCTACTGGGTTACATAAGATAATGGATTGTAGATTGGAACCTAATTTAAAACATGGAGTCAGTTTTACCCAACAAATTCAGTTTGCAGAAATCCTATTTTACTATTTTTAAGTAGAGAATCTACATCACATTTTGGAAAAATTTTTATTACAATTTTGTTGAACAAAGTAGATTAGAATAGCTTGTTTAGGAATCATGAATTTGACATAGGAGATCAGCTTGAATATGACAACTTGATTTCTTCAAACATTAATGCCATTTTATCTTTAGTCTTGGACTATGTAACTTGTCAATGTAATGCGTGGTCAAGATAACGGAAAGTGTGAAAATTTGTTGAGTTATGAAGAGCAAGCTACGTTCAGTTCAAATTTGTTTAGCACCTATAATTTGTATGACACCATTAACATGTAATTTATTTGCCACCTGACTGGTGATAGCATTTTACCTTTATTTCTATAGTTAGACTTTCCCCAAGCAATGTATTTTACTTGTACTTAGGAAGAGAGGATTATAAAGAATATGTTTTTATTTGAGTGGTATAGCCCATTCAGAATTACAATTCATAATGTAAAGTGATGGTGTTTTTTCACTTTGAATAAAACATCTAATTTATACTACTTACTAGTAAAATCATGGTCATTGAAAAGATGCTTAATGTTAGGGAATCTTGATATGATGAAGATTGTGAAACATTAGTTTCACATCAGATAATTTTATACTATTAATATAGTGTTACCGAAGAGGATAAAAGTAAAAAAAAAGGTCAAGATGAAAAACAACCCAAAAAGCAGTTGAAAAAGGATGAAGAGGTCCAGAAGGAAGAAGATAAGCCAAGGAAAGAACCAGACAAAAAGGAAGGGAAGAAGGAAGTTGAGCCAAAAAGAAAAACTACAACAAAAGCAGGCTTTGCATCAACTTCTGATTCTGAAGAAGAGGTTGAAGATCAAGAAGGGGAAAAGGTAGGTTTACTTGGCAGGGGGTGGCTAGGTGGCACAGTGAATAGAGCACCAGTAGGAGGACCTGAGTTCAAATTTGGCCTCAGACACTTAACACTTAGTAGCCATGTGACCTTAACATAAGTCACTTAACCCCAATTGCCCTGCCTTCCCCCCTCCAAAAAAGCAAAAATAATAAAAGCATTTGGCTCCAATGGATGTTTCTGTCTTAAAAGTCCTTGTTTTATTTAAAAACTTAAAACTGCAGCACAGACGGTTGTCATAAATTTTTTGTTTTTAAATGCTGTTTGCAAATTGTTTCTAATTCAGCCTATCAAAGGAAAATCATCTGAGATTTAAGAGGAATAATAGGATTTTTTTTTTTTTTAAGCAATTGGGGTTAAGTAACTTGCTCAAGGTTACACAGCCAGTTATTTCTGGGTGTGGTGCTAAGTATCTGAGCCCGGATTCGATCCCCCAGGTCATCCCAACACTGGGGCCGGTGCTCTTACTCGCTAAGCCACCTGGCCGCCCCAATAATAGGATTTTTAATGCTGAAACTACCTTTAATTTAGACCTGGTTGCTATGAGAATGAACAACCTCACTTTTCAAGAAACATGGCCTTAAATCAGATTGTAAACCACAGAGCAACCAAAATCATGTTAATAATGTTAAACATAACTTAAGATCGTCTTTAAGAGTTGCATAGCATAGTAGAATATGGCACTTGGAATCAGAAATAATTATACAGTACTTTATGGTTTGCAAAGTGCTTTTTACAAATGTCAACTAAGAAGACCTAGGATCAAATCATAAGCCCATGACTGAATTTCTTTGACTATTTACCACCCACAGTAAATTAGAATAGGGGTCAGCAAGTAAGACTGTTTTTTTTTTTTTTAATGGCCAGTTAAAGTTTTAAAACCATTGGGTTGCAGCAGGGTTGAGAGGTGGCTGGGTGTAAAATATAAGATAAAATGTTTTACCAATGAGAGAAGAGATTTAAAACAGGAACAAGATGAGAGACTTTAGTCAAATACTATACTAAAATTTAGGGTGACTATCTATAACCTTTGTTCTACCAATCAAATCAAATAACAGTTTTGTTATGGAAGAAGTCATGCTGATTCCTTACCAGGAACAAGAATAATAACTCACATTTCTATAGCTCTTTAGTTTCCTTTGGTTGAATGGAAAAATATTAAGTGCTTGCTTTGTGCCAATAGCATTCATGTTCTAATTAGGGGGAGAAAAGAGTTAAACTGTTTGACAGGTAAAGTGCCCTGTTAGGAAAAGGGGAGATCTGGGAGGGCTGCAAAGGTCTGGGAATTTCATTGGGACAGGTTGTGGAATGTCTGAATTGGATTTCTAATAATTGCAAATTACTTGCTTTTAGCTCCATTTTATAGATGAAGAAAATGAGACCCAGAGAGGTTATGTCTTTTGACTAGGAGTTATTTTGCTTTTAAGAATCATCTAAGGCATGATTCTAATTCACTAATTACCATTCATTAATACTACCCAGCTCACTGGCCTAGTTTGCAAACTCAGTATTTATCTGTTTCTAATCCTTTGTACCTGAATTCATTTTAGTCTAATGACTTTGCTCTATCTTCCATATTTTTCATTACCTAATAGCTATTTTTTACTTTTCCCAGTAGTGATGGGGTGGTTTTTTTTTTGGGGGGGGGCGGTGGCGGTCATTACAAATGGATTATGTCGTTCTTGCCATTTTCAAAATTGCTACTATTATAAAATAGTTGAAGAACTTTGCAAAAGATAAGAAATTTATATTTTGTTCATGCTTTAACACTTTTATCACATTTTACACTATGCTTCATTTTTGCCAACGATGTGGTCTATCAACTTTAACTTGTATTATGAAATGTACATCATTTTGGGGTGAATTTTTATTATATATGTGTTGTAATTGTGTACAGTTAGTTAACTTTAGGATATTTAAATTGACATAAGATATTACCTTGAGCAAGATTTTCCCAGCTCTGTGTAATTAATTATTTTGCAAATGTTCGTGTCACTTATCATTAAGACTTCTCAAGAATCTTAATGCTTGACATGATGAAGAGACATGTGAAAAGAGCTTAGAGGCTGTGTACATACACACACACCTACCTCACCGTAAGACTTGCTTGGCTATTAGTTTGCTTATTCAGATAATGAAGGCAAATAACTGGCAGTTAACTAGAAATCTTTTCAAAATAAAACAGAAGAGAAAAGGAGGAAGAAATTTTCAGGCTGCTCATAGAAGGAATATAATAAAAGGTCAACATGAAAAAGAAGCAGTGGACAGAAAACGCAAGCAAGAAGAGCAAATGGAAGCTGAACCGTAAGTTGTTGTTTTCATAAGCCCTTGTGTTTCCTCTAATGTCTAGAGATGAATATTTAAACAAGGGCAGCCATATAAGCTCTTGCAAGTGTGACTTTTTCCCTCTATATATATTTCTATATGAAATATACAGCTCTCATTGTTCTTTTTTCTTTTTTTCATTGTTTTTCTGTTAGTATTAACTCATGTATTTATTAGTGTCTAATGCTATTCAGTAGGTTTGGGAGACAGCAATAGTAGAAGCATCTTCGGTTTTTTCCACTACATCTCACCACCCTTGGCAAATAATAAACATACCAGATTATTAAGCTCAGTAAAAACTGAACTTATTCACAGCTAGTGGGATTCTAACTAGGACAGCAGTAATTGAAATCCTTTGTAAAAGCAACAATCCTCAAACATTTGAGATACTAAAAATTGATAGAATTATGTACATAGAAACTCAAAAGCTTAACCTTCACAACCATGTCCTGTTAACAGAAAGAAGCAGAAATGATATTCGGCAATTGTTGTATAAAACAGTTATGTCTTTGAAAGAACAAGGTTCTCAAGTTGATTAATTTCATATTATCTTTTGGACCTGTTCCTCTACTAATATTAACATAAACCCTGTTGACATATCTTCTTTTCCTCAGCAGTTTTTTATGTTTTCAAAAATATTTGCAGACTGTTCCAATGATTAATAAAATAACCTTAGAGCCACTTGACAAATTGAGTCTAAACTTTTCTGATCATTATGGCTTTTAAAATATTCTTTAAATACAATGTCTTAATTCTTGTATGTTTCTTCTTTTTTATCATTATTAAACAACTTTGTAAATAGGAGGAAATAATGCATTATGCAAAATAAAGTTTATTGTATTGTATTCCCAGCCAAACAGCTTGTAATCTACAATAAAAAAAAATTGGGGGCTCAAACCATTAATCCAGTTTCTACAAAGAGAACGCAAGTGGAACACAGGAGATGAAGACCTTAAGACACTCAGATGACTGAATTTATTCCCCCGATGGAAGAATTTTGTTCCAGATTGCTAAATTAAAAAAACAAAGTTGAGGACTTGACCAAACAACAATTTTGTTGAATTAAAACTGTCAGTTTTTCTTAGGGTACACAACACTACACATTTAGGAGAACCTAGGTATTGAAATTGGCCTAATCCTGGGACCCCTGAATGTTTCTTTTCTGTTGAAATCTTTTAGTATGTTAGCAGTTGTGCTTTTTTTTTTTCATCCTGGGATAAAAGTCATAGATTTGTATAATGATAATGTTCAAGTTCATTTTAAAATAAAGATTATTTTTAAAAGCTGTTTTTAGATATCTCTTTGTTCTTGTGTATTTCAATTGGCTTAACGTGGACTGAACTTCAAGGTATTGGATTTTTAGTGAAATATACAAAATGTGCTAATAATTACAAAAACTAAAATATTTTCAAATTTAGTTAATAGCTGACTTCTGATACAGCACAATTGTTAAAATTCCTGGAATTTTTTCCCCCTTCATCTAAATAATAACATGGATGCTATTTACTTGTTCTACACAACTTTAAATCTCCATCTGATTATTACTGGAGTTGAATACTCAATTATTTCAAGAATCAAGATCAATATTAAAAAAGCAGATTTTTGGTGAAAAACTGGTTTGAAGTTTGCTTTTAAGAGATCATGTTGAACGCTAAAAATGGAACAATTGATAAGTGCCTAAAGAGAGAGGGACTTTATTTTAATAAAAAGTATTAACATTTTAAAATGCTTTGGTGGTGTTGCAAGGTTGTAAAATGTTTCTGTTAACGTTTGATAGGCAGAATAAAGATGAAAGCAAGAAGCCAGAAGTTAAGAAAGTGGAGAAGAAACGAGGTTAGTAGATGAAACCTCATAGTAATGCTTAAGACAAGGTTAAGACAGTTGTTTGATGTGTTACCTGAACACTTTGAAAAACTTTCTTTGTGTTCTTAATATTTTTGTGTAAATTGAAACGTGGGATTGTGTGAATCTTAAAATTTCTCTGGCTCTTATTGTTAGTTTGACATAATCATTAATGAATTGTGAATAATTGGTTATATATACAATATCTACTGGTGGAAAAGAGGTTCTCATCAGCGAAAGTTAGCACTATAGAAATAAGAACTAGATCCTTAGTGGAAATAGACACTGCTCATTTTTTATGTGATTAACAGGTTTGTCATTTATGAGTTAATTTGTAGAGACTTCAGAAGATAAGAATTTGCTCCAAGACCAAAGCAACAATGAGAAATTTAAGTTATTAGACAATATCTAAATCCCAACTTTAAAATAATGAAATATTTTGATGAAAGCTCAGATGTTGATTTACCTTATTTTCTAAATATTTAATAGAAACATCAATGGACTCTCGACTTCAAAGGATACACGCAGAAATTAAAAACTCCCTCAAAATTGATAATCTTGTAAGTTTATTAAGGTGATTATTAAATAGAGGAAGCATGGGAATTTATTGTAATATAAAGGGTTTTTATATTTCTTGTTTGAAGGCTACCTTAAAGTGTCACAGACATAGCTTTTAACTGAAATTTTACATGTTCAGGGGAAAACTCAAAATGCTAAACTTTTCTTTTGTTAAAAAGGATGTAAACAGATGTATTGAAGCCCTTGATGAGCTTGCATCCCTTCAGGTCACCATGCAGCAAGCACAGAAACACACAGAGATGATTACAACATTAAAGAAAGTAAGCAGTCTGCTTTTTCCCCTCAAAGTTTAGCTCTTACAAATGTTATAGACAAATGTGGTTACTAACATTTCTTTGTCCTTTGCAGATAAGGCGTTTTAAAGTTAGTCAGGTTATTATGGAAAAGTCTACAATGCTATACAACAAGTTTAAAAACATGTTTTTAGTTGGTGAAGGAGATTCTGTTATTACACAAGTGCTGAATAAATCACTTGCTGAACAAAGACAACATGAGGAAGCCAACAAAACAAAGGAACAGGGAAAGAAAGGTCCAAATAAAAAGCTAGAAAAGGAACAAACAGGTATGTAGTGATTCTTTATAATCTGGTCCGGCTGTCTTTTATATTTACCTCATATATACATGTGTGTATATATATATAACTCTTAAGTTGATTTTACTTAAGTAAAACTAGACAATATAAATACCATAGTGGTGGTTGCCACACAGATTGGAGCAATTCTTTGAGGAATCTCTTTGATTCCTGCAGCAACTACCATTATTTTGTAACCATCTTATAGTAGAACCCTTAGTGTTTAGAATATTCTAACTACTGAAGCTGTGACTTGGAGAATATAGAAAGCAATTTTGGTGGGCAAGAAACAATGAGCGCTTATAAGAATTGCATGCAGCCAGCCATTTTATTTCCTATATTTATATGTATGAACTTATATGAAATAATGCATTTCAAATTAAGATTTCAGAAGTTTCTAGAGTTTTTATTAAAGGTTCTCATTGTTAATTATTTTATTAAAAATAATCTACTCAAATGTAACTTTAAGGTATTTTATTTCAAAAGGTTCGAAAACTTTGAATGGTGGATCAGATGCTCAAGACAATAACCAGCCACAACACAATGGAGAAAGCAATGAGGAAAGTAAAGATAGGCATGAAGCCACCATGAAGAAAAAGTGAGGATATTTATTGGCTTTTAGTGTAGTTATGTTTTATCCCCAGATTTGTGTGTGCTTTCATGTTCTTTACTGTTTAGATTTTTTTGTTGTTCTAGTTGATTTGTTCCTCAAAATGGGAATGAAAGGATTATTTTATTGAGTTTCAAATTCAACTTGGGAACCAATTGAATACAGCTTGTGAGTCTTCCACATTCTTTGTCCATGTCTCAAGATCCTTGATCTCAGTTAAGCATCATGGACAAATTCTTTCCCATGGCAAAATGGTCGCAACTAGCTTGAATGCCAGCCACTATGCTTAAGGACTTTTTTTTTGTTTTTGTAACTAGTTCATTCAGTAGCAAAGCTACTGCTTTTTTAAAGTTTAAAACAAGATCTAGAATGTTAGCGTGTGTGATTCTTTGATTTAGAGTACATACTGATCTTTGCTTTTCCCCTCTGCTTTTAGAACATCCAGTGAAGAGAGGGAGCCTGAAAAAATTCCAAAGGACTCAACAGTAGAAAACTAATTTTGAAGAGAGGATTGTCTCAATTTTTTCATTTAAAATTTGACTGCTGAAAGTTTTAAATAATTTTTATAAGCATAGGTTTTGATGTTTAAGAACTTGTTATATCTTCATTTTAAAAGTAAACTTTCTTGCTGATTGTATTTGTGCAGTATTAACCGCTATATACACAGTAAAAGTGTGTGTCTTTGGGGGATTCATTTAGGAAATGTTAAACTGCTTTTATTTTATTTTTTAAGAGTTATAGTTGTAGTATATTTTTTGATTATTGTATGTTAATGTGTAGTTAATGGTGGTAAAGAGTTACTTTTTTTAACTGCCACCTGTATAAACCCCTTCCCATGTTCTTAAATACCTTGGTATTTTTTTGTGCATAGTTTTTACAAATCTTGTATTTACTGGATTGTCTTTTCACTGTTTGTGGTTTTTGTAGAAGTTAAGCATTTTTATAGTAGCTAAAATGTTACTTCGTATAAGAGTACTCATTCACTCCTTTTATAGAAATTAGTATTAATCTTGCAAACTCACATTTGCCAGGTTTTCCTGCTTTGAAACGATCTTAAGTTGTGATGCCTTTATTTTTTCTTTTTGGGTAGCCCAGATGGCAATTTGGGAAGTAGTAACTTTGTTTTTTAACAGGCAAAAATCACGTGTATGTTTTCTTTCTTTCTTTCTTCTGTAGTTGGCCATGGCTTTATGAATGAAGCTGGATAAATACGGTTACTAATTACTCTGCAAGAAAGTGGCAATCTAGAAAGTTAATGGTGGTTACTGGGAACAGTCAAATCTATGGAATTCTTGTCAGTAAATCATCCTTACCAGTAGGTGGAAAGACTGGAGGCACTTAAAACAGGGACCTTTATAGAACAAAGGGTGTTCCATATTTAACTTAATAGCAGTTCTGAAAAGAAGAATTGACTACAGTTAACATGTAAATATACCCCCTAAAATAGAAAATTCAAAGGCACTTCATGTTGTACAAGTGTGAATGAGGAGAAATTACTGGTCAAGTATGAAGCATAATATTAGTTCACTAGTTTAAGCAACAGCAATACTTACAGATACAAAGTTTTAGGTTGTACACTTTCGACTACATATGTATACTTCAGGATTTCTTTATTTTAGAAAGCATGTCAAAATTTTTTGGTAGACATTTCCACAATTTGGAGCTTGAATGAACTGGTTAACTTGATTTAGATTTAGAAGATCTACAAAGTACTTGGCAAAAAGGTAAAAATGAGAGTATCATCTATTATTTTGCTTTGTTGGAATATTGCTATGTATTGCCAGTTTGCTCCTAATTTAATTTTTTAAAAATCAGATATATTGTAGTCAATCCAAGTGTCGATGTAAACTTAACCAATTTTTGATTAAAGAATTTTGTCCTCATCTGAACTAGTTATGTTGTTTGCTGAAGATTACATAACACTACTTTTTCTGATAAGGAATCTATTTCACAGGTTACAGAAATTGTGCAGTAAGGATAGAAGAAGGGAGAATACAGGTGCAACAAAGTATCTTAGATCAGTGACAGTGATTATTTCAAATCACTCAACTTTTGGAAAGCTATTACTTTAATAAACCCCTAAAAGTTATTAACTTTCAGCTCAAGTTTTTGTAAAGTCCAAACACAAAAATACCAAAACAAGTGCTAACTTTGCAGAAACATTGATTTTTTTATAAATCAATCTTTTCCTTTACAAGGTTCAGTTCCTGGTACTTTTCAGGGTACACATTAGAAAAGAGTATGCAGGTAATAAAGTAATATCAGATTTTCAATTAGGGGAAGACATGATTAAACTACCTAAAGTTTATGTGATCCACCAACCTTTTAACACATGTATGAGGAGCAGTCATAACTGATGAATAAAGTTGCTCTCCACATCCAGAGGTAAGAGAGAACTTCCTTCCCAGAGATATTTAGTATCAGGGTCATGAGCCCCTTTAGCAGTTTGGTGAAGCCTGTGGAATAAAATATGCATAAAACACAACTGTACTAGAAATTTTAAGTTCACTTAACTGACCAAGTTAAATATTCCTACTTCAAGCCAAGTTTCTCTATATACAAAAACATCTTTCAAAACCTACATCAAACAGTGGGAGAGGGAAGTGGAAGGGAGGTAGAGCACTTGGAATACAAAAATTTTAAATTACAAAATTTTCTAGACAGGAAACCTTGCACACAAAGCCAAAAGCAATCTACTTAAATTTGTTAATCTTCAATATTGATATGGCCAGAATCACTTAGACTTTCTAATTTATCTCTAATTACTGAGGCTCTGTATTAAATCATCTTAACCTGAATCACTACTAACATGATCATTTAAAAATCTTCGTGAAAATCAAATTAAACTGCACTGGCCACCACCATTACTTCACAGACAAATGTTTGATTCCTTAGCCACTAGAGATTTTTTTTTTAAAAGCATCCCGACACTGGAGCCGGTGCTCTTACTTGCTGAGCCACCTGGCTGCCCCTAAGAAATTGGGGTTGCTCAAGGTTACATGGCCAGGTGTTTCTGGGTGGGTGTCTGAGCCCAGATTAGATCCACAAGTCATCCCGACAGAGATCTTTCTTTTTAAAAAGTGATTGTATACAATCCTAAACATCAATGCAACCAACTGAACTCTGCAACTATTTCTGATCCCATATGCACACATACCTTATCTCTTTAACATAATTGAAACATTTACCTTTGCCTTGAGGTTTATCCAGTTCCTTGGGTCACAGAAGTAATCTTTAAGTGCATCTAATTTTATTACTTGCAACTTGAAAGGAATGACTAAAACAGAGATTTTGGAACCACTATATGAAGAAAAATATAACTACAGTAATAATACTATGAATTTAATATATACCCAAACTTAACTACCAAATAATAAAACCATTAACTGTTAAATTTATCACAATAGCCAGTGACATTTCTGATAAGTATTGAATCATTCCAAACCATGGTATTCAACAAAGCTAGTCTGTAGTGTTCAGTTAAAAGTTCCAGGGTCAACATAAGGATAAGCAAGGAATTCCCCCAGTTTGTTGCCTTCGGAATCATAATGGAGCATTCGGAAACAAACATCACAGAAGAAACAGGGGTCCTCTGGTGCAAAGCAGTCGTTGTTGGTTACCCATCTGTAGTTTAAAGAAAAATATATTAACATTGTTTCATATCTTTCACTGACTTGTAAAAAAAAAGTGCCCTACCACATCTTACCAAAATGTTTTGTTTTTCTACTGCTCTCATGAGGCACCTATGTAGCATGGTGGACAGAGAGAACTGAACTTGGAGTCAGTAAGACCTGAGTTCAAATTTTGCTTTCCTCACCTATAACTACGCAAAACAGGGAACCATCCTTCCAGGATTTTTGTGAGGATCAAAAGTAAAGCTTTTGCACGGCTTTTAAAACTACTGTTACTATGGTCTATAAATGTTTGATTAGTGGCATTAGGGAAATTTCAACCTATACACATTTAATTACAAACTTAGGGCAAATATCTCATCAAACTTACTATAAAAGTTGAAAATAGCTCAATTAAAATTTTTGCATGAATCCTTTTTTACATGTCACCTTTATTCACTATGAGGTAATTTTGTGTGTGAATACTGTATCACATCATGCATGGTTTATTACCGTGTTTCCCCGATAATAAGACACTGTCTTATTATTTTTTGGACAGAAAAGCACCAGAGGGCTTATTTTCAGGGGAGGGCTTATTTTAATGAACATTGACAGCAATTTTAATAAACAGGTAAATGTGAACAAAAAAATGTACCTTTATTCAATAAGCAAATCACTGGGGAAGAACAGGATGACGCCCTCACTGCTGCAGCTCTGATTGGATACAGCTCGGAGAGCGGCGTGTGTTTCACGGGGGGTGGGGGGGTGGGAAGGGGGACGGTGCATACAGAGGGTACCATAATGTAGCGTGTAGCGCAGGGGATCACCTTCACTACAGTAGCAATCTCAATAGGGCTTATTTTCGGGGGAGGGCTTATTTTAGAGGAATCTTACACAGTAAGGGGAGGGCTTATTTTTGGGATAGGTCTTATTATCGGGGAAACACGGTATGGTGTATAATTCTCAAAACTCTAGACCTTAGCTTCATTTCCTGAAAAATTCTGGATCTATCCTAATGATCTAAGGTTTCTTTTCTGAAACTGAAAGGTGCCATTTTATATTGTTCTCCTTCTAGGATTAAAATGGAAATTCTGTTTCCCTTTTTATGTCTTTCTGTGTTTCACAATCTCATCCGTTATAATTCTAATAGTTTTCCCACGGCTATAATGACTACTCAGAATTTATACTATGTTATTAATAAGCAAAGTAAATTTAAAATACCCAAAGCAGAACATATTAAATACTCATTTCTTTTCCATGTACAAAAAGCATTCCATTTTCCCATATAGTCAGAAGGCTAATGACCCCAGTAAAACCACTAATCCTAAATTCTGAGAAACATCAAACAGGATCACTTACCGGGCTGTGTACATTTTACAAACAAAACATTTCCTGGTCCATAACCAGTGCTTCTTGGTGAGTAGGGGATAGAGTGTCTTATCCAAGCAGTCATCATGATGTACAAGCCTTTTGGCATAAGGAAGAATACATTAGGGCATTACTAAGACAGAGTGTTCTATAATCTACCTTCACATTCTCCTTTATTGCTATTCACATTACTCATCTATTAACCGGCACCAATATGTCAGAGAGTTTCCCTATAAGTATAAAATGTTAAGAATATATTATGATAGTAGGTGGGATTCTCAGTGTTTGCCAAAATATAGTTTCTTTAAAACTGAGCGCAGACTATGATTGTTTTTGTTTTTTAAAAAAAGTTAAATAAATACTAAACTGATATGGACAAAAAACAGTAATGTTAAAAATGAGGGGAAAAAATCTTTAAAATGTAAAAACAATTTTTAGAGCAAATATATATAATTTTGTTGTATATTTGTTGTTTTTTACATACACCATCCTTCTAATCATCCAGATTTACAACTTTGGAAACCTCTAACCATTACTCTTTCACCCTACACATCCAATCCTTGTTGTTTCTACCTTCACAAAATCTCTTAAATACATCGTCCACTACTGCTGCTACTATCCTAGTTTAAACCTTCATAATCTCTCTCTAGACCTCCTGCAATAACATCCTAATTGATCTCCCTGCCTCAAGTCTCTCCCCATACATCCTCCACATGGTTGCCAAGCTGATATTCTTAAAATGTAAGTATGACTGTAGGACCCCTATTAGAGGCTCCAGTGGCTCTAGAATCAAATAAAAACTCTGAAATGCAAAGTTCTTCACTAACCGGCTCCAACCAACCTTCTTCTGGGCTCCTTAAACCTTCTTTTTTTGGAGGGCAGTTGGGGTTAAGTGACTTGCCCAAGGTCATACGGCTAGTTTTTTTTTTTCTGCGTGTGTGATAAGTGTGTGAGGTCAAATTTGAACTCAGGTCCTCCTGACTCCAGAGCTGGTGCTCTATTCACTGTGCCACCCAGCCGCCCCAACATTATTTTTCTTAATGTACTCTGTGGTCCACTCAAGCTTGCCTTCTTGCTGTCCACATACAATTCATTTAGCATTCCTGCTCCCATCCCTGACATGTCATCCAGTCTCTGCTTAACTGCTTCTAATGAAAGGGGCTCATTCCTTTAAGTCAGGAAGGTCATTAATTTTTTTTAAAAAGCCAATATATCACATCTGTTAACAACATCTTCTGTCTATCAAGTCAATATATGTTTGTCAAACTTCTACCCACTGGTCCTATTTCTGCCATCTGGAACTATAATAATGTATATGCAATCCCCTTTCCATATAGGAGTCCTTTGCATATTTCTCATGCATTCAACATGATAACTCAGCAAAATCCTTTACTATCAAATAAAATATAATTAAATTCAGTATGTCTCACATATAAATATAGGACACTAAATAATTCATTTTAGAAAGATTTGCAGTAATAATTGAAACACTAGGAGTAAACCCAAGTGTTTTAATTAGCTGGGATGTTACCATGTTTCAATTAAAAGTGGCACCCAACTTCGAAAGAAGGTGAGTTCTAAGAGTCAATTTTAATTTATCTGACTGTAATTCATATTGCATTTTCCACAGCAACAATAATATAGGGTGGTTAGTGATAACCAAATTCCCAGGTCAGCCAACATTAGCCTATTTCACTCACGATGAAGCTAAATTACAGGATCAACAGCATCTTTACCATCTATAAATCTGCTTCCACTGAAAAATGAGTATGAAGTTTTAAGTGGAG
Organism: Petaurus breviceps papuanus; assembly: GCF_028583685.1. Classification (NCBI taxonomy): domain Eukaryota; kingdom Metazoa; phylum Chordata; class Mammalia; order Diprotodontia; family Petauridae; genus Petaurus; species Petaurus breviceps. The sequence continues at coordinate 14,687,653 of NW_027185799.1, forward strand.
ATGCCGTAAACACATCTACCTCCCTCTGCTCACAGCTGCAGTTCCATAGCTATCCCCTCACAACCGCTGTGGTGACTTCCTCTGACACAACATCATCAACTAGATCAAGTGGAAGGAAGAATGGTCTGGCAGCAATGGCAGAGAACGACAGATTGGTAGGAGTGACAAGAGATGGCAACCTTAGACTTAGGTCACTTAAATTATTCCCCTGGCTCTGATGAGCTCACGCAGGGATACAGCTAAAGTCTTCAGCTTCCCTAACTCCCAGAGAAGGAGAATTTAAGAGCTTTGGGGGCAAAAGGTTACAGCTTTCATGGGAATCTCAAATACTGCTAAACTGGAAAAAGGCAGCTTTGGAGGTGGGTAGCTAGGGTCTTGTATATGTAGACAATGTAATTCTAAGTGTTAGGAAAAGGAGTTTCTCTACTTGTGCCATAGGTAATAGCTAAGTGAAACACACAAATAATTCCTAAGACTCATCTTAGTAAACAGAATCCTTCCAATTAAGTTTTTTATTTTTCTTTTTGGAGGGCAACTGGGGTTAAGTGACTTGCCTACAGTCACACAGCTAGTTTTTGTGTTAAGTGTCTGAGGCTGGATTTGAACTCAGGTCCTTCTGACTCCAGGGCCAATGCTCTACTCACTGAGCCACCTAGCTGCCCCAAGTTTGTTTGTTTGGTTTTTTTTTTACTAGAATTGCTAAAAATGTTTTTCTCTCTTTCACCACTTGGTAATGGGATTAACAAATAATCCCCAATTAACAAATAAATAAAAAATACATAATTAACAAATAAATACAAAAGGGCAAAAGAAGGTAAAACAAGAAGGTGCCTGGGTGACCCATGAAATGCATAATCATCCCTAATCATAGCAGCTTGTATTAAATTTGAGTTAAGAAATTATATTTACTACCAAACGAAACAGAAGGAAGTGAGGATATCCTAAGTGGTTATTAAACTTTGGTTACTGAAATGAGATAAACTGGGATTGGTGTTTTTTTTTGACATTACAAGTTGTTTTTTTTTGCCTATTCTGATGTATGTTCAAAAAAGAGAAAAGAAATGAAAGGAACAAGAGGATAAGCTAAATACTTCTATATACCTTATATCTGTGATGATGACTACATGCTCACAGTCTCCTTGGTGACAATACAGGTAAGGAAAACCTAATTTAATGTACAGGTCATTGAAGGTAAAATCTTCCATTTTAGCAGACTGGAACTTTCCATATCCTCGATCATGGGACTCTGACCACTCAATAATTGTTCTGAAAACAAGCAGGAATATATATGATCAACTATGCTGCCCAAAAAACCTAAAAGGACAGAAGACATTTGGCAGGAGTGTCATGCTGCACTATAACCAACACCAACCCAGTTAACTGGAGAACTGTCAATTTTAGATGGAAATCATCATAGCTAAGACATGATGAGAATTCAATATCCCTGTCTTTCTTTTACTCTTTGTAACTGGTATGGCTTTATGAAGATCCTTCATTGGAATGGTATGAGGAAAATTGCAATAAGCTTATGAAAATATAGAATTCTGACTAAATTAGTTAATAGAACACCAGTTCATTTTTTATATAATGTTCACTGCATTAATTAATTATTATATTAATTAATAGCAAAGCAATAATAATAATGATGATGGGGTGCCTAGGTGGCACAGTAAATAGAGCACCGGCCCTGGAGTCGGGAGGACCTGAGTTCAAATCTGGCCTCAGACACTTTATACTTACTAGCCATGTGACCTTGGGCAAGTCACTTAACCCCAATTGCCCTGTCTTCCTCCCTCCAAAAAGCAAAAAACCCCAAAATAATAAATCATACCTAGCATTTACACAGTACTTTAAGGTTTGCAAAGTACTTTGCAAGTATCTCATTTTATTGTTACAACACTGGAATATAGATGCTTTCATTATCCCCATTTTATATGAAGCAACTGAGGCAGATAAAAGTTAAGTGACTTACTCAGCTAGTAAGTATTTGGGGTCACATTTGAACTTGGGTGTTTCTGACTCAAGGTTCAGTGTTCTATCCACTGTGCCACCTGTTGCTTCAAGTTATAAATAAGTACATCATGCTTTAGAAAACCTCTGATTCCTCACCCAGTTGTTAATGATCTTCCTCAACTCATTCATACTTTATCATATGTTATACATCTATATATCACATCCCTGTACCAAACTCTAAGTTAGAACTTAAAGGCAAAGAATGAATCATAACTACTTTTTCCAAAATACCTAGGACAATATTCTTCACAAGAGGCATTTAATATGTTTGTAGAATTTACTTTTTTTAAAAAAAATTACTTACAGTTTCTTGCCCAGAGTAAATGCAAAAGAATCAAAGTCAATTCATTTCACTATCCCATGATGAAGAAGTTTTGTGATATGTTTTAATGATATGGTAACCAAATGTTTTAGATTTGTTTGCAAGGCTGCTATATAAAAGACTCTTAAGTTTAAAAAAGTTTTTGTTTTTAAAGATATTTGCAGAAATTAATATTAAATCTGTCCCAAAACAAATATTCCCTATACCTCCCTGGTAGGAAAATTCCTATTTTGGTTTGATAAATGCTTATGACTAGTTCAAGGCTTTGATTACAGAATTTTAAAAAATTATCAAGTTGATATTTTTGTCCAATAATCTAATTCTTTTCCAAAAGTCTTAGTTTCAAGGTCATTTATATTGCCTCCATCTTCAGAGCTGGAAAAAACCAGATTTTATGAAAAATAATTACCTGCTCAAATCTCTGCATTCAGGGTATCTTCTATCATTGTAAAATGTTCCTTCAAAATAAAAGAAAGCTGACTTGTAAAGATCCTATAAGAAAGGACATAAGGGAAATGAGGGGGAAAAATGTGCCATTAATAATTACACAAAAAGCAGATACTACTGTTTACATTAAAATGTGCCATAGTGTTAGCCACCAGCATGGTTTTAAAATTATATAAAACTAATTTTATGGGAACTCAGTATATATTCAAGTTTCTACCATTTTTAGTTTATCATGCTGTCATTTAAGTTGCTGTATTCTGATTTTAACTTATGTTTATACCTGTATTTGAAGCAGTTTCATAAAAGGGATTCCCTTGAACCATACTGATTTCAAGAATCCCTTCTTCATTTTTATATTATATGCACATACTTCAATGGTAAGATACTTTGATGGGAGGAGCGGCCAAGGGGCTCAGCGAGTAAGAGCACCGGCTCCAGTGTCGGGATGACATGGGGATCAAATCTGGGCTCAGATACTTAGCACCACACCCAGAAATAACTGGCCGTGTGACCTTGAGCAAGTTACTTAACACCAATTGCTAAAAAAAAAAAAAAAGATACTTTGATGGAAAACTTAAAACCTTTTCATGCTCACAAATTTTTTTTTCTTGTGAAAGTCAGCATGAAGTCTCAGAAATCTTTTGCTGTTTTCCTTAGCATAATTGTAAAACTAATATTCTGTTGTATCTGTACAATGCTTTTTAAAAACATTTTTAGGTCAAGATGGAGAGTAGAAGCAGGACCTCCGAGCGGCTCTGGCTTCCACCTTCCCCAATCAATGTTGAAAGAGGACTCTGAACAAACTTTGGAGCTGCAGAACCCACAAAATGAAAGAGAAGCTAACCTCACACTGAGGATAGCCCGGCAGCCATCAGCCAGCGCAGTGCTCGAGCCCAGGCCTGCCTGAGCCCAGACCCACCTGAGCCAGAGGTTTTAGCCCCAGGGTGGGCTGGAGGGACTCCAGATCAGCAGCAGTTGTGGCCCTTTCCAGATTTATCAACACATAGATGTGAAAGACAAAGTGAGAGGTCAGTGCAGTCTGGACTTTGGGACCCAGTAAGTGGGAGTGCACCAGCTTTTGCTCCTGGGGCAAGAAGCCGCTGAGACACCCAGCACAGCCAGCCAGCGTCACATGTCAGCATCAGCTCCTGGCCTGCAGAGTGTAGGGGGACCAAGTGACCAATCTGAGGGGTAATTGCTCTTGCTTTAACCTGCTTGGATCTGTACTGCAATCTAGGGTGGAGGTCCTGGGGTGTGTGTCCAGCTTGCCAGAGCATGTGGAGGCCTCCGAGAGGGTACCCATCTAATACCTCTGGCACCTGAGAAAACCCCAGGGTTTGGGACGAAAGCTCCCCTGTCTAGTGGAAGAGTCCTACTGAGGCAAAAAGCCCAGGGGTCAAGTGACTGAGGGGCGACATGACCAGGCAAAGAAAACAAAGCAGACAGAAGGTTCCAACATTATACTCCTATTTTGGGGACAAAAAGGAGCAAAGCATGGAACAGGAGGAAGACAGTGAAGTCAGAACTCCTGCGCCAAAAGCTTCCAAGAAAAATACAAGCCAGTTACAGGCCACAGAGGACCTTAAGAAGCAGAGGAAAAATTGGGAAGAAAAATGAGAACGATGCAAGAAAATTACAAAATGAGAGTCAACAGCCTGAGGAAAATAACACCTTAAAAAATAGACTAACTCAAATGGCAAAAGAGGCTCAAAAAGCCAATGAGGACAAGAATGCCTTAAAAAGCCAAATTTGCCAGATGGAAAAAGAATCTCAAAAGCTCACTGAGGAGAATCATTGCTTCAGAATTAGATTGGAGCAAATGGAAGCTAATGCCTCTATGAGAAATCAAGATGCTGTTAAACAGATCCAAAGAAATGAAAGAATAGAAGGCAATGTGAAATATCTCATGGGAAAAACCACTGACTTGGAAAATAGATCCAGGAGAGATAAGTTAAAAATTATTAGACTACCTGAAAGCCATGATCAAAGTAAGAACCTAGAAATCATCCTCCAGGAAGTTCTCAAAAAAAAACTGCCCTGATGTTTTAGAACCAGAGGGCGAAATAGAGGTTGAAAGAATCCACCGATCACCTCCTGAAAAAGATCCCAAAAAGAAAACTCCTAGGAATATCAGAGCCAGGTTCCGGAATTCCCAGATTAAGGAGAGAATATCACAAGCAGCCAGGAAGAAACAATTTGAATATTGTGGAAACACAATCAGGATAACCCAGGATCTGGCAGCTTCTACACTGAGGGATCGAAGGGCTTGGAATGTGATATTCCGGAGGTCCAAGGAGCTGGGATTAAAACCAAGAGTCACCTACCCAGCAAAAGTGAGTATCATGTTTCAGGGGAAAATATGATCATTCAGTGGAACAGAGGAGTTTCAAGCATTCTTAATGAAAAAACCAGAGCTGAATAGAAAATCTGACATTCAGATACAAGAAGCAAGAGAAGCATGAGAAGGTAAACAGGGAAAAGAAATCATAAGGAACTTATCAAAGTTGAACTATTAACATTCCTACATGGAAAAACAATCATTGTAACTGATGAAACTTTTCTCAGTATGAAAATAGTTGAAGGGAATAAATAAATAAATATACATGTCTATATATGAGGGTATATAGGCATATGAATACATATGTGAATGTGTGTATATATGTTTACAGATATACATAGAGGGCACAGGACCAATTTAATAGGATGGGTTGATACTTATAAGGTGAAATTAAGAGGTGAGAGAGGAATATAATGAGAGGAGATGGGGAGAGACAGAATAAGGTAAACTATCTCATATAGAAGAGGCAAGGGAAAATGGTTACAATGGAGGGGAAGAACAGGAAGGCAAAAGAGAATGAGTCAACCTTATTTTCATTGAATTTGGCTTGGGGAGGGAATGAAATACACACTAAATTGGGTCACCCTACATAAGAATAGCGGGGAAGGGGTTGAGAGTGGGGATGATGAAAGGGAGGGCAGGCTGGGGGGGAGGGAAGTTGGAAGCACCCACTTTTGAAAAGGGACAGGATCAAAGTAGAGAACAGAACAAGTAGGAGGTGGGATAGGAAGGAAGGAAATATAGTCAGTCTTTTACAATATATCTACTGTATATCTATATCTATTATATATATATATATTACAATATATCTACAATGTTATTGTTCTGCATTAGCTACACATATACAACCTATACTGAACTGCTTATCTTCCCAGTAAGGGTGGGTGACAAGGGAGGAAGGGAATGAATCTAGAATTAAAAAAATTTTAAAATCAAATGTTAAAATACACACACACACACACACACTATTATTAATACTATTTTACATGTAATTGGGAAATAAGATATATAGGCACTGGGGCATAGAGATCCACCATGCCCTGCTGGAAAAGTAGAAAGGGGTATGGGAGAAAATATGGAAGAGAGCAGATTGGAGGAGGGGATATCCTGTGGGACTGCTATTCTGGGGGCGGTGAGTAGGCGAAAAATGGGGAGAAAATTTGTAACTCAAAATCTGGCGGAAATGAATGATGTAAATCAGAAGTTAATAAAGTATTTAAAAAAAGAAAAAAAAGAAAAAGGGAAGCTCCTACATAATTAATCAGTGCAAGCATTGCGAAGCTCAAGTTTATAATGTGTGTATGTATATGCCTATACATGTATATCATAAATTAAAAACATACATATGTGATGATTCCACTTTCACAGTGTTATGCATGCATATACAACATATATGTACATGGAATACATATTATATATATTTGTACATACATTATAATAAAGTAAAATAAAAACATTTTAAAAGTGTTTTCATAGATATAATTCAATTTTAACCCTATTTTAGTGATGAGGGGAGGGAACTAAGGCTGGTCAAATGACTTATCCCAGTTAGTCATACAGCTAGTATCAACACATAGGTCTCCTGAGACTTAAGAGTTCATAGGCTTTTGACTAGACAATGATAATTAGAACATAATTTTAGTTTCTACCTATACCTAATCCTGAGTTCACCCCAATTAAGTCCCCTTATATGACTATAAAAGCATAACTGCAACTTATTCACCAACCACAATGTTATAGACGATAAAGTAAAGAAATTCTACAAAGAAACTGGCAAGAATCTGTAAACCAAGTTGGTATGTACTTGATTTCAGTGCAAACATGGTCACAGGAAAGAAAGAAAAATGGGAAACAAAGGCTGGAAAATAGAGTTCAGTATTAAGAAATGGAGCTTTGTAGATTATTCAGAAGCCTCATATCATGAATACTTTCTTTTTTAAAAAGAGTCCAAAGATGACTTGTGTGAACTGATGCTGAGTCAAATGAGCAAAACCAGGAGACACTACACAATAACAATCACATTGTGTGATGACTGACTTTGACAGACTTAGCTCTTCTTAGCCACGCAAGGATCTAAGACCACTCCACAAGATTCCTGATGGAAAATGCCATCCACATCCAGAGAAAGAACTGTGGAGTCTGAATGAAGATGGAAGCATACTCTTTGCTCTGCTTTTTTTTTCTTGTTTTGTTTCTTCTTTTTTGTGGTTCCTCCCATTAGTTCTAACTCTTCTTTACATCATGACTAATGTGAAAATGTTTACTATGATTGCACAAGTAGAGCCTATATCAGACTGCATGCTGTCTTGGGGAGGGGGGAGAACAAGGGGGAAATAATTTGAAACTCAAAATCTTATGGAAGTGAATCCTGAAAGCTAAAAATAGATAAATTAATGTGTAAAATAAAAAAGGGCCCAAAGGCACCGAAGAACCAAACATCAGCAAAAATGAAACTAAATAGCAAATTAAAAAGTTTTTTTTTCAGTTATCAACTTTATTTTTCTCCCTCCCACTTCCTTTCTCTTAAAAAAATACAAAAACAAAATCCTTGAATGTGTTTAAACAAAACAAAGTCCTATATTGGCCATATCCAAAACATATGCTTTCTTATGCATATCAGTCCATCACCTCTATAAGTGGGTAGCATTCTTCATTATCCTCCAAAGTATGAAAATTGCTCCTCAAACCAAGAAACAAAGGCTAAAAAAAGACAATGATTCTGATAATCACTATGTTTTTCCCCAAGAATTTTAGCCTATGTGAACAGTCACCATAACTATGAGATTGAAGTGAACTGTAAGGTAAGGCCAAGGCCAGGGTTGAGTATAATTTCATTTAAAAAACACTGAGGGGAGGAGGAGAATGGTGGCCAAGTATGAATCGTATTCTTATGAAACAGTGAAAAATAGAGAGGAAAAAAGTATTGAGAAAGTTTAACATTAGATCTAGCTTAGTCATTTCATCCCAAGAGTATTTAGACATGAAACTAGAAGAAAAACAAAATGTGTGAATGCAAGAGACCACCAGCATTTCTGGGGTATTCTATTGTAGTTATCACTGACAGTGGAACGACAACAATGAGGACTTTTTTTTTGTAAATAACATTTTATTTTATTTTATCCAATTACATGTAAAAATAGTTTTCAACATTCACTTTAAAAATTATTTATTTTTAGTTTTCGACAATCACTTTCCTAAGTTTTAAATTTTCTCCTCCTCTCTCTCCAAGATGGCTTGCAATCTGATATGGGTTCTACAGATACATTCCTATTAAACACATTTTCACATTAGTCATATTGCATAGAAGAATTATAACAAACAGGAAAAACCATGTGAAAGAAAAAAAAATACTCTGCTTTGTTCTATATTCAAACTCCATAGTTCTTGCTCTGGATGTGACTGGCATTTTCCATCACAACACTCATTTTTAAAAATAAGATTGAGTTCCAAATTTTTCTCCCTCCTTTCCTTCATTCCTCCTCCCCAAGACAGCAATCTCATATAGGTAATACCTGTGCTATCATGGAAACATTTCCACATTAATCATGTTGTGAAAGAAGAAACAGAACAAAAGGGGGAAGGCACCAAAAAAAATTTAAAATAATATGCTTCGATCTGCATTCAGACTCCGTAGTTCTTTCTCTGGATGTGGACAGTATTTTCCATCATTTGTCTTTGTCTTAGATCATAGGTTCCCAAAGTGGGTGATACTGCCCCCTGGGGGGTACTGAAATAATCCTAGACGGCCAGTAGTAGCCGCAGGTGCAATTGGTAGGCGTTGAATAAAAATTAGGGGGCAGTGGAAGTATAAGGAAAGAAAAGAAGGTTAGAAAATTTTGAAAAACAGTTCACTTTTCATCTGTTGTGTAACAGAGTTAAAATCATGGTGACTACATTATTTTCCAAATAAACACACAAAATGCAAGTTATAACTGATAAGTGGTCAAGTCCACCAACAGGTCTTAACTAGTAACTTGGCAGATGAGTATGTTGCCCAATGTTGGGAAGTCCAGCATGCACTGGCAGGAATACGTACATATGACTTGTTTATGATAACATACATTTATAAGACACTATATTGCACCATCAGAATTTCAATGCAGAAAAAACCCACAAATTTCCAATAAATTATTAAATTTAGGATATCATTAAAAATTTTTTTAAATATATTTTTTGAAATGACACAAATTGTTAAAAAGGTTAAATAGTTAAAGAAAGTATATTTCCAGGGGTCATTGAGTAATTTTTTTAAAAGGAGATTGTAGGGGGGTGGAGCCAAGATGGCGGAGTAGAAGCACAACCTTCCCGCGGCTACAGCTTCCACCTTCCCCAATCCATGTAAAAAGGGGACTCTAAACAAACTTTGGAGCTGCAGATCCCACAAAATGACACAGAGAAGCTAACCTCCCGCTGAGGACAGCCTGGCAGGCCAGACCAGCTCCTGGCCAGAGGGACTCCAGATAAGCAGCAGCTGTGGCCGTTTCCAGATTTATCAACACATAGATGCAAAGGACAAAGTGAGAGGTCAGTGCAGTTTGGACTTTGGGACCCAGTAAGTGGGAGTGCATGGCTTTTTCCCCCTGGCAGGCACAGCCAGCCAGCACCACGTGGTGCCATGTGGCAGCTTCAGCTCCTGGCCTGCAGAGTGTAGGCGGACCAAGCACCAGCCTGAGGGGTAATCACTCTTGCTTTAAACTTCTTGGATCTGGATTGCAGTCTAGGGTAGAGGTCCTGGGGTGTGTGTCCAGCTTGCCAGAGCATGTGGAGACCTCAGAGAGGGCACCCATCTAATACCTCCAGTAGCTGAGAAAACCCCAGCGTTTGGGACAAAAGCTCCCCTGTCTGGTGGCAGAGTCCTACTGTGGCAAAAAGCCCAGGGGTCAAGTGACTGAGGGGTGACATAACCAGGCAAAGGAAAGGAAAACAGTGAAGTCAGAACTCCTGCACAAAAAACTTCAAAGGAAAATATGAGCTGGTTACAGGCCACAGAGGACCTTAAGAAGCAGATAAGAGAAGTGGAGGAAAAATTGGGAAGAGAAATGAGAACAATGGAAGAAAATTATGAAATGAGAGTCAACAGCCTGACCAAGGAAATAACCTTAAAAAACAGACTACCTCAAATGGCAAAAGGCAATGAGGAGAATGCCTTAAAAAGCCGAATTTGCCAGATGGAAATAGAATCTCAAAAGCTCACTGAGGAGAATCATTGCTTCAGAATTAGATTGGAGCAAATGGAAGCTAATGCCTTTATGAGAAATCAAGATGCTGTTAAACAGACCCAAACAAATGAAAATATAGAAGGCAATGTGAAATATCTCATGGGAAAAACCACTGACCTGGAAAATAGATCCAGGAGAGATAAGTTAAAAATTATTGGACTACCTGAAAGCCATGATCAAGGTAAGAACCTAGAAATCATCCTCCAGGAAGTTCTCAAAGAAAACTGTCCTGATGTTTTAGTACCAGAGGGCAAAATAGAGGTTGAAAGAATCCACCGATCACCTCCTGAAAGAGATCCCAAAAAGAAAACTCTTAGGAATATTATAGGCAGGTTCCACAATTCCCAGATTAAGGAGAGAATATTACAAGCAGCCAGGAAGAAACAATTTGAATATTGTGGAAACACAATCAGGATAACCCAGGATCTGGCAGCTTCTACACTGAGGGATCGAAGGGCTTGGAATGTGATATTCCAGAGGTCCAAGGAGCTGGGATTAAAACCAAGAGTCACCTACCCAGCAAAAGTGAGTATCATGTTTCAGGGGAAAATATGGTCATTCAGTGGAATAGAGGGCTTTCAAGCATTCTTGATGAAAAAACCAGAGTTGAATAGAAAATCTGACATTCAGATACAAGAAACAAGAGAAGCATGAGAAGGTAAACAGGGAAAAGAAATCATAAGGAACTTATCAAAGTTGAACTATTAACATTCCTACATGGAAAAACAATCATTGTAACTGATGAAACTTTTCTCAGTATGAAAATAGTTGAAGGGAATAAATAAATAAATATATATGTCTATATATGAGGGTATATGGGCATATGAATACATATGTGAATGTGTATATATATGTTTACAGGTAGATATATATTATAGATAATATAGGTAGATATATATTATAGATAGAGGGCACAGGACCAATTTAACAGGAAGGGATGATACTGAAAAGGTGAAATTAAGAGGTGAGAGGAATGTAATGAGAGGAGAGGGCGAGAGACAGATTGGGGTAAACTATCTCATACAGAAGAGGCAAGGAAAAATGGTTACAATGGAGGGGAAGAATAGGAAGGCAAAAGGGAATGGGTCAACCTTATTCCCATTGAATTTGACTTGAGGAGGGAATGAAATACACACTAAATAAGGTATCTCACCCTCCAGGAGAATAGGGGGGGAAGGGGATGAGAGGGGGATGATGGAAGGGAGGGCAGGCTGGGGGAGGAGGGAAGTTGGAAGCACCCACTTTTGAAAAGGGATGGCATCAAAGTAGAGAATTGAACAAGTGGGAGGTGGGATAGGAGGGAGGGAAATATAGTCAGTCTTTTACAATATATCTACTATGTTATTGTTTTGCATTAGCCACACATGTACAAGCTATACTGAACTGCTTATCTTCCCAGTAAAGGTGGGTGACAAAGAAGGAAAGGAATGAATCTGGAATTGAAAGTTTTAAAATCAAATATTCAAATATGTGTGTGTGTGTAAAGTATTATTAATACCATTTTACATGTAATTGTGAAATAAGATATACAGGCACTGAGGCATAGAGATCCACCAGAAAAGTCGAAAGGGGTATGGGAGAAAATATGGGAGAGAGCAGATTGGAGGAGGGGGAAGTGCGTAGGGGAAAAACGGGGAGAAAATTTGTAACTCAAAATCTGGCAGAAATGAATGATTTAAATCAGAAGCTAATAAAGCATTTAAAAATAAATAAATAAAAAGAAAGAACATCAAACAGAAGTGAAAAAAAAAATAAAAGGGGTGGTAGGCCAAATTAGTTGAGGACCTCTGTCTTAGATCATTCTATGGCTGAGAAGAGTTAAGTCAATCACAGCTGATCATCACAGACTGTTCTTGCTATTAGGTACAATGTTCCCCTGATTCTGTTCACTTCACTCTACATCAATTCATGTAAGTCTTCCCAGGTTTTTCTGAAATCCTCCTGCTCATCATTTCTTACAGCACAACAATATTCTATTACATTCATATACCACAACTTGTTTAGCCATTCCTCAATTGATGGGCATTCCCTCAATTTCCAATTCTTTGCCACCACACAAAGAACATATGCTGTAAGTATTTTTATACATCTAAGTCCTTTTCAATTTTTTATGATCTTTTTTCCCAAATAATTGCTTTATGAAAAACAAAAATTGTGCAATTTATATCAGATATGCATTTTTCACAAAATTAGACCTGACCGGCAAAGGCACTATTTGAAAAGAAGCCCACCTGGCAGCCATGGACCCCATTTGCTAGCTGTGGTAGTGCTGAATCAAAGGGTATGCACAGTTTGATTGCTCTTTGGGCATAGTTCCAAATTACTCCAGAATAGTTGGATCAGTTCACAATTCTACCATTAGTGCATTAGTGTCCATTTTTCCCACATCCCCAACATTTATCATTTTCCTTTTCTGTCATATTAGCCAATCTGATAGGTGTGAGGTGGTATATCGGAGTTGTTTTAAATTTGTGTTTTTCTAATCAATAGTGATTTAAAGCATTTTTTAATATGATGATAGCTTTAATTTCTTCATCTAAAAACTACCTGTTCATCTCCTTTGACCATTTATCAACTGGAGAATGACTTTTAAACTATTTTAACTCAGTTCTCTATATATTTGAGAAACGCCTGCTGTAAAAATTATTTCCCATCTTTCTGTTTTCCTTTCAATCTTGGTTGCATTAATTTTGTTTGTGCAAAAACCTTTTAATATAATGTAACCAATATTATCCATTTTGTATTTCATAATGTTCTCTATCTGTTGTTTGGCCATAAATTCTTTCTCCACAAGATTTTACAGGTAAACTATCTCTTGCTCTCTCAATTTGCTTATGGTATCACTTTTATATCTAAATCATGTACCTATTTTGACCTTATTTTGGTATATGGTGTGAGATCTTGGTCTAAGCCTAGTTTCTGTCATGCTATTTTCCAGTTTTCCCAGTAGTTTTTTGTCAAAGTGACAAATTGTCAAATTTCAGAAGCTAGAGTCTTGGGGTTTATCAAACAGTAGATTACTATGGTCAATTTACTACTGTATCTTGTTCACCTAATGTATTCCACTGATCTGCCACTCTATTTTTTAACCAGTACCAAATAATATAATATAGTTTTAGATCTGGTACAACTAGGCCACCTTCCTTTGCAATTTTTTCCCATCAATTCCCTTGATGTTCTTGATTCTTTTTTCTTACATTTTTATTTTCCATTATTATTTTTTTCAAGTTCTATAAAACAATTTTTTGGTAGTTTGATTGGCATGGCGCTGAATAAGTTAATTTAGGTAGAATTGTCATTTTTATTATGCTAGCTCAGTCTACGCCCATGAGGAAGTGATATTTTAGATGTGACTTCATTTCTGTAAAGAGTTTTGTAATTGTGTTTATATAGTTCCTGGGTTTGTCTTTGCAAGTAGACTCCCAAATAATTTATATTGTCTACAGTTATTTTAAATGGAATTTCTCTGTCTCTTGCTGCTGAGCTTTGTAGATAATAAACAGAAATGCTGATGATTTATGGGGGTTTATTTTATATGCTGCAACTTTGCTATAGTTAATTATTTCAAGAAGTTTTTTTAATTAATTCTCTAAGTATACCATTACATCGTCCACAAAGAGTGATAGCTTTGTCTCCTTACTGCCTATTCTAATTCCTTCAATTTCTTTTTCTCCTCCTATAAAGTTAAAATTTCAAGTACAATAGTGAATAATAGGCATCCCTAAATGGGATCCTTTTTTCACCCATGATCTTACCGCAAAGGCTTCTAGTTAATGCCCATTACAGATAATGCTTGCTGATGGTTTTAGATAGATACTACTTAACACTCTAAGGAAAGCTCAATTTATTCTTACGGTCTCTAGTGTTTTTAAGGGAATGAATACTTTATTTTCCAAAAAGCTTTTTCTGAATCTGTTGAGATAATCATATAATTTATGTTGGTTTTGTTATTGATGTGGTCAATTATGCTAATAGTTTTCTTAATACTGAGCCAGCCCATCTGGTCATTTATACACAATGTATATTGTATCATTGCTGTAATTTCTTTGCTAATATTTTACTTAAAAGTTTTGTATTAACATTCATTAGGGAAATTGATCTTCCTCTGTTTTGACTCTTCCTGATCCTGGTATCAGGATCAAATATGTGTTATAAAAGGAATTTGGTAAGACTCCTTCCTTTATTTTTCCAAAGAGTTTATGTAGTATTGAAACTAATTGCTCTTAAATGTTTGGTAGAATTCACTTGTAAATCCTTCTGGCCCTGGAGGTTTTTTCTTATGGAGTTCATTGATGGTTTGTTCACTTTCCTAAAATGGAGTTAAGTATTTTAGTTCCTCTTCTGTCAATCTGAGCAATTTATGTTTTCGTAAATATCCATACATTTCACTTAGATTTATTGGCATACAGGTGGGCAAAATAGCTCCTAATCATAACTTTAATTTCTTCTTCATTGGTAGTAAATTCACCCTTTTCATTTTTGATACTGATAATTTGGTTGTCCATTTTATTTGGTTTTTCTTTATTAGTTCAATAGTTTTCTTTCTTTCAATTTTATGAATCTCTCCTTTAAGTTTCAAAATTTCTAATTTGATGTTTAATTGGGGATTTTTAATTTGTTCTTTTTCTATCTTCTTAAATTGCATGCCCAATTCATTGATCTGTTCTCTATTTTATTCATGTACACATTTAGAGATATAAAATATCCTTTAAGTACTGCTTTGGCTGCATCCCGTAAGTTTTGGTATATTGTCTCATTATTGTCATCCTCTTTGATGAAATTATTGTTTCTATGCTTTGTTGTTTAAATCACTCATTCTTTTTTTTTAAATGCTTTATTAACTTCTGATTTACATAATTCGTTAAGGCCAGATTTTGAATTACAAATTTTCTCCCCATTTTTCCCCTACCCACAGCCCCCCCCTTTTTTTTTTTTTAAAGCAATCAGGGTTAAGTAACTTGCTCAAGGTCATATGGCCAGTTATTTCTGGGTGTGGTATCTGAGCCCAGATTCATCCTGACACTGGAGCCGGTGCTCTTACTCGCTGAACCACCTGGCTGCCCCTAAACCACTCATTCTTTAGGATTATTTAATTTCCAATTAACTTTTAATCTTTTTATGGCCCTTTATTTCATATAATTTTTATCACATTATGATCTGAAAAGGATACGTTTAATATCTGTCTTTCTGCATTTGATTGTGAGGTTTTTATGTCTTAATACATGGTCATTTTTTGTGTAGGTACCACTAAGAAAAAGGTATATTCATACATAAAAACAAAGATCAGGAGTAGAATAGGTTTGGGAAAGTATATGTCTATATACATCTAGCTATAGAGAAACCTATCTAAACTTTATTGTGGCCATGTGGGGAGGAAATAAAAGAACAAAGTAAAAAAGTACACAGCAGAGAACAAAAGAAAACTCACAAGGAAGCAAAGATGGATAATTCTCAACACAATGAGTATTATTTATCATAAAGGCTTTCTTGAAATGAAAATTTATTGTTACATATTTTGAATCCTCTCATATTCTGCTATGCACACTTTTTTTTCTTTCTAACTTTGTATGCAAGTATCAATATTTAAGTTTATTATATATTTTTGTTTCTTTTCTCTATTTTGTATTTGTGTTATGGTATTTGAGTCTAAAATAAAATTCTGAAGAAACAAAAAATGTATATTACTTTCTATCCCCATTCAATTTTCTCCAGAGGTCTATCATATCTAACTTAAAAAAACTCTATTCACTTCTTTATTTCTTGTTTATTTTGTGGTTAGATTTATCTAGTTTTGAGAGGAGGAGTTTGAGGTTTCCCCCCTCCCTGCCCCCACTAGTATAGCTTTGCTGTCTATCTCTTCCTGTAACTCATTTAACTTCTCTAAGAATTTGGATGCTATTAACACTCGGTGCACATATGCTTATTATTGGTATCACTTCATTGTCTACGGTACCTTTTAGCAAGACATAATTTCCTTCTTTGTTTCTTTTAATTAGATTTATTTTTGCTTTGTTTGAGATCAGGATTGCTACCCCTGCATTTTTTATTTCAACTGAAGCATAATATATTCTGCTCTAGCGTTTTACCTTTACCCAGTATGTTTCTCTCCGCTTCAAATGCGTTTCTTATAAACAACATATTATAGGATTCTGGTTTTTAATTCACTATGCTGCTTCTTCCACTTCATGTGAGTGTTCATCCCATTCACATTTATGATTACTGTGTATTTCCCTTCACCCTATTTTTCCAATTTAATACTTTTCTCTCTCCTTTTACCCTGTCCTTCCTGACCAATGTTTTGCTTTTAATGATCACCTCCCTCAATCTTCTCTCCCTTCTATCATCCCCTCTTCTTTTCCCCTTCCCCTCCTACTTTCCTCTATAGATTAAGACAGATTTTTTTTTGCCTTTCAGAGGATGAAGGTAGGGCATTTGGGGTTAGGTGACTTGCCCAAGGTCACATGGCTAGTTTTGTGTTAAGTGTCTGAGGCCGGATTTGAACTCTGATCCTCCTGACTCCAGGGCCAGTGCTCTATTCACTGTGCCACCTAGCTGCCCCAAGACAGATTTCTTTACTCAATTGAGTGTATATGTTATTTCCTCTTTGAGCCAAATCCAATGAGAGTATTCAAACAATGCTCACTACCTACCTTCTTTCCCTCTACTGTCATAGGCCTTTCATGCCTCTTCATGTAATTCATTTAGAGGCTTGGTTTAACATTGTTTCCAAGGGAAATCGGGGAGAGCTCAGGCAACTTCCTGGCTTCTCTCTGCCATCTTGGCTTCCCCCACAATTAGGACATTCAGACCTCAGCATCTTATGTGCTCAAAGAGAAAGTACAAACAAGCACTTTGAGGATATGAAGTATGGAAGAACATTTTGGACCAGACCAAGTACATCAAGAGGAAATCTGTGTAGAAAGTCACAAAATTCTCAACGTACTGAGATTGATTTTCAAGATTTTTCAAAGGGAAGATACAAAATAAATGGAAAACAAATCAGATATTATTAACCATGCCCAAAGGTAAGCCTAAGTGGATCAGCAACTACTAACTGATGATGCCTTTTTATCTCTATAAAATCTTTATGAGAATGAGCCATATATATTAAGGGATCATTGATTTACATCTAAGAGAACAAGCAGTTTTAATAAACTATTTTCTATAACAAATTCAATCTTCATGGTCATACAAACAACTGAAAAATAGAATGTAAGATCTTGTTGCTTGTTAATTACAGGAAAGTATATGATTCAGAAAAAAAAATCTTTAAACATTCTCTTCCATCAAGGTATCTCTTACACACATATTAAGATCATATAATATTCCTTGATAGATGCAACTTCGGAAATAACTGTTTAATGATTCTATGTTTACCTCCTGGTACCCCAGGTAACCTTCTAAAGATTCTAAGTGGAAAAATAGATAACGGGAATTTCTTCATGGGGAGTTCCTAAATAGTATATGTATGTATGTATGCATATGTGTGTGTGTGTAGGAATAAAACAGGGATAAATGTTCATTAAAAGTTTTAGTTAGGGGTGGCCAGGTGGCTCAGCGAGTAAGAGCACTGGCTCCAGTGTCGGGATGACCTGGGGATCGAATCTGGGCTCAGATACTTAGCACCACACCCAGAAATAACTGGCCATGTAACCTTGAGCAAGTTATTTAACCCCGATTGCTTAAAAAAAAAAGTTTTAGCTAATCACAGAGGTCCAAATTATGACCTACACAAAGTCCAAAAGAAGGAGGGATTTCCAGAAAAGTGATGAAATCCCTGAGATGTTCTTTTTTGGACATTATGCTGATTGCAATACAACACAGAATACCTGACGACCCCACTCAATTTGATGGAAAGCCTCTTATACAAAGAGAATGACCAACAATCCAAAAGGTAAAAATCAAACAGAGAATACCTATTGTTCAAACTCTGACATAAAAGTTGGATTTTTATTTTATTCTGAATTCATCATCAAATAAGACCATTTCCACATATGCAGTAAAACAGAAAGGGGATTATATATGAAACTAAGAATCTCTACTATCGTGTTTCCCCGATAATAAGACACTGTCTTATTATATTTTTTTTTTGGACAGAAAAACACCAGAGGGCTTATTTTCAGGGGAGGGCTTATTTTAATGAACATTGACAGCAATTTTAATAAACAGGTAAATGTGAACAAAAAAATGTACCTTTATTCAATAAGCAAATCACTGGGGAAGAACAGGATGACGTGCTCACTGCTGCAGCTCTGATTGGATGCAGCTCGGAGCGCGGCGTGCGTTTCACGGGGGGGAGGGGGGAATGGTGCATACAGAGGGTACCGTAATGTAGCGTGTAGCGCAGGGGATCTCAATAGGGCTTATTTTCGGGGGAGGGCTTATTTTAGAGGAATCTTACACAGTAAGGAGAGGGCTTATTTTCAGGATAGGTCTTATTATCGGGGAAACACGGTATAAACAACTTGTCTTTCTTTTTTAGGAATATAAGAAATTCATCTTATACAAGTTACTTTTTTTTTTGAGGGGGTAAGGCAAAGCAATTGGGGTTAAGAGACTTGCTCAAGTCACACAGCTATTACCGTGTTTCCCCGATAATAAGACCTATCCCGAAAATAAGCCCTCCCCATTACTGTGTAAGATTCCTCTAAAATAAGCCCTCCCCCGAAAATAAGCCCTATCGAGATTGCTACTGTAGTGAAGGTGATCCCCTGCGCTACACACTACATTATGGTACCCTCTGTATGCACCGTCCCCCCCCCTGGGTGAAACGCACACCGCGCTCTGAGCTGCATCCAATCAGAGCTGCAGCAGTGAGCGCGTCATCCTGTTCTTCCCCAGTGATTTGCTTGCTGGTACATTTTTTTTGTTCACATTTACCTGTTTATTAAAATTGCTGTCAATGTTCATTAAAATAAGCCCTCCCCTGAAAATAAGCCCTCTGGTGTTTTCTTTCCAAAAAAATTAATAAGACAGTGTCTTATCATCGGGGAAACACGGTAAGTGTGTCAAGTGTCTGAGCCCGGATTTGAACTCAGGTCCTCCTGACTCCAGGTGTGGTGCTCTATTCACTGCGCCACCTAGCTGCCCCAATACACATTACTTTCAAAGGTGTCCTGATTATCTATGATTCCTTCTGGCATGTGCTGTTTTCAATTTGTGCTTTTAAAGATAGTCCTTCAAGCTTTTTTCCCCCTTTTTTCCTTTCTCTTTCTCTAGCCTACCACCACTCATTCCCAACTCTTCTCCCCCAGAGAAAGAAAAACCCTTATAAGAAATAAACATAATCAAACAAAACATATCTACACATTTACAGTCTCCAAAAATGTGTATCTCATTCTGTATCTTGAACTTCATCTGTCATGCTTCATCAGGATACTGGATTGATGGTTGGTTCCTGTACTAATCAGAGTTCTCAAACCTTTTAAAGTGGTTTGTCTTACAATGTTGCTGTCACTGTAATTTGTTTTCCTGGTTCTGCTCATTTAACTCTGTTCACACAAGTCTTGCCAAGTATCTCTGAAAACATCAACTATTTATTTTTAAACATTACTTTAAAAAAAATTGTGAATTCTTGATGGAGTCTGAATATAGAATGAAGCATACTTTTTTTGCTTTATTTTTTTGTCTATGTTTTCTTTTATAACATAACTAATAAGGAAACACATTTTGCATAAGTAAACATGTATAACCTATATAAAATTGCTTGCCTACTCAATTAGGGGGGATTGGAAGGTAATCTGGAACTAAAAATTTTTTAAATGAATGTTAAAAATTGTATTTACCTGTAATTGGGAAAAAACAAAACACTAAACGAAAAAAAACCTCACCTTTATAAGAACAGTTTCTTGTGCAGCTTTATGAAATTATAATATATTTATAAAATAGATTTTTTAAAAATGATTTTAAGTAGATCTCTGTTCAAGTCTTACTCTGGAAAAAAAATTGTGAGTTCTAAATTCTCTTCCTTCTTCCCACCCCTCCCCTACCCACTGACAAGGCAAGAAATCCGATATTAACTATACATGTGAAACCATGAAAAATATATTTATATATTAGCCATGTTACTAGAAAAAAAGCAATTGGGGGCAGCTAGGTGATGCAGTGAATAGAGCACTGGCCCTGGAGTCAGGAGGACCTGAGTTAAAATCCGTCCTCAGACACTTAACACAAAAAACTAGCCCTGTGACCTTGGGCAAGTCACTTAACCCCAACTGCCCTCTAAAAAAGAAAAAAGCAATAAAGATGAAATTTAAAAATTATGCTTCAATTTGAATTCAGATTCCATCAGTTTTCTCTCTGGAGGTGGATAGCATTTTTCATCATAAATCCTTCAGAATTGTCTTGGATCATTGTATTGCTCAAAATAGCTAACTCATTCACAGCTGATCATTAGACAACATTGCTATTACTGTTTAGTGACTCCACTTTGCATCAGTTCTCATAAATCTTCCCAGGTTTTTCTGAAATCATCCTGCTTCTCATTTCTTATAGCACAATAACATTCTGTTGAAATCATATATAGCCATTCCCCAATTGATGGACATCCCCATAATTTCCAATTCTTTGCTATCACAAAGAGAGCTACTATAAATATTTTTGTACAAGTAAATCCTTCTCCCCCTCTTTTTGCTGATCTTTGTAATATAGGACCTAGTAATATTGCTGGATCAAAAAGTATTTAGTTTTACAACCCTTTGGGCATAATTCCAAATTGCTCTCCAGAATGGCTGGATCAGTTCACAACTCCACCAACAGCGTCCCAATTTTCCTACACCCTCTCCAACATTTGTCATTTTCTTTTTTTGTCATATTAGCCAATCTGATGGGTGAAAGGTGATATGTCATAGAGTTGTTTTAATTTGCATTTCTCTAATCAATGGTGATGTAGAGAATGTTTTCATATAATTATAGAGAGCTTTCATTTCTTTGTCTGAAAATGGCCCGTTCAAATCCTTTGACCATTTATCGAACGGGAAATGACCTGTATTCTTATAAATTTGACACAATTCTCTATATATTTGGGAAATGAGGCCTTTTTCAGAGACATTTATATACTCCACCTCCCCACTCCCATCCCACCCCCGCCAGTTTCCTGCCTTCCTTCTAATCTTGTACACTGGGGTTTTTTGTGCAAAAACTTTTAAATTTTATATAATCAAAATGATCCATTTCACACCTCATAATACTCTTGTTTAGACTGTCCTTATCTACAGATCTGACAGATAAACTATTCCATGCTCCTGGAATCTACTTATATCACCTTTTACATCTAAATCTTTTACCTATTTTGACCTTATTTTGGTATATGGTGTAAGATGTTTTCTATAATGTAGCTTTCGCCAAACTGCCTTCCTTTTCTCCCCTGCAACTTTTATCAAAGAGTGAGTTCTTGTCACAAAGTTTAGATTGTGGAGTTTATCGAACAGAAGATTACTTTGGTCATTTCCTACTCTGTACTATGTACCTAATCTATTCTACTGATCCAACACTTTGTTTCTCAGTCAGTTACCAGACTGTTTTGGTAATCACTATTGTTTCTCAGCCAGTTACCAGACTGTTTTGGTAATCACTACTTAGCAATATGGTTTGAAATCCAGTACTGATAAGCTGCCTTCCTTCAATTTTTTTCAAGGATTCCCTTGATATTCTCAACCTTCTGTTCTTGCAGAGGAATTTCATTATTTTTTTCTAGCTCTTTAAAAGGATTCTGTTAATTTGATTGGTATGGGACTATTTGAATAAATAATTTAGGCAGAATTATCACTTTTCTAATATTGGATTGGCTTATTCATGTGCCATTAATCTTTCCAACTGTTTAGATGTCTTTATTTGTGTCAAGCCTTTTGCAATTATGCTCATGTAATTCCTGGGTTTATCTTGGCAGGTAGACCCCCTAAGTACTTTATATTGTCTACAGTAATTTTTTTTTTGCAGGAGGGTAATTGGGGTTAAGTGACTTGCCCAAGGTCACATGACTAGTAAGTGTTAAGTGTCTGAGGCCGGATTTGAACTCAGGTCCTCCTGACTCCAGGGCTGATGCTCTATTCACTGCACCATCTAGCCGCCCCTACGTACAATAATTTTAAATGGAATTTTCTTTTCATCTCGTTTTCTTTTTTAGAAATACATAGAAATGCTGACAATTTATGTATTTTTGCTAGAGTTGTTGTTTCAACTAATTTTTAAGTTGATTTTCTAGGATTCTCCAAGTATATATCATATTATTTGCAAAGATCAATAGTTTTGTTTCTTCACTGTCTAATTTCTAATTTCTTTTTCTTGTCTTCCTGCTACAGCTAGCATTTCTAGTACAGTACTGAACAGTAGCTTTTTTCTGGGTAAAACAGTTCCTAATAATTGCTTAATTTAATCTTCATTGGTGGTGCATTCATCCTTTAAATTTTTGATACTGGTAATTTAGTTTTCTTCTTTTTTTTTTTTTTAAGCAATCAAGGTTAAGTAACTTGCTTAAGGTTACACGACCAGTTATTTCTAGGTGTGGTGCTAAGTATCTGAGCCTGGATTCGATCCCCCAGGTCATCCTGACACTGGGGCCAGTGCTCTTACTCGCCGAGCCACCTGGCTGCCCTCTTCTTTCTTTTTAAGTCAAATTAACCAATGACATCCATTTTATTGTTTTCTCCCCATAAAAACAGCTCCTAGTTTTATAGTAAACTTTTTTTTACTTTCATAATTTTTTTTTTTTGCCTTTGAAGGGCAATTGGGGTTAAGGAACTTGCCCAAGGTTACAAGGCTAGTATTTTTTTTTTGTGTGGGTGTTAAGTGTCTCAGGCTGGAACCGAACTTGGGCCCTCCCAACTCCAGGGCCGGTGCTTTACTCACTGCACCACCTAGCTGCCCCTACTTTCATAATTTTTAAAAACTTTCACTTTTATTTTCATTTTTTCACGATTTCCATTCTGGTGCTTAGGCATTTTAAATTTGTTCTTTCCTTATTTTTTTTAAACTGCATGTTTAATTCCTTGATCCCCTCTTTCTCCATTTTATTGATGTAAGCATTTAGAACTATAAATTTTCTCCCAAGTACGACTTTGGCTGCATTACACAAATTGTGTTACGTTGTCTCATTGTTGTCATTCTGTTTAATGGAATTATTTGTTTACTCACTCATTCTTTAGAATTAAGATTATTTAGTACCAATTAATTTTTAAAGCTATGTTTCCATGGTTCTTTATTGAATGTAATTTTTATGGCATTATGGTCTTGGAAAGGATGCTGCTAATATTTTTTGCTTCTCTACATTTGTGAGGTTTTCATGCCTTAATAAATGGTCTATTATTTGTGAAGGTGCTACATGTGGCTGAAAAAAAGGTACTCCTTTCTATTCCCATTCAATTTATGTTATGGTTAAAATTAAGTAGTTAATGAAGGAAAAAAGTTAGGGTTCCCTACTAGTGTAGTTTTATTACTTCCTCCTGTAACTCACTAAACTTTTCCTTTAAGAATATGGATGCTATGCAATTTGGTGTGAATGTGTTTAGTACTGATATTATTTCATTGTCTATGGTACCTTTTAGCAAGAGGTAGTTTCCCTGCTTATCTCTTTTTTAAAATTTTATGTTTATTTTTAGTTTACAATATTCATTTCCACAAGATTTTGAGTTACAAATTTTCTCCCTATCTTTCCCTTACCCATCACCCCAAAACATTGGTCTCATGAATAGCCCCTCCCCCAATCTGCTCTCTCCTATATTCTGCTTATCTCTTTTAATTAGGACTGCTTTTAATTCTGTTTTGTCTGAGACAATGATTGCTACTCTTCCCTTTTTTACTTCAGCTGAAGCATACAAGATTGTGCTCCAGTCCTTTTAATTTAACTCACTGTGTGTGTGTGTGTTTCTGTTCCAAGTATGTTTCCTATAAACAACATACTGTTGGATTCTGGTTTCTAATCCATTCTGCTATCAACTTCTGTTTTATGATTAAATTCATCCTATTCACATTCATAGTTATAATTACTGTCAATTTCCCTGCATTCTAATTTTTTCTCCTGTTTATGTCTCTTTTTCTTTTTTATCCTGTCACTCCTCAAAAGTTTATTTTGCTTCTGACCATTGCCTTCCTCTTGATTTGCCCCCTCCTTCTTATTATTCCCCAACCCTTCTCTTATCATCTTCCCCTCCTACTTCCCTATTGAGTATAAAAGATTTCTCCACCTGAGTGTGTATGTTATTGCCTTTTTTTTTTGGAGGGGAGAAGGCAAGGCAAATTGGGGTTAAGTGATTTGCCCAAGGTCACATGGCTAGTAAGTGTTAAAGTACTTGAGGCCAGATTTGAACTTAGGTCCTCCCGATTCTAGGGCCTGTGCTCTATTCACTGTGCCACCTAGCCGCCCCTAAATTTTTGGGGTTTTTTGCTTTTTGGAGGGGGGAAGGCAGGGCAATTAGGGTTAAGTGACTTGCCCAAGGTCACATGGCTAGTTTTCTGTTAAGTGTCTGAGGCCAAATTTGAACTCAGGTCCTTCTGACTCCAGGGCCAGTGCTCTATTCACTGTGCCACCTAGCCGCCCCTCCTGGCTCTTCTCTTCCTACCACCCTTCTATCTAGCTAACAGTAATCTAAGAAAAGAATCAAATTGAGGAGTTTTAACAAATAATTTTGAATAAAATAACATAAAAGAATGGTTAGTCTAGGGTCTTGTACTCCAAGCCTTTCCAGTTTGCTTCACCCAAGGTCTATTGCTGTTCTGGTACAGCCTCTGTGAACTCAAGGCCATTCCACACCAGGATGAGGAATTAGATGCAAAGGCATTAATTAAATAAATTGGTAAAATGTCCTCTTTAATCACTTCAATAAATTTTTTTTTTTGCTTTTTGTTTTTTAGTTTTTGTTATCACGTTTCTGAGGCCGGATTTAAATTCAGGTCCTCCTGACTCCAGGGCCAGTACTCTATTCAGTGTGCCACCTAGCCACCTGCTTCAATAAATTTTTAATAATGCCTTATTTGACATAGCTGTCTGTTGAAATTCTTCTAAGAAAAAACCTGAGTTGAAATCTTGGAAGAGATAAGTAAACGCTTAAATTTAGCAGAAACTTTCGCTACCCTAATTACAACTTCTGTCCATTTCAAAATACAAGAAAAATGTATTGAAGACATATAAAATAGGAATAATCTTCTCACTAATGAATTCTGCCATTTTCAATGATAAGCAACAAATTGTTCCTTCTTATTGCCTCTTTAATGCATATTTACCATGAAGTTATACCAGACCTATTGCTATACTGTATCTACAATGAGCAATGAATTCCCTCTGTGACATACTAATAGCTCCACCTGACTAGCTATAAAACACAGTATAAGATAATGTGAAGGAAACAGGACACTAACATGATATTCATAATTTAATTAAAAGTTAATTTAATTGGTAGAGAAGGGAATAATGAGAGAAAAGAGAAAGACCACTTTGTGAAATCTGGTAGTTCCTTTCTTTTAAACACTGAGTATTGGCTAAACATTAAAAGCAATGTGTGAGGAGAGATAAAATGATATATATAAAAGACTGTCCTCAAAGAGTTCATAATCTATTATGGCAGTTAAAACAGGGGTATAAATAATTATAAAACATCAAATGACAAGTACACAGAAGACAAAGTATTACGAACAATTAAAACTTCTTAGAGATGGCTCCTAAACTGGGAACTAAAAGATAAGAATGCCCTCTGGGCCTCAGTTTCCTCATCTGCAAAAAAAAAAAATGGGTTGGACTAGATAATCCTTATGGTTGGTTCTCTTTATCTCTAAGATTCTATGACTTCCAAGTCTGGGCAGAGCATGTTTATGTAGTACAAGAAAAGGAGTGAGATCATAGCCGTGTTAGAAAAACATCCTCATAGATGGACGGGAGAAGAAACCGGAAGGAAGGAAAACAGCTATGCGGCTTAAAAGAGAGTGAACTAGGAAAGGGCAATGGGAACAGAAAAAGAAATATGGATATGATACAGATTGTGGAGGCAGATGGATTAGAACTTGATAACTGATTGAAAATGGGGAGTAAAAAAGACAGAGACCCTGAGTTGTTTTTTTTTAAGTCATTCCTTTACAATTCCAACTTGTTCACTGAGGTGGGAGTTACAAAGAGGTACTACAAAGAAGCAGCTGAGGACATAGGTTCAAATCTCAGCTCTGAAGTTCACTTTCTTTGTGACCTTGGTCAAGTTATTTACCTTCTTCGTTCCAGGTTCCTCATCTGTTAAATGAGGGGTCTCAGATCTCTTCCAGCTCTAGGTCTATAATGACACCCAAATGTAATAAAGTTGGGTAATCAAACAGGACATGTATTAATATCTCAATTTGCTGATGAGGAAACTGAAGACTCAAAAGTTTAAGTGACTTTCTAAAGATCACATGTATAATGTGGATAAGTGGCAGAGCTGGGATTAGATCTGGTCTTCTGATTCATGAACTGGTGCAGCATCCCCATCAAAGAGGGTCAAGTTCATTCCTCCTCCTCCTCCTCTAAAGGCAAGTAACAGACAAAGCTCATTTCCTTTATTTTACTGATGGTTTCAAAATTTTGCTCATTTCTCAAGAGACTAGTATTTGTATTCCATAGTATTTATATTTTCTATGAAGCACTCAAGAAGGTTAACTTGAAAAAAATTTCCATCTATCATAAAGCCTGTCCAAATAGGGCATTTGATAGGACATTTATCTAATGTTATAAACTACAATTGTATATATACTGCTTATATCATTGCTTAGTTTTTGTGAAAAATCACCTTACCTTGCTGGTATGTTCTGGTGCCTGGTCAGGTGTGCTGCTGAATTCTCCTCCAATCTGAAGGTCACTAGCACAGCAAAATGAATCTCTGAGCTCTGTGAGCTTTTGACTACCCAACACCAGTAGGGTTTGATAGGGTTTGCGTTCTTTATGCTACAAGTCAAATAGTAAGACAAAAAAGTCAGCATCAAAAGGGGAAATGTGCCTATGCCAGGATTGGGACCTCTCTTTGTAGGCATGGTATACTGGAAACAATGCTGGAATTAAAAGTAAATAGAGACCCATGTTCAAATTCCATTTCCAACACTTAAAAAGTTGTGTTTGAAGCTAAATGGGTTGACTTTATGCAAGACACTTAAATCTCTTTAAACCTTTTTTTTCTTCTTTGCAAAATGGAGATGCTATCCTACTTATCTCACAGGGTTATTGTGAGGAAAGCATTTTGTAAACATATAAATGGGAATTTTTTTTTTTATCATGGGTAGTAAGTACATACTTATAAGCTAGAGATTACCTGTATTTAAATGGATGTTTATAGCAATACTGCTACCCCTGCTATTTTAGAAATATCTATACTTCTACCTTTTTTAAAAATATGCTTTTACATTTATTACATCATTCTGTTCTTAAAACACCCCCAAGGTAGGTACAATAGATATATTTTATCATTTAAAATTGAGGAAAATACAACCATTTTTATACATATTAAGTGTCTATGTATAGATACATACATACATATTTCTCTCTTTCTTTTTTACTAGAAGAATTTTTAAAAGAATGTTGGTTACTTAGTAACAGAAAAGTCTTCTCTGCAAGAACCTTATCTATCAGTAGATCCAGGTTCAATTTCCAATTAATGTAACTTAGCTTTTCTGTTTTGTTAGAGGCAAAGGCATAGTGCAGTGGAAAAGAACACTGGATTCAGAGTAGAACAAATGTGTCTAAAACTCAGATCTGCCATTTCAGGCAGTAACTTGAGGAAGTTGTTTCATGTATCAGCGTCTAATTTTCCTCATCTTTAAAACAAAGGGATGATCTTTAAGGTTTAGTCCAGCTGTAATATTCAGTGATTTTGTGAAAATTATGTCTAGTCTTAAGTCCAACAGTATAAGGAGAAATAAGCTATAAAAACTAATTTAATGAGGCAGACCTCCCAATCAGATTATCCAACATTCATTTATATTCAAGGTTCTTTCTTAAAAGACAAAACTTTTCTCTCTCTCTCTTTTTTTTTTTTTTTGCATTTTGGAGGGCAATTATGGCTAGTTTTTTGTGTTAAGTGTCTGAGGCCGGATTTGAATGCAGGTCCTCCTGACTCCAGGACTGGTGCTCTATTCACTGTGCCATCTAGCCACCCCAAAGACAAAACTTTTCAATCCAACTCAACAATCATTTATAAATTTTTGAGCCCATGTGGACTTTCAGATCCAGAAACAGCCTTTTAAACTCTAAATAGTATTTGGCAGTATTATTTCTGGTCCTTGCAGAATATGAAACAAAGGGAAATAACAATAAAAGAATTCTAGCTTTTCGAACTGCCAATAAGGCATGTGAAACTAGATTTCTTAGAGATATTTCAAAGGTAAACATCCAAAACAAAACTCATCTTTTGCCCAAAATCTTGCCTCCTAATGTTCTTTCTAGAGAGGGCATTCCCAGTCTCCCACATTTGTAACTTTCATGTAATCCTTGATTCTTTGCTCCCATTCACATTCAAATTTGCTCCCATTCAAATCAATTTACCAAATCTTGCCATTTTTATGTACACATCTCTTACACCTGGCCCTTTCTGGCTTCTTACATAGTCACCCCCTTAATGTAGTACATTACTTCCTGCCTAGATGACTGCAATGGCATTCTAATTGGTCCCTCTGCCTCAATTCTCTTTTCATTCAAATCTATCCTCCACTCAAGTGTTAAAATTATTTTATTCAAGAACAGATCTGACCATATCAATCTTCTACTCAATAAACTCCAGCAACTCCCTATTGCCTCTAGAATAAAATATAAATCCTCCTTTTGATTTTTTAAGTTCTCAGTCTTTAAAAGACTTGGTCTCATCTTACTTTTTCAGCCTCATTATACACTTCTCCCTCTTCCCACACTTTGCCACCAGTCAAACTGGCTTTCTCTCTGTACCTGACATACAACACTCCCTAGTCCATTCTCATGCTTTTGTACTGCAGCTGTCACCCTCACCCCACCTCCACCCTGGAATGTACCCCATCATTGCCCTCCATTACACAGAATCCTCTGCTTCCCTCAAGACTCCATTCGAGCAATAGCACCTACATGAAGCCTTTCCTGATCCCCACAAACGTATAGACATGTTATCTCCCCTGACAGAATGGAAGGTCCTTGAAAGCAATGATAATTTCTTTTTTTTTTTCATCCCCAGTACCTGGTACAGTACCTGGCACATAGTAGGTGCTTCATAATGTTTGTTGATTGGTTATTATAGGAAATCAATTATGATAAAACAATCAAGAAATTTTATTAGGTTTCAAAACTGACCTTACTAAATATAACAGGATAGAAGATATTCAGAGTTAAGATAAGTTCTCCTTCATTAACTAAGTCTGCTGGATTTGATGGCTTCTTTCCTATGGCATGTGATTCCTGATGGGGAAGAAGAATAGAAAAAATGAACAATGAACAAGTAAGCTTCTAGCGAGCAAAAAGCTACTTCATATTTCATGACTGATCATGCTCACGACTAAATACATTACTTTTGAAATTGTGGTTTATTGACAAAACAAATAGTTTAATGAGGATAGAAGAGAAAGTAGATGACCCTATAAATTTCCATGATGTTATAAAATCTGATCTTTTTATCTGTCTGAAAATGCCTATTTTTCTTACGATGAGAGGAGAAATGTGGCCTGAGAGATGAGGCCTGAGAGATGAATACAAGGCCAGGTTCATGTAGGAAACAGAAAAGGAACCAGGAGCAGGGCTACAAACAGATACAAAGTCAGCACTAAGAACAGAACCAAGGAAAGGTGAAAAGGGAAAGCACTAAGCGCAGGGACAAAAGCAAAGCCTGAGCATGTAAGGGCATCAGTCACTGGGATTATATGTAATCCTCCCCCTCCCACCTCCATACTGCCTTCTAGACATTCTGAAAAACTGCCTGGGAATTGTGAGTTAAGCATATAAAATAAAAAGGCTTCACTAATGCTCAAACACTAAACAAGAGGTAATTATTTCATGAGCAGTGACAGAAAAAGAAGGAATCTTACCATCTCATAGGCAAAGGTTTCTTGTCTGCAGATACGATCTACTGTTATGGTTTCTTCTCGATGCTCCAAGGCCCTCTTTCTAAGTCTAGTGGAGTTTTAGAAAGATAAAACTTAAAAAAAACTTTGCCACTGAAATATCAAAGATGTCTATGATTTAAAAGTTGTGTGTAAAACAACTGAAGATTTTCTACAAATAAGTGCTTTAATGCCTATGTTGGAAATTTGTTGATCTCACTGAAAACTGGAAATCTTTACTTAATTCTTTCTGGTGTATTCAATGAAGCTGATTACGTTAAACACCTAAAAGGGAAAATATTTTGTAAAAAAAAAAAAACACATAAAACCACTACTTATCACTGCCATATCAAACTACCATAGGATTATTTAATAGAGCTATAAAAAAAATTCATCTGAAATAACAAAATGTCAAGAATATCAAGGAAATTAATGAAAAAAGTGAGAAGGAAGAGGACTTTAGCAGTACCAGATCTCAAACTATACTACAATTTGGTACTGGGAAAGAAACAGAGAGGTTAAGTGGAATAAATTAGGTACACAATATAAAGAACCTAATGAGCTCAGGGACCCACCATTTGATAGACCCAAGGATTCTAGTCATGGAGCAAGAAGTCATTTAGGTGCCAAAACATGCTGGAAAACTGTAAGAAACTAGTTGGAGACTAATATCTTACACCATATACCAAGATGAGCTCCAAAGGGATACATGATTTAGACATAAAGGATAAAAATCATAAACAAATCAAAGGAACATGGAAATAAACTGTCAGATTTATGGATGGGGGAAGAATTCATGACTGAACAAGAGATAGAGAGCTTCACAGAAGGTAAAATGGACAATTTTGATTACATCAAATTAAAAAGGTTTTCTGATACAGTTAAAATCAGCTGAAAAGCAAGAAATGGGGTGGGAGGGAGAAGAAACTTTATACCAAGTTTCTCTGGAAAAGATCTCATTTCTAAGATATCTATCTAGGGAACTGAGTCAAATTTCTAAGAATAAGAACCATTCCCCAAATGATAAATGCTTAAAGGATATGAAACAAGCAGTTTTTAGAGGAAGAAATACAGTATATCAATATCTGTGGGAAAAAACACTCTAATAATTGCACTAATAAATGCAAATTAAAACAACTCTGAGGTAGTAACGTGCTCCTCTTAGATGGGCTAGGTGGACAAACAAGGAAAATGACAAATGCTGGAGGAGCTCTAAGTAAAACAGGTATTTTAAAAACCAGGTTTTTAAAGTGAAGCTGTAAACTAGTAAAACCATCCTGAGAACTATGACCCCAAAATAACTACACTGTGCATAACCTTTGATCCAGTTATACCACTCTGAGGTCTATTTATGAGTTCAAAGGAAAAGGATGCAAATGTACAAAAAATTTATGGGTGCTCTTCTGGTGGCAGCAAGGAATTGGAACTGTGGGGGTGCCCATCAAAAGGGGAACAGCTGAACAAGTTATAGCATATGAATGTGATGGAATACTATTATTCTGTAAGAAATGATAAAAGGGAATGGTTTCAGAGAAAAGCTAGAAAGATTTGTATGAAACAGATGCAAAGTGAAGAACCAGAAAAAGAAATTAAACAATAACAATGACATATAACTTTAAAAGATTTAGGAACTCGGATCAACAAAATGACCAATTACAATTCCAAAGGATTCATAAAATATGCCACCCACTTCTAGACCTAGAGCATGTGGATGGAGGCATACTTTTTGAGGGGCATGGCTAATGAGGGAAATTTTGCTTGCTTGTTAACAGGTTTTGTTTTTTCTTGTTTTTTCAATGTGTGGAGGAAGGGGAAGAAGAGTGAGAATTCAGAAATATAAATTTAATTAAATCTGATTTTAAATCAAAACTGAATTTCAAAAATTATACTAAATTACATTATTCATGCAGAAAGATGATTACTACTAGATATAATCTGGCTTATTTCTAAATCTGTAAGAAAAAAAAGCCACTACCCACAATCTGAATGAAGCCTAACCTATATGTACTATTCCAATCTCAATTTCTCTTTGGCTAAGTTCGTATAGTATGACAGAAATATAAAACCAGAAAAAACTTTTAGACATCATCTACTAACTCTTACAAGAGTTTTACAGGTGAGGCAATTGAAGCCAAGGAAGGGGAAGCAACTTTCCCAAGGTCACAGAACTAGACAGTGGCAAAAATTCCTTTTGCAACCAATAGTACGATATTTTTATCAAGTGATACTTGGTCAATGATTTAAATGCTTTCCTTCAGGGTGATTTTAAATTTCCATAAATTCATGTGTCTATTTTATGGCACTTACAATTAAGCACAAATAGTAAAAATTAATTTCTTTTTTCCTTGGGAACCAAAATCTTTTTTTTTTTTGGAGGGGAAAAGGAGTTGCTTAGTGTTAAGTGTCTGAGGACAGATTTGAACTCAGGTCCTCCTGACTCCAGGGCCAGTGCTCTATTCACTGCATCACCTAGCCGCCCCAAAATCTTTTCTTAAATGGCTAAAACTTGAAATTTAAAGAAGCGACATAGATTGTTGAGGGTTGTGAAAGCAAATGTCAGAATCTCTATGCCTCCCACTCCCTCCAACCCCTGCCACATGTATAACTAAACATTACGTAGCCCTTTTGTTGGTCAGAGAAAAGAGTATTGCATTATAATGAAATGGGGGAAATATATACACCCACATACTCAATTTGGGCATGTTTATACACACATATTTTTATGTATGTGTATCTGGACAATATTTACTTTGGACTGGACCTGTGATTTCATAAATGTAAAGAGATCCTTTGTAAGGGATTCCCTCTATTAAAGTATATTAGTATCTCCTGTGCTATAGTTTTAGAAAACTGAAAGCTGAAAGGAAATATAGTGAAAGGGAAAGAAAGCTGGTCTTGGCATCAAGAAGACCTAGGGTCAAGTCCTCCCTCTTTCATATATATTGGTTGTAGGACCCTGCACACTGCTGCAGGGCCCCTCCCCCTTATATCACTGAGCTTCTCCTCATTCTAAGACTAAACAGTTCCCCCTCCCCCTGTATATCAATAAATCTCTCCTTATTCTAAGACTAAACAAACAAAGAAAACCTGTATAACAAGTATGCATCATCAAACAAAGCAAACTCCCACACGGGCAACATCCAAAAGTGCACATCTCATTCTTATCTGAGCCCACCGCCTTTTCCTGGCAGCATGTTTTGTCTTCAGTCCTTTGGAATCATAATTTTTCACTGAATGGTTAGGAGTTTCCTAAAGCAGTAGTTACAGGGGACGTCCCTGAGGGGCTGATGCAGTTCCATGTCAGCTCATGATGTGTATCCACTGCTCTGTCAAGTTGTATTCTCTGTGAAATTGACCACCTACCCTTTGAAGAAATACAGTTTAGGGGAATACAATTTAGGAGAATAATTTCTATATCTTGAGCCAGAAAACTATCCAATTTAATTCTCTAAGGGGTATTTGTGTAGGTATGGTTTGGGGTGGAGAGGAACAAAAGCCCAACAAAAGCGCTGGGGAACAGGGCCAAAAAATAAAGTTTGATACTTTGTCTGATTTTAAATTGTTCCTTCGCTTAGGTATCTGCAACATTTTTAACATACAACAAAGTCTTCCAAGACCCAGTCTGGGAAAAAGAAATATGTACTAACTCCTCTTATCAAACTCACTTCATCACAATTTATTAAAGGCATAATTTTACTCAGGTAGACCCACAGAATGGAGTGGGAGGAAGGAACCTCAGGGAGGTCTAATATGGACAAACTGCCACAGGAAGATGGAAAACAGCAGAGTCAAGCAACCTTTTAATGACAATTGAATAATTATTAAGTTTAATTCATCTTCATTTCCTTGCCATCCTTCGGTATATTAGGTCAAATACTTTTCTAGGAATTCCAAAGGCCCAACTAATTAATCAAACAATACCTTACTACTGCAGGGTATTACATTTAGAGTGGGAGGCAGGATAGGAAAGATACAAAAAGGATGAACAGAAAATCTTCTTCCTCAATGAGTTAGCAATCTTAGGGAGTTAAATGATGATAAAAGACAGAATTTAATTCCAGACTGCAAACTATAACAATGCTTCTAGTGAGGGAGAGGTCACAGTGAGCTGGAAAGGTGTAAAGGAAATCCTTATACTGCAAGACTTAAAAATGAGTACTTCAGATGGGGCAGGTAATATTCCAAGAGGTACAGTGTAAACAAAGTAGAGGTGGCAATACAAAAGCCACTTTAAGATAATCATGAATAGATCAATTAAAGTGGGGAAGAATAGTGGGAAATAAGGGATATTAGGGCCAGAATATGGAGGCTCTTGAATACTATCACACTATGGTATCTGGATTTTGTCCTCGAGGTAATGGGAACCCTTGGAAGGTTTTTGGGTAGGGAAGTGACACTGTAAAAATTAATCTGACAGCTTCATGCAATATGAATGAGATGGAGGGAAGGGGAAGGAGAGCAGAGGTAAAACTACTTGGTGAACTTGCTGAAAATTCAAAATTTTCATTCCGACAGACATCTTTTTCTATGAGCTGTTGATTTTTTTTTTTTTTTACTGAAGTGAACTTTTCAAAATAACAAATCTCTCTCTTTGGCACAGCAACACAGGTTGTACTGGATGATGGCAGTGGGAATGAAAAGAAAGATGCGAGACATTACACAAAAGAAGAGTCAAAAGGACTTGGTGGCAGATTGGATATGGATCTCAAGGCACTGGAGAAGTCAAGGCTTACTTTTTTTTTAGCCCAGGTGGTATCTGTATTATTAACAGAAATAGTCTGGAACAAGCAAACAAGATGCTGATGCTTAGAAACCTTAATCATACAAATATGAAAAGAAAATGAAAGAAATTATATTTCTTAGATGGAATCTGACTTGTACTAAAAAGGTATTACAGTATTGTGTGTAGTAAGTATCTTTACTACATGGAAAATGAACTTTTTAAAATCAAAGTCTACCATACCCCAAAGTTACTAGGTTGGTGTCTTCAGGAATGACTTCTGGATCATCCACCTCTTCAGAGTACTTCAACTTATCCAAGCTAAAGATGGAAATGCAATAATTTAGAAGAAGATAACCATCCTGGTCTATTAGGGTGACAATGTACTGAACAATTAAAAATTAAGGTAAAAACTGTGATATCACAAAATAAAACTCCATTCAATGAAATATTTTTGGTACAGTTACTATGAAATGAACAGTAGATGTAATTGGTAGGTTTAACATTTTATCCATTCAACAAATCTTCACTAAGAAAATAATAGCTAATAATAATAAGAGCTAACATCTATACGAAAACTTACTGTATGCCAGGAGCTGTGCTAAGCACTTCTGTTATCTCATCTTTCCTCAAGACAAACCCCGGGAGATAGGTGCCCTTATTACCCCTATTTTATGGATGAAGAAACTGAGGCAAAGATAGGTTAAGTGATTTGCCCAGGGTCATATTGCTTCTAAGTGTCTGAGGCCAGATTTGAACATGAGTGCACCACTATTTCTATTCTTCCAATACTGTTAGTGGCAAAATAAAATCAACAAGTCTTTTTCTTTCTCAGAAAGGTTCTTTTATTGCTGGTCCTTGAGGGAAACTGAACAAAGATATCATCAGTAAGAAGATACTCAACCACAAAAGAAACTCTCAAAACTGGTATCTGTGATACAATGTCACAGATTGTAAGATTCACAGAGATGACAGAATCATGGCCAGAAGGAAAATTAAAGCCAACCTTCCGATTTTAACAGAGGCAACTAAGGCCAAGAGATATGAAATGACTTGCCCAGAGTCACCCAGGAACTGAGATCTAAACCCAGGTCCATTGATTTCTCTCCCCCATTAAACTGTAACCTCCTTGAGGGCAGGAACTGTCTTCTGCCTCTTTTTGCAACCCAACGCTGAGGGCAATCACCTGGCACATAGCAGGCCCTTAAATAATGGCTGATTTGACTCCGATTCCAGTGGTCTTTCCATCACCCACCAAATCCTCTTCCTCTCATGTGTCCATCATCCAAGGGTTTCCTTTATCAGCTTTTGCTGTTCTTAGGAAGGTGGTATCAAACTTCCTAAGTAACAAAGGGATGATAGATCGCCAGAGTCTCTTTGGAGTAACCCCTCCCCTTTTCCTTCTTACTCACCTCTAGTTAGCTTCCCCACCCCCCAACAGTCCTAAATAGACTACTTCATTTATGGAGTGTGGGCAGAACAGGAGTTCAGACCGGGACCATCCTCCCCGTGCCCCCTTCCTGGCCCAGGGGCCCCGCGCACTCACCCACACACGAGGCTCAGCTCGGCCGCGGTCTCCAGACTGCAGCCCAAGTCCTCGGCCACCGCCGCATCTTCCTCGCCGGCTTCGGCTCCAGCCCCGTCCAGGCTGCTGGGCGCGGGCGGCTCCAGGGAGAAGTCACGGACCCCAAGAAGCCTTTCCTTCCACAGGTTCCCCACTGTCCGCACGAGGAAGGGCTTTGTGTTCAGTTCCGGGATCTCGTACTCCGGGAACCTGAACCCGTCCGCACCGCTGGTGGAGCCGCCACCGTCGCCAACAGAAGCCGCAGCCATGTCCGATCTCCTCCGTTCCTCGTTCCGAAAAAACCGAGTTTCCAACCCCTCCCCCCACCCGCCGCCACTCCCACCACAGCCGGGAGCGCAGGGCGTGGCGGGATTTGTAGTCTCGAGCAGAGCCCTCCCCTCTCCAACGCTGAGAGCTCAGCCATGAGAGAAGAACGAGGCACTACATTTCCCAGAAAGCTCCGCTCATCAACAGCACAGCCGTCCCGTCCTGCCCCGCCCCGTCAGTGCGCAGCAGAGAAAACCTCAGGAGCGTGTCCTCAGGTTGCATTGTTCTCTGCTTTGGGAGGAGCTGCCGAGTGGGAGCGGTTCTAACTGTGGGCCCTGTGGCCTGCTAGGGGACTTCCCAGAAAATGCTCTAGGCTTTCACTATGGGGACTCACCCCAGCTCCCCCACCCACAGACCTCTTGTTCTCCTAATGCCTTCTAGATGTTTAAAAAAAAAGTCTGGGGCGGAGAATCCTTCCAGTCAAATGATCTGGGTCACGTTCCGGACATTCACCCATTGCAAGGAACCTACCTTCTTGGGAAGGCAGAAGGGGACGTGGTTTTGACTCCTGACTGCCAGATATTTGGCTCAGAAGCTGAATCTGGAGGTTACTGACATCTAAGATCTAGACTTGGAAAGGCCACCCAGTTCAAACCCCTTATTTAACAGATGATGGAATTGAGGCCTAGAGATGTTAACTGACTTTCCAAGGTCATGCAGTTGATAACAGAACTAGAATTCAGGTTTAGACCATGTGACTCCAAATTCACCTCTCCATCTTAGAAATAATAGCAAGAATTAGTACTTAAAATAGGAAATTGCAAGAGTTTCTGATACAGTCCCAAGACATTTCTGTCTCCATGCCACAGGATGGGGTATCAAAACATACACATATGCCCTGCCCACCCCCAAAGAAGGCATTTTTCAGCTATTTGCCTAGGTGCAAAAATTCCTTGTTTATAGCTCTGTTTCTGGACTTCACTTTCCTCATTTAACATGAGAGGGTTGTTTTGTTGGTAGTACAGGTCCATTCATTAAACTGGGCACCATGGACTATCTCATTTGTGTAGCAATACACATAAAATGCATCTGCAATGTAATGCCAAGCAGAGGCAACTTCCCAAGGTTCAGAATACCAGCATAGGTGCTCTCCATTTTATTCAGTGACAAACCAAGAACAGAGAAGATCAAAGTATGACATCATTCAAAATACAGCATCTACTAAGTGTGATTAAATAATCTCCAAGTACTACCCCACCTCAGGACCTCATATTCATTCAATCAATTACAAAGTCCCTGTTCTAAATACTACTCCACCCCTAGGCTGTACCTTCATTCAGTCCACCACAAAGCCCCTCTTCTCAAATGGAGATTAGTTTCCAATCTAAGTAAAGTACATTCATTTGTTCAACCATAGAACACAAAAAGGTCAAAAGTTCCCCACCCCTGGATCACAATTGAATCTACCCCAGAGTTACATCAAGTTTAAGCACAGCACTTAATACCCAAATGGAGGTCTTTTCTTCATCTTGACATGAGGCAAGTTCTCAGCAATCTTAGTTCCTGGGGAGACAAGGCTTAGCAAGGCCACAAGATACATTGCCAGTCTCTTCATTAATTCATCCTCTGTCTGTAGAAGAGTCCTAGAACCCCTGAAAACATTAGCAAAACCCTCTCCTAGGATTTCTGTAAACATACAACAAGAAAATCCTTCTTCAGGTCTTCTGAACCAACAGAAAGGTTCCCAGACCCCTGCAACAACAGCACTGTCCTTCACCAGTGGACAGTATTCACTCTCTGTCTGCAGGACAGTCTCAGTAGCTCTGAACCAACAGAAAGGTTCCCAGACCCCTGCAACAACAGCACTGTCCTTCACCAGTGGACAGTATTCACTCTCTGTCTGCAGGACAGTCTCAGGAGCTCTTAGCCAACAGCCAGGTTCCAGGACTTCTTCAACAAAAGGACTGTCTTTCACCAGTGGACAAATCTGGCAAAACAACATCAAAACAGACAGACAAAATACCAGCAAAACAGCCATGTCTCCTCAGTCCTTGGCAGCTCAGGGGGCAGGTCTCAAAAGTCCAGGACAATTCAAAGTGGCTCCCGGCAATTCTCTCAGTCTCTCTCTCTGCCTCCACGAGGGTGCTGCTTCCAAAAAGTTCTTCTGCCTCTCTCTTGTCTCTCCCAATCTACATCACCAGCTCCTCCCAGTTTGTGTCTCTCTTTTCACATCAACAAGCCCATCCCACAGGTGGGATTAACAAGCTCTGGGTTTTAACACAATCAATTTGAAAACCAAGTCAATACAGGGGAATCTTTATATTCCATTACTATCACAGCATCCAAGTTGAAATTCCATATTTTTGGAATTTTCATATAATGCTCATTTCAGGTGAATGTTAACTGTAGCAAACTTTTTGACCTCTTCAGCTGCTTTCATTGACCAAACTCCTGCCCCTATATAGTTGGTATACCTTCCCTCTTTTAAGTCAGTCAGGTTTAAGGGTACAGCACTCTATTGTATTCTACAGATCCACCTTCTTGTGCACACACATTTAAAAAATAAAAACAACAACAACCCACCTTGTAGTTGTCAGGAATATATATATTTATATACACATATATACATACATATGTGTGTGTATATATGTATATAATATACATCATATATAATTATCATATAAGATTCTGTTGTATGTACAATTTTAGTGAAATCAGATTATCTGTAGTCCATTTTAAGAACACTTATTCCAAGTCTGTTATAGTCTAACAATTTTTTCTTTACCTCTAGTAATATCAAGCTCAGGAGCTTGGGAGGTCCAGCCTGAACTTCACCACAATGCATTTGAGAGAGAAAGATAGTCAATTATAGGAACAGAATCTGCTTCAGGTTAAATAATTTTCTAGTATAGACCCTATATCAAGATAAGAATATCTACTTTTAATGTGACTCCATCCATAACTATGTCCCTACCCTCTATAGCTGATTAAAACTAGAAGTGACCTTAGAAATCACTAAGTCCAAACTCATTTTATGGATAAGGAAACTGAGGCCCAGAAATGGGAGGTATTTATATAGTTAGTTCTCGACAAGGTAGGCCTGTAATTCAAGCCACCTATACACTACATTACTGTTGGCAACCCTCATAATTTTCTGCATGAAAAGAATAATAATCTAGAGTTATTAAAGGCTATTGATAAGAAAATAAGAGAAGATAAATATGCTAAATTGTCTAGCTATTATAGGCTTACCATTTGTTCAGAGTTGTCCCACATTTCCATAGAATTTGCCTAAATGAATCTATAGCTGACTGGGGAAGCCCCTGAACCAGTTCCTACAGAAGATAAATAGAAATTGCATTCAGTGTTTTTCTAAATCCAACCCTCTTTCCATCATACCATAATGCCTTGCTGATCTCATTTAGAGTTCCAACAGTTCAATCAAACTTTGTAAATGCTCTAAAAAATGTGATTCTTAACATCCTCTATGTGTTTTCTACCATTCCTCTTCTCTACTGCAATACTTCTTCCCACCTGTGGAAATAGTAGGAAGTCATATGAGAGCAAGGACCATTTAAATTTTTATCTCTTTCATGAATTATCATGACCAAAGAATCCATCACCTAGTGACTACTCTGACAGTGATGAGCCTGTCCATACTTAGTCTGATTTTTGGATAGCAGACTCAACCTGCCATCGGTGCCATACTTAGAAGCTTTTCTTGGTGGTAAATAAGACTCAGAAATAATTGTTCTTTACTTCCATATGCCTAGAGAATTCAAGGTCAGCTCCATGTATGGTAATACATTTAAGTAGGGTTTTTCTCATAATAAACTAAAATTTCCATCCTTTAAATTTTAACCACCTAGCAATTATATAGCCTCTCTTCTTGACCAGTCCCCTTTTCAGCTTCCTTTTGTGTGTTGTCTACTCTCATTAGATTGTAAACTCCTTGAAGACAGGGACTTTCTTTGTATTCTGGATTCTTAGCGCAGTGCTTGCCGTGTAAAGGCCCTTTGATGTAGTGACTCTTCTCTAGGCTCTAGTTCCCCAGGCTCTTCAATTTATTCTTGTATGTTGTAGGCTTAAATTTGCCATAGTCTAGCAGGTTCCAGGTTTTTCATGTTTAAAATGCAATCATCATTATAAATAATAAAAATCCAATTAATTACTTTAATATATAAGGTTTTATAACACATAATATCAGCATAAAAGATAACAAAGTACAACTCCCCTTCAGAAACCTTCTGAATTTATTTCTCATACCTTTCATTTCACTTCTTTTGTAGTTCAAACTACTAGGCTTGTAAAGCTCCAAGTGAGGCCAAGCTGGAGAGTAAAGTCTGGCTCTGGCTAAAATGCTTTAAATATTCTCAGGAGCCAGCCCAAACTTCCACTAACTGTATGATATAATTTTGAGTCCTTTCAACATCATGGTATTATTCTGAAAAATTTATTTATAACCCTTGGGCCAAAGGTCCTCTCCTTGCACAAGGATCCCTGGTTAACTGTGGAGGTAGTATGTTCCAGGAAAGTCAAACCACCACCACAACTGTCACCACCACCATGATTACCATGTCCCTTCAGTACCTGATGGAGTCTGTTCAGGACCTTGGGCTAAGGAGTTTTGGAAATAATAGTGCCTCCAAACCAATGGACTTATTTCCAGTTCAATCATCCACATCCATGGCTTTCCACAGCCATCACTGAAGAGAGAAATCACTGTGGAAAGAGGACCCACCTCCCTTATCACCATTAGCAGCAACTGTTGACCAACCACCACCAATAGACAAATAGATACCCGAGCCCTGAGAATGGTGGCCCTCCCTAGAAAGTCAAGTCTTTCTCCTCCTTCAGAGACCTGTATAATTTCTATGACTTCCAGGGTGGGGGATCCAGCAAGGGAAAAAAACAAGGTGTAGTCCTTGCCGTATTTTTTTCTGATCATCATTTCCTACAGCTTATTTCATCTCCCAGAAAGTAGTGGTCATTCTTAACAAGCCTTGCTCACTATCCTTTGGAACTCCTGAAGGATTTGTCTAAGGAGCCTTTGAATAACTCTGTTTCTACCACAGATCAATAACTCTCCAGCAGATGGCGCACATTGTCTTCCACTGGGAACCATCTCTTTGTTGTTCAGCTGTTTCAGCACCTGTTCAACTCATTGTGACCCCATTTGGGGTTTTCTTGGCAAAGATAGTGGAATGGTTTGCCATTTCCTTCTCCAACTCATTTTACAGATGAGGAAACTGAGGCAAAAGGGGTTAAGTGACTTGCCCAGGGTCAGCCAGCTAGTCTTGAGGCCGGATGTGAATTTGGGTCTTCCTGACTCCAAGGCCAGCATTCTGTTCACTATGAAATCTTTTTGTACACCTGGGTTTCCTAATTCCTGCATTCCTGCTCCAAGCTTCTCTGAGGGTGCTGTAGGAATGTTTCCCTTTGGTATGATTCCAATAAGTTTCTATTTTCTATCTCCAGCTGGTTTATTTTCTTTTTTAACCCAAGTTAAGGACAATTTAAAAATTTTACTTTCTTAAAATATTTTATTTATACCTTTTATTTTTATATCATAGTCATTTTGGGGAGAAAAAAATTTCTTACTACTCCAGGTTGCAGTCTTCCTAACGACAAAGAAAAACAATTAAAGACAAACATATGGTATAGTAATGGCATCTGACAATGTTTGCAATAGTCTGCTCTGGCAGTTTCCTTGCTTCTTTGTGGTCAGGTACACTTCCTTATTTGTTTCTGGGACCACAATTGGTTTTTCAAGTATCTAAATATAAGACTTCACATTTATGCTTGTTAAGTTTTGCTTTATTAGATTAATCTTGACATTCAGCCTGTTGGGTCCTTTTGAATCCAGATTCATCCAATATTTTAGCTATGCCTTCCAACTTTGTGGTCACCTGCAAATTTTATATGTATGTTATCTCTGACTTTATTTAAGTGATGATAAAAATGTTACATAGTAAAAGGCTGAGCAGAGATTTTTGGATCCCTGCTGTTTTAGATAATTTAGGGTGACACAGGGGAACCCAGAAAGAGAGATTTAAAGGTAGTACCTGGGCAAGCCCATTCCCTTACTGGGTTGACTGAGTCAGAAGGGAACATGACAGACCCAGTTTGGGACCACACTGGGATGTCAATTGTCAACACCTTCACTTCATATGGGCTCTCGAGTAGAATATTAAATTTTCAGGAAATTGGAAAATACTACATATAAGGACTTCATTGTTTTGTTGATTTTTAGACTTTAAAAGCAATGGAGAAAGTGCAGTAGTAATTAACTGCTGCTGCAGTCTTGCTTCTGCCAATTGCTATTTCTCCCTTCTCTTTCTCCTAGTCAGAGTTCCCAATGTAACCCTTATTTGGAAACCTCTGCTCTGCCTTCCTGTCTGAGGACTGATCTCTACTTAAGTTTCCTCTTTTCCCAAACTCTAAAAAAAAAATCTACAGATCCCAGGGTTTTCTTGTGGTCTGCTAACTCTTTAATAGAAATTGATACAATTATATCAAGAGATGCAGAAAAAAGATAGAAAACAGGAATAAATGAACTTTTTCTTAAAATGAT
This sequence comes from Petaurus breviceps papuanus, assembly GCF_028583685.1. Taxonomy (NCBI): domain Eukaryota; kingdom Metazoa; phylum Chordata; class Mammalia; order Diprotodontia; family Petauridae; genus Petaurus; species Petaurus breviceps. The sequence continues at coordinate 14,731,118 of NW_027185799.1, forward strand.
AAATACTATCTCTCTAAAGCCAAGAGTCTTATATGTAGCAGAGATAAATTAGAATCCTTTTCCATAAAATAAGGGTGAAATAAGGATGTCTATTATCTCTTCTATTTGACATAGTAGGAGAAATCCTAGATATAGCAATAAGACAAAACAAGGAAATTGAAAGAATAAGCATAGGGAAAGAAGAAACAAAATAATTCCTTTTTTACAGATGGTGTGATGGTTAAAGAGCTCTTAAGAGTGAATTAAAAATTAATTGGACTAATAACATCAGTAAATTTGCAGGATTTAGACCAATCTGCACAAGTCATTAACATTTTTATATAATACCAATAAGACTCAGGAGAAGGAAATCAAAACAGAGATTCTATATGAAATAATTACTGATAATGTAAAATACTTGGGAGTCTATCTTCCAAGACACACTCAGAAGCATAAGAACTCAATTACAAAACACTCTTCACACAGATAAAGGCAGAACCAAATAAAAGGAGAAATATTAATTGTTCGTGAGGAGACTGGGCCATAGTAGTAAAAATGACAATAGTATCTAAACTAATTTACTTTCTTAATGCCATAACAATCAAAATACCAAAAAAGCACTTTATAGAAGTATGATAAAGACATTTACATGGAGGCCAAAAAAACCCCACCAAGAATCTTAAGGGAAATAATGAAAAAAAAAAAAGTCAGAATTGAGGGGGCCTACAAATGCCCTTAATAGATCTCAAACTATACCTACAAATCAGAACTCAACACAATTTGGTACTGGTTAAAAATACATTGATCAGTGGTATATGTTAGGTACACAACATACAAAAGCAAATGAATACAATAGTCTAGTATTCAACAAAAACAAAGATCCTAGCTACTGAGATAAAAACTCACTATTTGATAAAAACTGTTGGGAAAATAGTGTTTTCTTTGGAAATATTTTGTATTTATCTGATACATATCATTAGTATCACTCATTTATACTTGATTAATTGAGCAACCACACTGTCAGTGAAACCTGTTGACAAACAAATGTTATAGCAATTCAATTCAATTCATCAAACTTTTATTCAGAGCCTACCACGTTCCAGGTGCCACATAGAAAGACAAAAATTGAAACAGTTATTTCCTGCCAGGAGCTGTGGGAAAAAAATATGTACACAGATAAATTTAAAATTTGCAAAGTAAATACAATGTAATTTGGAGGAGTAGACCTAAAACAATGTGACCAAAGGAGGCAAGAAACCAGAAAAATGTCTAGTAGGGGAATTGTCATAGGTAATCCTGAAAGCATAGGAATTTTAAAGCTTTATCCAAATTTAAATTTAAAATGAAATGGTTCCCCCCCCCCCCACATTTGGAGCAATTAGGTGTCATAGTAGCTTAAATTCTGCCTCATACTCACTAGATATGTGACCCTGGGCAAGTCACTTGCAACTTCAGATTACTTATCTGTAAAATGGGGATAACAATACCACTTACCTCACAGAGTTGTTATGAGCCTCAAATAAGAAAACAAGGGAATTATGTAAACTTGAAAATCCTACATGAATGCCAGGTATTTTATACCTAACTATTTTTGGGGTAACTAGAATATGAGTGTCAGAAGTGGTAGTCAATAGTTTTTTCCCTCAAGAAAGTTACCTACCTCTCAAAATTATTGTGAGGATCAAATGATATTATAATTATGAAATGCTTAGCACAGTACAGGCTTGACACAGTAAGTGCTACATAAATGTTAGCTACCACTACTAGTACTGCTGCTACTACTACTACTACCACCACCACTACTACTACTACCACTAATACTACTACTAC
>NW_027185799.1:14732936-14744720 GCF_028583685.1 Petaurus breviceps papuanus
ACTACTACCACCACCACTACTACTACTACCACTAATACTACTACTACCACTACCTTTATTCTTAGTAACCTGCAAGTAAATTTTACCATTTCCTTCAATTGTGAATTTAAAAAAACAACATCACCATTATTCTGATAAGGGGTCCATAGGCTTCATCAGACTGCCAAAGCGGTCTATGACACCAAAAAGTGAAGAACCCTTATTCCTGTAGTGCCTATCAGCAATAAGCTGGAGAGACTCCACTGGGGCTGTATATCAGAGGTGAGCATCAGGGGCGTCACTCATGTCCAGTGGGACAGAAGTGAGTATTTCTGGATTCCAAACTGGCACTGGCTTTAGTGCTGCAGTACCCTGGCCAGACCTGCCTAGCTCCTGTGTGTACTTTTGAAAGAGAGAACAAGAGAGGCTCTGAGAAGTCTGTGGCAGTTCTACTGTGGTGGGTCTGTGGTTTTCCTTCCTGTCTTCCTTGGTGTTCTTGTGGGTGGCCTTGGTGGCTGTGCCTTCAGGGAGAGCAGTAAGTCTTGAGCTTATGTGGAGTGTCTGTGTTTATCTTGGGGTCTTGAGCTGTGCATGAACAAGTCCTGTGCTGCTTGGGAGCCTAATATGTTCAAGAGGGGATCTGAGTAGTGGTACAGGTCCTGTATATTCCACCTTAGAAATATATAGAACTGAGTTCAGTTACCTATGGCTGGGCAAGATTGTCTGGAGGTGGACCTCTTTCATGGGCTATGATAGTACTTCATTATTTCTCTGCCCTAATACAAGGGTGCCAACAGATCTCCCAGGTCTTCCTCTCTCCCTCTTCTTTGGCTGAGTACAGGTCAAGGGCCACTCCATGCTCCCAGCCCTCCTCCACCCCAACTCATTAACCCAAACTTTGTCCTTCCTTTTTTCTGTTTATGGAATCCAGGATACATGTTTTATGTCTTCTTTTGAACTACTTGAATGCTCCTTAATGCTTACTCTGTGTTCCAATTAATTCTTCTACTTCAAGGACTCCTTCCTCTGCATTTTTTTTCACAACTCTGCAACCTTCCTGAGCCCTTTCTGATCGCCTTTCTAGTTCTGCGACCATAATCAAACCAATACTTCCATTGCTACTGAGAAGGGGGAGATGATGTTGCTGTTCCTCCTTCACATTCAAAGAGGATTGAAAAGGGTGTGTCAGTCTGTTCCCCTGGTGTTACATTCACTTTTCAGTAACTAATACAGCCAAAACAACCTTCTCTGGCCCCCATTCCTCTTTCTATAAGAATTTATAAGCCTTGAGGACAGAGACTGTCTTTGCTTTTGTCTTTGTATACCTAGCACTTAGCAGAGTGTTTGGCAAATGGTAACAGTTAAAGAATACTCATTCATTCATTCATTCATCCATGGATGTTTGAGATGTTCAGGAAAGATTAGCACATCTGCCGTGAGGGCTGCTGAGCCCTGGGGCTTCTCAATTGCCTTTGCTTCTATCTGCCATCCAGCTCTCACATATGACTCCAAGAATCTGCTGCATCAGTAAAACATTCTCTGCACACAGGTGGAACCAGGTTGGAGGTAACCAATGGCACTCAAACCCTTTGGTAAGTTAGGAGGTTGTCTAAAGACATCCCCCAGCAAATGAGCAAATGAGAACAATTTGTTCCAATGGCCATGAATTCACTTTCAACAAAAGCAGTAACCCCAAGGCATGACGACTGTCTGAAGACTCAGCCAGTCTCAAGAGATTAGAGCGTTTCTCCCTGTGAACTGTGTGTTTCTCACTTAGAGGGAAAACTGAGCCAACACACTGTAAGGTGACAGTGGAGCAGATAAAAAGTGGGCAACTTTCAGAGATTTGGTGTACAGCACCGCATTTACTCATCTAGGTCAGGATACTTGCAAATATCAGGATTGGTTTGATGAAAATGATGGGAAAATTCAGAAACTACAAAATGAAAAACGTGAACTCTACAGAGTCTACAAGCTGTCTATAAGTTTATCCATCTCTGTGAAGGCAGCATTTAACTTCATCAAAACTAAAGTGCAAGCAAAGCATAGTAACATGCAAGATTCTTTGCTCAGGAAAAGGCAGATGAAATTTGGTTTTATGCTGATAGTAACAATTCAAAGTGTTTTTATGATGCCTTGAAGGCTTAGTGCATCTCAACTATTCAGCGCTGATGAAGCCACACTAATCAGTGATAAGGACACAATCCTGAGAAATAGGCTGAGCAATTCCATAATGTTACAAGGACCTGTGGAAGATTATGGTGAAATTTGGTTGCCCAGAGAATTCATCAGTATTATGTGCCAGTTTCATGATGGCATGTTTGCATGGGTTCTGGATAATGGATAATGCTTCTGTGTTTTTCCAGTCATCAATGGAGTGAAGTAGGTCTGTGTGCTTGCTTCCATGCTTTTTATTTTTTGTTTATTTATTTTTTCAAATGCTTTATTAACTTCTGATTTACATCATTCATTTCCACCAGATTTTTAGTTACAAATTTTCTCCCCATTTTTCCCCTCCTCCAATCTGCTGTCTCCCAAATTTTCTCCCATACCCCTTTTGACTTTTCCAGTGGATCTCTATGCCCCAGTGCCTGTATATCTTATTTCCCAATTACATGTAAAATACTATTAATAATAGTATATATATATGTATGTATATATATATATATATATATATTTGAGTATTGATTTTAAAACTTTGAATTCAAGATTCATTCCTTTCCTCCCTTGTCTCCCACCCTTACTTGGAAGATAAGCAGTGCAGTATAGGTTGTACATGTGTGGCTAATGCAAAACAATAACATAGTAGATATATTGTAAAAGACTGACTATTTCCCTTCCTCCTATCCCACCTCCCACTTGTTCTATTCTCTACTTTGATCATGTCCCTTTTCAAAAGTGGGCACTTCCAACTTCCCTCCCCCCCAAGCCTGCCCTCCCTTCCATCATCCCCCCTCTCTCCCCTTCCCCCTCTACTCTCCTGGAGGGTATTTCATTATTTAGTGTGTATTTCATTCCCTCCTCAAGTCAAATTCAATGGGAATAAGGTTGACTCTTTCCCTTTGGCCTTCCTATTCTTCCCCTCCATTGTAACCATTTTCCCTTGCCTCTTCTATATGAGATAGTTTATCCCATTCTGTCCCTCCCCATCTCTTCTCATTATATTCCTCTCTCACCTTTTAATTTCACCTTTTGTGCCCTCTATCTATGTATACCTGTAAACATATATACCACACATTTACATATGTATTCATATGCCCATATACCCTCATATATAGACATGTATATATATATATACATATATTTGTATTCTCTTCAACTACTGAGAAAAGTCTCATAAATTACAATTATTGTTTTTCCATGTAGGAATGTTAATAGTTCAACTTTGATAAGTTCCTTATGATTTCTTTTCCCTGTTTAGCTTTTCATGCTTCTCTTGCTTCTTGTATCTGAATGTCAAATTTTCTATTCAACTCTGGTTTTTTCATCATGAGTGCTTGAAAGTCCTCCATTCCACTGAATGACCATATTTTCCCCTGAAACATGATACTCAGTTTTGCTGGGTAGATGATTCTTGGTTTTAATCCCAGCTCCTTTGACCTCCGGAATATCATATTCTAAGCCCTTCGATCCCTCAGTGTAGAAGCTGCCAGATCCTGGGTTATCCTGATTGTGTTTCCACAATATTCAAATTGTTTCTTCCTGGCTGCTTGTAATATTCTCTCCTTAATCTGGGAATTCTGGAACCTGGCTATAATATTCCTAGGAGTTTTCTTTTTGGGATCTTTTTCAGGAGGTGATCGGTGTATTTTTTTAACCTCTATTTTACCCTCTGGTTCTAAAACATCAGGGCAGTTTTCTTTGAGAACTTCCTGGAGGATGATTTCTAGGTTCTTACTTTGATCATGACTTTCAGGTAGTCCAATTAATTTTTAAATGATCTCTCCCAGATCTATTTTCCAGGTCAGTGGTTTTTCCCATGAGATAATTTCACATTGCCTTCTATTCTTTCATTTGTTTGGATCTGCTTAATAGCATCTTGATTTCTCATAGAGGCATTAGCTTCCATTTGCTCCAATCTAATTCTGTAGCAATGATTCTCCTCAGTGAGCTTTTGAGATTCTTTTTCCATCTGGCAAATTTGGCTTTTTAAGGCATTCTTCTCCTCATTGCCTTTTTGAGCCTCTTTTGCCATTTGAGTTAGTCTGTTTTTTAAGTTATTATTTTCTTCAGTCAGGCTGTTGACTCTCATTTCATAATTTTCTTGCATCATTCTCATTTCTCTTCCCAATTTTTCCTCCACTTCTCGTATCTGCTTCTTAAGGTCCTCTATGGCCTGTAACCAGCTTGTATTTTCCTTTAAAGCTTTTGGTGCAGGAGTTCTGACTTCACTGTCTTCCTCCTGTTCCATGCTTTGCTCCTTTTTGTCCCCAAAATAGGAGTGTAATGTTGGAATCTTCTGTCTGCTTTGTTTCCTTTGCCTGGTCATGTTTCCCCTCAGTCACTTGACCCCTGGGCTTTTTGCCACAGTAGACTCTGCCACCAGAAAGGGGAGTGTTCGTCCCAAGCGCTGGAGTTTTCTCAGCTGCCAGAGGTATTAGATGGGTGCCCTCTCTGAGATCTCCACACGCTCTGGCAAGCTGGACACACACCCCAGGACCTCCACCCTAGACTGCAATCCAGATCCAAGAAGGTTAAAGCAAGAGTGATTACCTCTCAGACTGGTGGTTGGTCCCCCACACTCTGCAGGCCAGGAGCTGAAGCTGCCGTGTGGCTCTGGCTGGCTGTGCCAGAGTCTCAGCGGCTTCTTGCCCTGGGGGCAAAAGCCATGCACTCCCACTTATTGGGTCCCAAAGTCCAGCCTGCACTGACCTCTCACTTTGTCCTTCACATCTATGTGTTAATAAATCTGGAAATGGCCACAGCTGCTGCTGATCTGGAGTCCCTCTGGCCAGCGGCTGGTCAGGCCCACCCTGGGGTTAAAGCCTTGGTGTGGGCCTGGGATCGGCTCCCAGAGCCTTGCGCTGGCCGATTCCTGCCGGTCTGCTGGGCTGTCCTCAGCAGGAGGTTAGCTTCTCTGTGTCATTTTGTGGGTTCTGCAGCTCCAAAGTTTGTTTAGAGTCCCCTTTTACATGGATTGGGGAATGTGGAGGCCGGAGCAGCTGGGAGGTCCTGTTTCTACTCCACAATCTTGACTCTGCCCTTGCTTCCATGCTTTTTAGCATGATATTTTCAGAAATGTTTTCAGATGCCTTCAACAAGGATGAAAACAGCATCAAGGTCAACTACTACACTGATGGCAAATTATTTAACTTGAAAAGGCTAGAAACCAAGACTAAAGTGGAGGGAAAGTTGGTTTGCAACTTTTCTTTACAGGTGGCTGTGTGCTCAGTGCCGTCTCTGACACTGAGATACAATAAAGTAAGGATCAGTTCTTTGCTTCTTGTGCTAATTTTGGCCTGATAATTAACACCAAGAAAACAGAGGTTCTACATCAACCAGCACTGCGCTATCCATGTGTGGAACCACCATTTACAGCAAATGGAGAAATTTTGAATGCTGTGGATAAGTTCCCTTACCTTGGCAGTATACTCAAGGGTTTTCAACATAAATGATGAGGTTGACGCACACATTGCCAGAGGCAGAAAACTCCAAAAGAATGTGCATGAGAGAAGTGGGGTTAGGCTGCCTACCAAATGGAAGGTCTGCGGAGTAGCTGTGCTGAACTCATTGTTGCATGCCTGTGAAATGCAGAGTTTACCAGCACTGCGCCAGACAATTTAATTGCTTCCATTTGAATTGTCTCAGGAAGATTCTGAAGACCACCTGGCAAGATTAGGATTGAACACAGGTCTTTTCTTGAGCTGAACTGTAAGCATTTAAACTCTACTACAAGACAGTACAACTCCAATGGGCCAGCCATGTTGTTTGAATGCCAAACATACATTTTCCCAAAAGATTATTTTATGGAGAACTCACGCAAGACAGATGCTCACATGGTAGTCAGAAGAAGTGTTACAAAAACAATCTTAAGGTCTCTCTTAAGAACTTTGGTATTGGTTGTGAGACATGGAAGATACTGGCACAGGATTGTCCAGCAAGCTATTCTTTTTTTGTTTGTTTGTTTTTTGGAGGGGGGAAGGTAGGGCAATTGGGGTTAAGTGACTTGCCCAAGGTCACACGGCTAGTTTTTTGTGCTAAGGGTCTGAAGCCATATTTGAACTCAGGTCCTCCTGACTCCAGGGCTGGTGCTCTATTCACTGCACCACCTAGCCACCCCTAAGCTATTTCATCAAAGAAGTTTCTGTGCTGTATGAGCAAAGCAGAATTGTGGTAGCTCAAAAGAAATGTGAGATGCAAAAATTTAGAGGCATCTCCCTCCCAAATGGTCATACAGACTATTTGTGCCCAACCAGTGATAGAGCCTTCCAAGCTCATCTTCATCTGATCAGCCACAAGTGGACACTCTGTACATTGACCCTGACATCTTGATGTCATTTTGGTCCTCTTCAAGTACAAAGGATGAACAATAACATTCATCCATTCATTCATTTCTCCTCAAATTTAGAATGCCTTCCTCACTGTCCCTGTCTATTGAAGTTTTATATCCCAGCTCATGTCTCATCTCCTTTACTAAACCTTCCATGGCCACAAACAGATCTTGCCCTCCTTCAAATTCTTATTATACAGGGTGTCCCAAAAGACTTAGTGTGGTTTAAATTATTAAAGTTTAAAACTGAAACCTTACCTAAGAGACAATGTGGTATAATAAAAACAGTGCTGGATTTGGATTTGAGACCTGAGTTTGAATCTCTGTCCTGATATTGACTAGTCCTATCACCATGGGCAAGCTACTTTTTTCTATCTGAGGTTCAATTTCCCTGTCTCTGAAATGGGTATTATACTTACACCACTGAACTTTTGAGATTAATATACTAAAAGTACTTTCTAAACCTTAATGCTCTATAGAAATGTCAGTTACAATTAACACTATCTTTTTCTTAACTTATTTTTGTTGAAACTCAAGTAAAATGGTCCCAGGAAACGTCATCCCATTACTGTTCAGCATTTTTAATATTCTAAGGGCAATTAAATAGGTATATAAAATTACTGCATTGGGAATATGAAGACAACAATTAAGCAACCCCTATAGCACATACAAAGACAAATAATTGCAAGATCATTTGAAGAGAAAGACAGTTCTAACAACTCAGTGGTTGGGATAGGCTTCACAGAAGAAGACTCTTAAGCTGAACTTTCTTTTTTCTTTTTTTGAGGGGGGAAGGCAGGGCAATTAAGGTTAAGTGACTTGCCCAAGGTCACACAGCTAGTAAGTGTGTCAAATGTCTGAGACTGGATTTGAACTCAGGTCCTCCTGACTCCAGGGCCGGTGCTCTATTCACTGCACCACCTAACCGCCCCTTTGAACTGAACTTTCAAGAAAGATAAGTATTCTGAGATGTAGAGATGAGGACAGAATAATTTTTAGGCACAGAGGGAAAACCTGAATAAATGCGTGGAGGCAAGAGACACAATGTTGAGTTCAGAGAATAGCTAGTGGTCTGATTTGATTAGAATGCAATGTAAATGTGAGTGTGCTTTTGGGGGCGACTAGGTGACATAGTGAGTAGAGCACTGGCCCTGGAGTCAGGAGAACCTGGGTTCAAGTCCAGCCTCAGACACTTAACACAAAAACTAGCTGTGTGACCTTGGGCAAGTCACTTAACCCCAATTGCCCTAAAAAAAAGCTTCTCTTGGGGCAGCTAGGTGGCGCAGTTTGGAAGACTAGACAGGAACAAAGTGATCTCAGGGTGTTTAGTTTTTGTTTCCTTTGGATCTTTTTGGTAAAGAATCCTCAATTCATATTTAGTCAAAGATGCCAAGAAAGGAGGAAAGCTATATTAATTGACTGATTATACTCACCATGGCAGGGAAGGGGGGTGATGGTGGTGGAATATTTCCCTGCCGATGTCTATCTTCCCCATCACAGACTTATCTCCCTCCACACATGCCTGTTTATGAATGAACTAACCTCTTCTCATGATGTAACAGTGATACAACTTTGTCTTTGATGGCAGGAAGTGACACAAAATACTTTTCCCATATTCACCTGGTGATCTCATCATCTCCCATGGGTTTAATGATGATTTCTATGCAGATGATTTCCAGATCTACACAGTTAGCCTTAGTTTCTCTCCTAAACTCTATTCCCACACTGCCAATGAACTTTTAGACATTTCAAACTGGATGTCTGGTAGGCATCTCAAATTCAATATGTCCAAATCAGAACTTTATCTTTTACCCTTATATCCTTCCTTCTTCCAAACTTCCCTACTGCTCTCCAGAGCATCACCACCTTCTCAGTCTTCCAGGCTCTCAAACTTGGTTTCAACCTAGATTTCTTACTTGCTCTTACTTACTTACATGCTCTATATTGTAAAATCTTGTCATTTCTACCTACCTTTATATGTCCCCTTCTTTCTACTCATATAGCTACCATACCACCATGTGCCTAGATTGTGGCATTAGCCTTCCAATCTATCTTCTACTCAGCTGCCAAAGTGATTTTTCTAAAGTGTAGGTCTGATCATGTCACTCCCCTATGCAATAAACTCCAGTGACTCCGTGTTACCTCCACCATAAAATGTAAAGTCCTTTGGCATTGAAAACACTCTGCAACTTGTTCCCTCCTACTTTTTTGGTCTTCTTACGCTTTCCTCACCTCCACACATTCTGGGAGCCAGCTATTTTGGCTTTCTGGAACATGACACTCCATTTCTTGACTCTGTGCTTTGATACTGTTCCTCATATGTGCAATGCTCTGTCCCTCTCATCTTCCCCTCTTAGCTTCACTGGCTTCCTTCAAGATTCAGATAAAATACTCTCTTCAGTAGGAACTCTTTCTCAGTTACTCATGATACTCAGGCCTTCCCTCTGAGGGTACCTTCTATCTACTCTGTATATATGTTGTATGTACCTATTTACTTATTTACTATGTACTATTTACCTATTTACAGGTTGTTTTTCCATTAGAATGTAAGGTCTTTGAGAGCAGGAATAATGTTTTTGACTTTCTGCCTGTGTTTATTGATTGACCAATTGATGCTTAGCTCAGTGCTTTGCAAGTAGTGCGATGGTTAAAAAGTTCGCAAGACAATTTCTGGCTGATTAGTCATTTTATTAATAATGCTAGCATTTTAGTAAAAAAAAAAAAAGGTCAGTGTCACTCTCAAAGACCTTCATGGGGGGAGGTGAAGGAGGCAGTTCAAGGCTTTTATGACCTTGGAAAAGTGGGTGTTCCAGAGAGTGGCAATCAACTCTGATCAGTTAACAAGTCATGAGAGAGAACGAATATTGCAATAAAGGGCTGGACCTATTCCAATGAACTTTGATTACATAATTTACTTCTAAATTACCCCCAGTCTTGGATAATCTAACCAAAGAATTTATCCCCACCCAAACCTGTGTAGTACACAAGGGCCTTCCCCACCTTAGATTGAATTCCTTGTAAGGTTGGGTGAGGTCTGATTAATTGAAGAGGGTTAATTCAATTTCATCATTAGTAATGTCCTTGTTGAAAAGAGGATCATAGCAAAAGGGGGAACTCTGAATCTCTCCAAATCATTTGTTATTAATAATTATTTCTCTCAATAGTAAGTACTTAGCAAATACTTCTCAATTAACTGACTATAGGTGTGCTGGTGATATATGGCTTCCTAATCTTCTTTCATACTTCATACCAGCATGAGGAGAGCAATGGAAAAATGTTATTTAGCTTTGGGCTTTTGACACATCTGAATTCAGAGTTTTCTCAGTTCTTTCTAATCTATTATGGGAAGTGGGGAAAATGGAAGCTTGGTGCATGGGGATGCCATACAAGTTGACCCAGGGCATGCATAATAGTGGAGTGGCAGTTTTATGACACTTGGTATTCCAAGTGCCAAGCATAATGTCCATAATATTAGTTTTTTTTTTGGGGGGGAAGGCAAGGCAATTGGTGTCAAGTGACTTGTCCAAAGTCACACAGCTAGTAAGTGTGTCAAGTATCTGAGGCTGAATTTGATCTTGGGCCTTCCTGATTCCAAGACCGGCACTCTATTTGCTACGCAATGTTGCTGCCCCCATAATATTAATTTAATATACATTTTAGTTGGATTGTCAAATTCTTTTTCCTCTTTCTCTTTCTTCTTCTTCCCCTTCTTTTTTCTTTTTCCATGTCCTCCTTTTTCTCCTCTTTCTATTTTTCCTTCTTCTTCTCTTTTTCTGCTTCCTCACTATGGAACAAATGATCCAGTGTTTCTTTACTGGATACTAACATGCCATTGCATACTATATTGAGCTTTTAGTCTTTTAGCTTAAAAAAATGTTAGATGGTGGTGGTTAGCCACTTTTGGCCTATTTGATCACACATTGTGGGTAATGTTAGTTCCTTCCCCACAGAATCCTTCTGAACTGTTTTCTGATGAGCAACTGTAGCCCAAAACAGTTTGCTGAACGATTTCTTAGGGTCACAGGCAGCCCAAAGTCTCTGCTCAAAAAGGCCAGCTCTCCTCCCTCCAGCTGAACCCCTTGTTCTCAGTCATCCGCCAGTCAAGCTGCATTATGTGAAGCTGCATTTCAGACAATCCTTGAAGGTATCTTCTGCCCTCTCTGCTCAGAGTGAAGCCACTTCAGCTCCCTCTACAAAAGGAGCTTTTGTATTCTGCTGTTCACCCTTCTTTGCACACAGAGGGCCCAGTGTGGTTGGGCTCTGACAAGCACCACTGGTGTAGCCTGGCTTCCTTGCTGATCTTGCTCTGCCACTTGACTTGTTCAAGTGGGCTTTTAAATGACATTGCAGAAACGGCTTCGTGACCTAAATGTGACATCTGTTGTAGAATCTAGGGAGCCGTACAGGAAGTTAACAGGCACGAACATGAATTCTGGTCTGAAGAAATGGGCCATTTTGGTACCACACTGAGAGTCTTGCAGGCACAAGTGGTAAAACTGCTTGTCCAAGGTCTAACAGCTAATGAGTAACAAAATGACTCCGAGATCAATGCTCTTTCTCCTACATTATATTGTTAGCACTAGAAATATGTGAATCTCTACAAAATCAGAATGTATTTCATTATTCTGCTCCCTTTTCACCTACCCCAAACCCCACCCTTTACTGCCATCCTGCATTATTGTGCCCATAGCAACAATTTGTTTTACTTTTTACTTTTGTCCTAGCTCATGGAAAATGTATTTTTCTCAGTATCGTGTTATAAGTATGAGGGCACTCCTGAGGACCTATCCCTCAGCTACAACCATCAGTATCTGAAGAAGGTAGCAAGAAAAATGCGCCCTGGAGGGACTTTTTGATCATGGAATTTAGAACTAGAAAGTCTCAGGGATCCTGTAGTCAGTACAAATCATCAGTTCACAGATAGAGAAACTGAGGCCTGGGAAAGTCAATTGCCTTGTCCAAGGCTACACAGCTAGAAGGGTGATAATGCAGGATAGTGCTAAAAGTCAAGAGAATGTTGTATATACAAAAAAAAAAAATTAAAGAGGGCAGCTAGGTGGAGCAGTGAATAGAGTACCAGCCCTGGCATCAGGAGGACCTGAGTTCAAATATGACCTCAGACACTTAACACAAAAAACTAGCCATGTGACCTTGGGCAAGTCACTTAACCCCAACTGCCCTCCCCCAAAAAATGTTGTATATAGACAAAAAGGCTGTCATCTGATGGACTGTGGCTTGTGGTAGGTGTTTTGGTGACAGGCTCTATGTATCTCTTGTCCAAGAACCAGCCTAGCTAAGTCTGCAAAGGTTCATCA
>NW_027185799.1:14744730-14748569 GCF_028583685.1 Petaurus breviceps papuanus
GGGGGGGGGTAGGGGAGAGATGGGGAAAAAATTTGGAACTCAAAATCTTGTGGAAATGAATGTTAAAAACTTAAAATAAATAAATAAATTCTGGGGACAAAAGAAATTATCTAAGTCCAATGTCCTCATCTTACAAATGAAGAAACAGGCCCAGATTTGGTCAAGTCAACATAGGCAGAATGGAGTCTTTTGACTTCAAATTTCACATTTTCCCCACTCTACAACATTGCTTTGATGTGACCTGGAAGGAGATAGAAATAGCTGGCCGTATTTCTGTCTGTTTTTCCCACAGGAGACAAACCTCAAACAATACAATAGGTAAGGAGAGATGTTATTCACACCCATACAGCAGACTTCCAACAGGATCCATCCTGAACTGACTCAAACAAAGTAAGAAAAATTATGAAAAGAAGCTCTTTTTAAAAGGTCTGATTGAAGAAATAGCTTTGTTTGTTGTTATCTTTCTTCAAAAGTATGAGATTGGCAGAACTGAATTGTGAATTGTATATATGGTAGAGCTCATTCAAGTGAGGACCTCTATTCATATAGACTAAAAATAATTGGAATAAAGAATAATTACTAGATTCATGGGAAAGAAAGGGACCTTAAAGACATAGAATAATTGGCTAGTTCTGGATACTTAGACACCTATGAAGAATATTTCACAGGACCTCACATTGGAGTCATTCTCAGTGAATTCTCTTATAGTGTGTTCTTTGGTTAACAAATGGCACCAGTCATAGATAATGCTATTCTTCCATACTTCAGTCTGTTCAGGACACAAAGGAGTTGCTAGATAGTATCTCTCTCCAGTATTCTGAAGTATCTAGATACTCCAGATAGTATCTCTTCCAGTATTCTATTCTTATTATCATCTTAGCAGCGTATGACAGAACTATATGTTCTGAATTTCTGAGCCAAATGACCCAGGGTATAATCATAATATTTACATTTTCATGCATTATTTCATTTGATCCTTGCAACTTCCTTCTGCAAGTAGGTATGGTAAATATTGCTAAACTCCTAGTAGGTACTTAAATATTTGTTGAGTGATTGATTGATTTGACCTAGGTGCCATGGTATAGCAGAAGTGCTGAATCTGGATTTGAGAGAGACTTGAATTCAAGCCCAACTTCTCACACCTATGAGTTATGTAAGCATAGACAAATCGGTTAACCTCTCTGAGCCTGTTTCCTAATTTCTAAAATGATAATGATAATTCCTAGGGTATCTCTCTCTGTGTTGTCGTGAGGATCAAATAAGAAAGTATATGAAATACTACTTAAATGTCAATTATTGTTATTTTATTACCTGTGTGACCAAAGGAAAATTACATGACTTTACTAAGCCTCAGTTTTCCTCAAGCCAAAAAATGATGATAATAATATTTTTTGTCACTTATTTCAATGTGAAGGAGGCTTTGGATGCTACAAACAGATGAGAAAACTGGTATGGAAAAGTTAAATATCTTTCCAGAGGTTATTAGTGATGGAACTTTAGAGCAAAGTTGCTAATCCAATTACTATTCTTCCATATCATATTGCTGCTATTGGGTCACTATTGTGCACATAGCCTTCAGCTTCCCTGGCCCTACAAACCAGGAAACTGGCAAAGTTCCAGAGCCATGTAGGCTAAAGGTTTGTACCATACCCAGAAGAGTATGCTTCAATCTGGAGTTATACCAGAAGGTCTAAATCTGTCCTTGGATGACCATCTAGATCTCTAAAGTCTAGGTTATCTCCTGCCTCTTTTTTCCTGTTGTGTTGCATTACTGTGGGGGCCTGACTAATGTTAATAATTAGAGATAATTAATAGAGCCAGAAGGAAAAAATACTCTGTGGGAGCCCAAGTTCAGAGAGTAACCTGGAGGCTGTGTTGGATCAAACCAGAATTCATAGGGGATTTTTGGGGACTGGGAAGCATGTGGCTCTAATAGGTGGTCCAAAGCCCATCTGTATCAATGGCATAAGACTCTTCTCATTGGTGGATATTGATTATTCAATGCTCTATGCTTGCATGAAGGGTGGCATTAGTAAGAGTTAGAAGCGAGATCCTATTTTTGTTTTTTTGTTTGGCATTTTTAAATTTCATTTTATTTTGATTTTTAAAATTAATGTTTTGTATTTATATCACAGTCATTTCCTAATGTGCTCACCCACTCTGCCCTGTATCCCTCATTCCCAAGCATACAATGAAATACTCAATTACTATGGAGCACTGGGCCTGGTTTTGGCCCTCTTGTTTGATTAAGAGCAAATAAACTTTGAATGGATCTCTGACTGTCACTCGAATTATAATTATATTAATTAGGAGAAATCTCTGCTGTAAAATGTTGCTAGTACTTTCTTTTGTGTGTGTGATTTTTTTTCAAGTAATATTTTACTTTCCAAATTACATATAAAAACAATTTTTAACTTCATTTTACAAAATTTTGAGTTCCAAAGTCTCTCCCTCTCTTCACCCCTCCCTGATACCATAAGCAATTTAGTACAGGTTTGTGAAATCATGTAACATATTTCCATATTAGTCATGTTGTGAAAGAAGACACAGACCAAAATTTTTTTTAAAAATCCACCAAAAAATAGAGAAAATGAAAAATATTGTGCTTTTTATCTGCATTCAAACTCCATCAATTCTTTCTCTGGAGGGGGAATAGCATTTTCATCATGAATTCTACAGAATTGTCTTGCATCTTTGTATTGCTGAGAAAAGCTAACTCATTCACAGTTAATTACAGTACAGTATTGTTTTTACTGTGTACAATGTTCTCCTGGTTCTGTTTACTTCATTTTGCATCAATTCATATTAGTCTTTCCAAGTTTTTCTGAAATCATCCTGCTCATCATTTCTTATAGCATAACAGTATTATGCTGCAATCATATAACACAACTTGTTCAGTCATTCCCCAATTGAGGTGCATTTCCTCAGTTTCAAATTCTTTGCCACCACAAAAAGAGTTGCTATAAATACCCTTGTACAAATAGGTCCTCCCTGCTGTTAAAAAAAAAAATCTCTTTGGGATACAGACCTGGAAGTGGCATTGCTGGATCAAAGAATAGTCTGCTTTATAGCCCTTTGGGTATAGTTCCAAATTCCTCTCCAGAATGGTTGGATCAGCTCACAACTCCACTAATAGTACATTAGTGTCCCACTTTTCCTATATCCCCTTCAACATTTATCATTTTCCTTTTCTGTCATATTAGTCAATGTAATAGGTGTGAGGTAGCACCTCAAAGTTCTTTTAATTTGCATTTCTCTAATCAATAGTGATTTAGAACATTTTTTCATATGTCTATAGATAGCTTTGATTTCCTTGTCTGAAAACTGCCTATTCGTGTCCTTTGCTCATTTATCAATTGAGGAATGACTTGTATTCTTATAAATTTGACTCGGTTCTTTATATATTCGAGCAATGAGGCCTTTATCTGAGGTACTTGCTGTAAAAATTGTTTCCCAGCTTTCTGCTTTCCTTCTAACTTTGTTGCTTTGGTTTTGTTCGTACAAAATCTTTTTAGCTTAATATAATCAGAATTATCCATTTTATATTTTGTAATGCTCTCTATCTCTTGTTTGGTCATAAATTCTTCCCTTCTCTATAGGTCTGACAGGTAAACTATCCCTTGCTCTCCTAATCTATTTATGGTATCACCCTCTATGTCTATGGACCCATTTTGATCTTATCTTGGTATATAGTATAAGATGTTGGTCTATAGTGATTTTCCCTCACTTGCTAGTTCCAGTTGGGCCACGCAGCTTTTTTCCTTCCTTCCTTCCTTCCTTCCTTCCTTCCTTCCTTCCTTCCTTCCTTCCTTCCTTCCTTCTTTCCTTCCTTCCTTCCT